>NW_015166425.1:234681-263285 GCF_001447785.1 Gekko japonicus
GGCGTAGCAATACACGTACTTCGTCGCCGCCTCCTCCTCCTCCTCCTCCTCCTCCTCCTCCTCCAGGGCTACTGGTTGGCCACCGTGCGGACCAATGTGTCGGACTAGACGGACAGTTCATCTGCCCTAGCAGGCCCACACATATATTCTGCTGAACAAATTCTGAGGTAGCCCCTTCTCAGTTAGGAGGGCTACCTTCATCTGAAGGCCCCCCCCCAATTCTGCAGGAGCTCGAAGCAAACTGGCAGGGTCGTGTCTGTTGCTAAACCACCAGCCTGCATCCTTCAGTGACCCCGAGAGGCGAGTCTTTGTATTAAAGGAATAGCCGCAGCCTTGAGATGGAGGGATGCCCTCCAACGTTGTTCTGCTGTGTAATGAAATTAACGGCGCGATCCTAAATTGAGTCATTCCCATCTAAGCCTATTGAAATGGATGGGCTTCGGCTGGAGTAACGTTCCGTTGGATTACACTGTAAGCAGTGTTCCCTCTAAGCTGAGTTAGGGTGAGCTGGCTCACAGTTTTTCAGCCTCCGGCTCACACATTTTTGTCTTAGCTCAGGAAGGATGGGGTTCCAGAGCAAACTAATTTATGCAGTACCCAAATCGCCCACTCACAACTTTAATGCCAGCAGCTCACAAAGTAGAATTTTTGCTCACAAGACTCCACAGCTTAGAGGGAACATTGTGACCTCTGATCCCCGGGCACGGGAATGTGGGGTTTTAAAATGTTCTCTCTTGTCCTCTGCCAAAGACCAGTGTTGTTGTTCTTGACCAGCAGGGCGCGCCCCCGCTTTAGCGCTTCAGCGGCTGCCAGAGTTGGGTCGTCAGCCTATGACGGCTTTTCCAGAGTAAGAAGGATGCTGGTTTTCACATGAACACACAGGAAGCCACCTTATACCAAGTCAGACCCTGAGTCCATCAAGGTCAGTGTCGTCTACGCAGACCGGCAGCCGCTTCCTTGGTTCTCAGGCAGAGGTCTTTCCCGTCACCTGCTCCCCGGTCCTTTTAACGGGAGGCTGAACCTGGGACCTCCTGCGTGCCAAGCAGACGCTCTGTCACAGAGCCATGACACCCTCCCTTATGAACACATCCAGCTGCCTTGGGCAGAATCAGACCCTCGGTCCATCAAGGTGACTGTTGTCTACTCAGACTGGCAGCGGCTCTCCAGGGTCTCGGGCCGAGGTCTTTCCTGTCACCTGCTGCCTGGTCCCTTTAACTGGAGATGCCAAGGATTGAATGTTACGGCTGTTCGAAACCCACCGCGGTCGGGGTGAGCTCCCGGCCCACGTCCCAGCTCCCGTCCACCCAGCGGTTCGAAAGCATCATAAATGCAAGTAGATAAAGTGGGTACCTGCCCTAGGTGGCAGGGGGCACCCCTCCTCCTTGTGAGGTAAAGGGTTCAGCGGCGGCAACAATGGCGGCAGAGCAGTTCCTGGCGACCCGGTGGAGCAACATCGGAGTCGGAACCCAGAGAAAGTGGAGCCTTGGAGTGCGTGGTGACGTGCGGCGCAGCGCGGCGGAGCCACCTGTGGACAGTAGCCGGAACTGCAGCCAACACAGAGCCATGCGCCAAGACGAGACCTGCCGGAAGAAGCTGCTCGGGGAAGATGGGCTCCAGAAAGGGCACCAGGACGCCAATATCTGAAGCCGCGGAAGGAAGCCGGATGACAACTAGCCCGGGGTGCTGGTAGGCAGTCACCACCCTGTAGACAATGTGGCCCTAGTCAGGTTAATTGATTGGTTAGAACCACTATGTAAACCGCTCAGAGACCCTTCGGGGTCAGGGCGGTATATAAGCCGAAGGTATAAATAAATAAATAAATAAATAAATGTGGGCCCTTCCTGCATGCCTAGTGGAAGCTCTACCACTGAGCCACGGCCCCTCTCTAAAACTCAGGTAGACCAAATCGGACTATTGATCCCTCAAGGTCAGCATTGTCTACTCTGAGCAGAACTGGCTCTAGGTTCCAGAGGAGAGGTCTTCCCCATTGCCTGCTGCTAGATCTTTTAATTGGAGATGACGGGGATTGAACCTGGGACCTTCTGCACGGAAAGCAGGGGCTCTTTCACTGAGCCACGGCCACCTCCTCATCTTCCCTCTCCTTCCATCTTCCACCGCCTGTGTCCTTTCCCCTAAAACTTTGCCCCTCCATCCCTAGAAAATGGGAATTACACTCTGCACATGCTCACAACCTTTTTCTTTTATTAATCTCCATATCCCAAGGCTGCGGTTCAGGATTCCAGGGAAGCCCTCGGTTGCCTTTCCGTCCTAGGGACCAAGGCATTGCGATGACGCAGGGAAGCGGGAGGGGGAAATTGTTGTTTGGGGAAGGGTGTGTGTGTGTGTGTATCGAGACACATCTCCGGTTGGCTAGCGCCGCCCCTGGTTTTTCACAAGCACTTGAGGAGGAAGGTGTTGCAGGCGGATCCGCGGGGGCAGTCGCACAGCTTGCCGATACGGGCGCCTTTCTTCACGGCACACAGGTCGCCGAAGGAGCACTGCGAGGAAAAGCGGAGTATCAGGATCAGCAAATCTTTCATAGAATCACAGAGTTGGAAGGGGCCACACAGGCCAACTAGTCCAACCCCCTGTTCAGTGCAGGATCAGTTTAGAGCATCCCTGACCAGTGTTTGTCCAGCCGCTGCTTCAAGACTGCCAGGGTGGGGGAGCTCACCACCTCCCAGTGCAACTGATTCCACTCTTGCACAACTCTTACTGTGAAAAAGTTTTTCCTAATATCGAGCTGGTACCTTCCTGCCCTTCATTTAAACCTTGCGAGTCCTCTTCTCTGTGGCCAACAGGCACAGCTCCCTGCCCTCCTCCAAGCGACAGCCCTTCAGAGACTTCAAGAGAGCCATCCTGTCCCCCCTCGACCTCCTCCAAACTGAACATCCCCAAGTCCCTCAGCCTTTCCTCCCAGGGCTTCTTGGTCTCCAGGCCCCTGATCATCCTCATCAGTCTCCTCTGCACCCCACTCTATTCTGCCGACATCCTTTCGGAAGTGAGGCCTCCAGAATGGCACACAAGACTCTCCAGGTGTGGCCTGACCCATGCAGTGTACAGGATTCAGGAGGGGCCCCTCCCAACACTCAATCAACCAGTCAGCTGGCCGATATCTGGCATTTGCCAGGCAGCTGCCTGCCCTGACTATCCTAACCTCTCTCAGTTCTGGGCTACGTCTCTGTTTCTAATAGTAGAAAAGAGCAAGAGTCCAGCAGCACCTCGAAGACTAACAAAAGTTTTGGCAGGGAGGAGCTTTCGTGAGTCACTGCTGACTTCTCCAGGCACAGCTGTATCTGAAGAAGTGAGCGGTGACTCAAGAAGACTCACGTACCCCGCCACAAATTTTCTTAGTCTTCAAGGTGCTCCTGGACTCTTGCTCTTTTCTACTTCTACAGACAGACTCACACGGCAACCCATCTTGATCTGTTTAATAGTAGGTAGGAGGCCCGTTGCCCAGATAGTGAGGGTTTCTTAGTCAATGGATTGTCTGCCTTTCAACCAATAAGAAGAACAGAATGAGCGGAGAGACCTCTGTAGGAAACCACAAAAGGGGGGTAAAGACAGACAGGTATACTTCAAACTAGATGTGAATACATACAGTGGAGTGTAATCAGTTAAAACAGTCCCTATATCAGGGATCATTTCGGGGGGGAACGCGGGGGAATGCAGTTCCCCCGGGTGAGGTGCAGGGGGGCGGGGGCACATGATGAAGCCCTGCCCCCTGCTTCCGGCCGCCCCGCTTCCAGCCCTCATTCAGCCAGGAGGAGGCAGGAGAAGAGGGAGGGTAAGTTGCTTCCTCCCTGCCTCTCCCCACCCCTGCCTGCCTGGGGCCAGGGAGGGCCTTGGCGGGGCTTCCTCGCACTCCCACTGGCCTTGCAGGTCCACCGCCAGGCCCCTGATGTCAGGGGGTGTGGCATATGCTAATGAGTTATGCTAATGAGTTCCCCTAGCTCTTTTTCTACGAAATGACCCCTGCCCTATATACACTGCATGATACAGTGAAATATGACCATTAATGTATAACAATTCAGTGCTTGACACAGAGCCAGTTTGGTGTCGTAGTTAAGTCCACGGACTCTAACCTGGGAGAACTGGGTTTGATTCCCCACTCCTCCACTTGCAGCTGCTGGATGACCTTGGGCAAGCCAAAGTTCTGATAAGAGCTGTTCATGAAAGAAGAGCAGTTTCTGTCAAGAGCTCTCTCAGCCCCACCTCCCTCACAGGGTGTCCGTTTGGGGCAAGTGATGCTCTGTCTTCGTGGTGCTTGGGGGGGCCAACAGTGGGAGGGCTTCTAATGTCCTGGCCCCACTGGTGGACCTCCTGATGGCACCTGGTATTTCTGGCCACTGTGTGACACAGAGTGTTGGACTGGATGGGCCTTTGGCCTGATCCAACATCGACGTCTCTTATGTTCTTATGTTATGGGTAGGGGAAGGGAAAGGGGTTTGTAAGCTGCTCTGAGACTCCTTTGGGTAGTGAAGGGCAGGGTATAAATCCAATCTCCTCCTCCTCCTCTTCCTCTTCTTCTTCTGTATAATGATTACAAAAAGTGTAGCAATTGACGAACTGAGACACTGTTTTCGATCTCTTCTTCAGACTTGTTTCTGTTACAGTGCCATTTCAGAATGGCCGAGTACAGTTGTTGTAGACTGTGTTTTTTATATCAGCCAATCATAGAAAAGACAAAGAAGAAGACTTGGTTGTTATACCCCACTTCTTTCTACCCTAAGGAGTCCCAGAGCGGCTTATAGTCGCCTTCCCTTCCTCTCCCCGCAACAGGCACCTTAAGAGGCAGGTGGGGCTGAGAGTTTGGGAGAGAACTAGGACAGACCCAAGGTCACCCAGCAGGCTTCATGTGGAGGAGTGGGGAATTGAACCCGACTCTCCAGGTTAGAGTCCACTGCTCTTAACCGCTGTACCATGTTGTAGACATTTAAATCATGTATCTGAGATCCAATTTCTCATATACAGTCGTGATGTTCTTCCATATACAGCTCTGATGACAAAGAGGCCAGATGCATTTTCCAGTGGGACTGTAACAGACACAACTCTGAAGAAGATATTGAAATGGTGTCTTAATTAGCCGGCAGACCGTCAATTGTTACACTTTACTAATGGTCATGCTTTACTGTATCATCCACTGAATGTTCATACTTCAGTGGTCATACTTCACTGTGTTGTTGTTCAGTCGCACAGTCGAGTCCGACTCTTCGCGACCCCATGGACCAGATCCCGCCAGGCCCTCCGGTCCTCCGCCGCCCTCTGAAGCCTGCTCAACTTCATGCTCGTTGCATCTATGACACTGTCCAACCATCTCATCCTTTGCCGTCCCCGTCTTCTTTGACCTTCAATCTTTCCCAGCATCAGGGTCTTCTCCAGTGAGTGCTCCCTTCTCATTGGGTGGCCAAAGTATTTGAGCTTCAGTTTCATTATCTGGCCTTCCGGGGAACAGTCAGGGTTGATTTCTTTGAGGATTGACTGATTTGTTCTTCTTGCAGTCCAAGGGACTCTCAAGAGTCTTCTCCAGCACCATAGTTCAAAAGAATCTATTCTTTAGCGCTCGGCCTTCCTTATAGTCCAACTCTCGCAGCCCTACATGACTACTGGGAATACCATTGCTTTGACCATTCGGACTTTTGTTGGCAGGGTGATGTCTCTACTTTTTATCATGCTGTTTAGGTTCGCCATCGCTTTCCTCCCAAGGAGCAGGCGTCTTTTAATTTCATGGCTGCTGTCACAGTCTTCTTCACTGTACTTCACTGTATCAAGCACTATATATAGGGACCGTTCTCACTAATTTCACTGTACTGTTTGCACTGTATATATTAACATTTGGTTTGTACACAAGTGTATCTGCCTTTTCCCCTTTCATGTGGCCTCTGGTACTCAGTACCTTTTGTGGTTGCCTTTCAACCCGTTACAGAACTCCATGTCCATTTTGCCCGGAGCTCAACATCTGTGCCTCATAGAGATACAGAAGAAAGTTAATTTGTAAGATAAGTTTAAACGTTATTGGTTGGAAGAAATCCCATTGGTTATTCTGCACACACCTGGGCTTTCCCCTGGTGCAAGGAGTGGTCTATCTTATTCTCTCTCTGACAGTAACACACCGGCACCAAAGTAGCCCTAATAACCTGGTGTTCATTTGTAGCACCGTTGTTTTAAAAATATGACTCTGAGCAACAAATCAAACAAATGTGTAGCCAACTAATCTATTACAGTTGTAATACTAGTGTTTGTCGTCCAAACATTGCTCTAAAGTTTGTGCACCATTGCAGATATTATTAAAACAGCCCTGTAAGGTAAGTAAATGTCTCCCCGTTACAGGTGGGTGGAAGTGTGTGTGTGTGGGGGGGGGGAGTGGCAGTCCAGTGAGGTTACATAGACATAGGAAGTTGCCCTAGATCAAGTCACACCATTGGTCCATCTGACTGACTGTCATTTCCTCTGGCTGGCAGCCACCCTCCAGGGTCCCAGGTAAAGAGGCTTTCCCCCCCAATAGTTGCAAACTTTTGATAACCAGTAGACTTTAACATCCAAAGCATCAGTTCTATGACTGCCCTCTCCGATCAGCCTACGTTCAAAGCCTCTGCTTGGCATGCAGAAGGTCGCAGGTTCAATCCCCAGTTAAAAGGACCAGGCAGTAGGTGATACGAAAGACCTCCACCCGAGACCCTGGAGAGCTGCTGCCAGTCTGAGTAGGGGTTGCAGCTCAGTGGCAGAACTCCTGCTTTACACGCAGGAGGTCCCAGGTACAATCCCTGGCATCTCCAGTTAAGAAGGACCAAGCGGTAGACGATGAGAAGGACCTCTACCCAAGACCCTGAAGAGCCGCTGCTAGTCTATGACTGCGATGGACCAAGGGTCTGGTTCAGTATAGGGCAGCCCCATATGTGAAATAAGCCGGTGATCACGCTTACTGGAGCGTAGAATACTTCCCTGCGGCACAAATGCTCCCCGCCCCACCTCTGCCTCCACCCTCGGCTTCATCTCCCCCCACCCCATCAGCCGCTCTTCAATCGACTCGCTTACCTTGGGGACTAGGTTGAACTTCTTTTCCCACGTGGAGACTGTCTTGTGCTGGAGCTTCTCCAGCACGTTCTGCAGTTCTTCCAACTGGATTGGAGAGAGGAATGGAAGTCTCCCGGATTAGTTAGCCAGGAAAGTAGTCCTGCCAGCCCCCCAATCTGCCTCGTGCTGGCTGTGAGCTTTGCCCCATGTGGTAGGAAGGGGCAGCATGTCTGCTAGCCATTCTTTACTTACTGGCTTCATGTACAGTCCGTCTTTCTCATAGAGGCTCAAGGTTCATTACGGAATTATCCAAACACTGCTATGGCACCTGGTATAGAATGTGGAACACGCAGTGCAGCACAGCTGAATCGTGCCATTTAAAAACCACGAAATAAAAACTCACCATTAGGGAACAATAAATTGAGGGCAGCAGAGTGTGTACCAAGAAAAAGTTATAACACTAGGCTATACAACAGAAGAATAGTGAAATGCAGTTACAGTACATCTAGGTAGGGAAGGCAACATGGTATAGCCCAGTCTTGGAAGCTAAGCCAAGCAGGTACTTAGGATGGGGGACCACCAAGGAAGGCTCTGCGGAGGAAGGCAAAGGCAGCTCTGTTTCTCACTTGCCTTGAAAGCCCCTTCCTGGGGTCGTTATATGTTGGAAGCTAAGCAGGGCCGGTAATTGGATGAGAGACCACTAAAGGAGGCTCTGCGGAGGAAGGCAGTGGCAAACCACCTCTGCTTCTCACTTGCCTTGAAAGCCCCTTGCTGGGGTCGTTATACGTTGGAAGCTAAGCAGGGTTGGTACTTGGATGAGAGACCACTAAGGAAGGCTCTGCAGAGGAAGGCAGTGGCAAACCACCTCTGCTTCTCACTTGCCTTGAAAGCCCCTTGCCAGGGTCGTTATATGTTGGAAGCTAAGCAGGGTCAGTCCTTGGATGAGAGACCACCAAGGAAGGCTCTATAGAGGAAGGCAATGGCAAACCACCTCTGCTTCTCACTTGCCTTGAAAGCCGCTTGCCAGGGTCGTTATGTGTTGGAAGCTAAGCAGGGTTGGTACTTGGATGAGAGACCACCAAGGAAGGCTCTGCAGAGGAAGGTAATGGCCAACCACCTCTGCTGCTCGCTTGCCTTGAAAGCCCCTTCCTGGGGTCATTATAGGCTGGAAGCTAAGCAAGGTTGGTACTTAGATGGGAGGCCACCAAGGAAGGCTCTGCAGAAGAAAGAAATGGCCAGCCACCTCTGTCTCTCACTTGCCTTGAAAGCCCCTTGCCAGGGTCGTTATATGTTGGAAGCTAAGCAGGACTGGAACTTTGATGAGGGGCCACCAAGGAAGGCTCTGCAGAGGAAGGCAGTGGCCATCCACCCCTGCTTCTCACTCACTTTGAAAGCCCCTTGCTGGGGTCACCATAAGTCGGCTGCAATGTGACGGCATTTTACATAGGTAGGCTTCTAATTAAGGATCTCATCTTTTAACACTAGTCTGGAAACTGTTATTTTAAGCTCTCAGTGTTCTTTTTATGTGGCTTATTTTGTCAGCTGTGACTTTATGCCACTTTACACCCATACAATAGATCCAATAAACAATGCAATATGAAAGGGAAAAAACATAAGAACATAAGAGAAGCGAATGCTGGATCAGGCCAATGGCCCACGCAGTCCAATGCTCTGTGTCACACAGTGGCTAAAACACCAGGTGCCATCAGGAGGTCCACCAGTGGGGCCAGGGCACTAGAAGCCCCCACACACACTGTTGCCTCCCCCCCAAGCACCAAGAATGCAGTGCATCACTTGCCCCAGACCGAGAGTTCCTGCCTGAAATTTTCAAAGGGAATTAATTACAACCGTATTCCTTTCATATGAGAAATTTGTGCACTGGTCTTTCCTTCCTGACAGAGCGACTCCTCAGTGGAACAGGCTTCCTCGGGAGGTGGCGGGCTCTCCTTTTTTTGAAGGTTTTCAAACAGAGGCTGGATGGCCACCTTGACAGCCATGCTGGTTCTGTGAACTTGGGGAGATTGAGAAAGGAGAGCAGGAAGGCTTGCCTCAGGGCTTAGTTTTCATGGCCCTTTCTGACACGCCCAGGGAAATGCTGATCACCACTTTGGGGTCAGGGAGCAATTTTCTCCAGGCCAGTTTGGCCAGGGATCCTGGAGGTTTTTTGTCATCTTCTGGGTATGGAGCAGGGGTCACTGGGTGTGCGTGGAGGTATTGGTGAATTTCCTGCATTGGGCAGGGGGTTGGACAAGATGACCCTGGTGGTCCTTTCCAACTCTAGGATTCTATGATTCTTGTCCACAGCAACAGGGCGACTAGATTTACCCAGCCAAGGAGCCAGTTTGGTGTAGTGGTTAAGTGTGCGGACTCTAATCTGGGAGAACCGGGTTTGATTCCCCCACTCCTCCACTTGCACCTGCTGATGTGACCTTGGGTCAGTCACAACCTCTGGCACAGCTGTTCCTGAAAGAGCAGTTTGTGTCAGAGTTCTCTCAGCCCCACCTACCTCACAGGGTGTCTGTTGTGGGGAGGGGAAGGGAAAGGAGTTTGTAAGCCGCTCTGAGACTCCAAGTGAAGGGCGGGATATAAATCCAATCTCTTCTTCTTCTTCTTCTTCTTTGGCTGTGTTTCCTGTTTTGTCCCGCTGTGCCAGTGTTGACAGGCTGCTTTTGAAATAGCGATGCTTCAAAAGCAGCTGGTGGTAGGACACGCAGTCTGACAGTTGTTCAGTGGGACAAAAATCCCTCTCTGTAAACAGCGGCTTGGCTACTGCGGACGGGTTCTGGTCACGGTGCTGCTTCCCCTGTAGCGCAAAGAGGGCTCCGTGCTCTTCCGGGGCGGCGGCGGGGGGAGGAGTATCATTAGTAAAAATGGACCTGTGGCAGCCAACCCACAATGTCCATCGAGTCCCTTTGAAAACCCACCGCTCAATAAAATGCTCTCAAACGATGAAATAGCAATCAAAATAATCTCTTTATTTCATTTTCAATCCCTTCAACCGTAGCTTGGTGGGATTAGGGATAAAAGGAAAACCGAGCAAATCAGGGTTAAAAAACCTACGCAAGAAATCTAGCGACAGCTTCCGGCCAGCCCCCGTCATTTGCAAAGAACAGTTTCAGAGTAATATAATTACCAGGGCACTGAGCCTGAATATCAGAGTTGACACGAGATCCCAATCACGCCTAGATTCAATAAAGGAAGAACAGTGTAAGAGCACATGGTCTCTATTGGTCCGGACGCACAGGAACAATTTCTTTCAATCCAGGGAATACCTTTATTCGATTGTTGGGAGTGAATTACATCTTGCCAAAAGAATCAGCGGTAAAGTCTTGGTGTCGGAGAGTCTCATTGAGGTCTAGGTTTATTTTGTAGGCGACGATCCTGTGAGGTAGGCCAGTGTCGTGGAGATGGGAAGCAGAAAGGGAGAGAGATGATTGCCCCTTGTTGACTTGTTGGCTACAGGGGCAGGGGTACTTGGAGCCCCAACTCCACACTATTGCTTGAATTGTTACTTATGCGTCACTTTTCTTATCTGTGCTGGCCCCAAGCAACGAATATCATCCTCCCTTCCCCCTCCTCACAACAGACCTGCGAGGCAGGTTGAAAAAGAGCATGTGACCGGCCCAAGGTCACCCAGTGAGCTTCCGTGGCAAAGTGGGGATTCGAACCCGGCTCTCCCAGATCCCAGTCTGACACTGTAACCGCTACACCACGCCGGTTCTCATGCCTTTCTTTACTCTGTCTGAGTATCTTTGTTTACCTTCTGTCATTCTTTAAGGCTGCAAGCCTAAGATCACTAATAATAACAACAATTATCATATGGCATTGTGTGTCGTATAACCAGGAGATCTTAAGACTGTCTGGCAGGCAGCAGTTCTAGCTCTTTAGCATTACGCACCACTAGGTGGCAAGCTAGACTGGTTCTTTTAGGCAAGAGATGTTTCAGGGAGGTGGCTTGCGATTGCCTGTCTCTGCATCACGGCCACTAAGCCGAGTGAGTGTGAGCCAGCTCACAGTTTCTTAGCCTCCGGCTCACACATTCTTGTCTCCGCTCAGGAAGGGACGGCCCCAGAGCAAACCAATTTATGCAGGAGCCAAATCGCTCGCTCACAGCTGTAATGCCCGTAGCTCACAAAGTAGAATTTTTGGCTCACAGGACTCCACAGCTTAGAGGGAGTATTGCTCATGACTCTGGTATTCCTTGGAGGTCACCAATGTTCCCTCTAAGCTGAGTTCGTGTGAGCTGGCTCGCAGTTTTTTAGCCTCCGGCTCACACATTTTCGTCTTAGCTCAGGAAGGGATGGCTCCGGAGCAAACTAATTTATGCAGTCGCCAAATGGCTCGCTCACAGCTTTAATGCTCACAAAGTAGAATTTTTGCTCACAAGACTCCACAGCTTAGAGGGAGCATTGGAGGTCACCCATACAAATACTAGCCACGCCCAGCCCTGCTTCGCTCATGAGATCTGGCGAGATTGGGCCAGCCTGGGCTACTCGGTCAGGGCTCTCTTTTAAACAGACCTCTTTAGGCTGGCTTCCTCCATATCTGCCAATTGCACATTCAGGTTGTTAGATTCCAGGTGGGGTCGCCGTGGTGGCCTGAAGCGACAGAGCAAAGGTTGACTCCAGTGGCACCTCTGAGACCAACAAAGCTTTATCCGGGGCATACGCTTTTGCAGACATAAGCTTTCTGTGTGCAGGCACACTTCAGGTACATTCGGGTTGCATGCAGTGTTCCCGCTAAGCTGAGTTAGTGTGAGCCAGCTCACAGTTGTTTAGCCTCCAGCTCACACCTTTTTGTCTCGGCTCAGGACGGATGGCTCCAGAGAGAACTGATTGATGCAGTAGCCAAATGGCTTGCTCACAACTTTAATGCCAGGAGCTCACAAAGCAGAATTTTTGCTCACAAGACTCCACAGCTTAGAGGGAACATTGGTTGCATGAGCTTGGCAGCGAGGTGTATTTGTCTGAGTGTCTCTGCTGAAAAGCTCACTGGGTGACCGTGAGCCAAATGCTTTTTCTTAGCCTAGCCTGCTTCACAGGGTTATTCTGGGGATTAAAGGGGAAATCGGCATTATGTTGGACTACAAGAAGTGAGAGAGAAGAGGAGACTGGATTTATACCCCGCCCTTTACTCGGAGTCTCAGAGCGGCTTACAGTCTCCTCCCCTTCCCTTCCCCACAACAGACAGCCTGGGAGGTAGGTGGGGCTGAGAGAGCTCTTTTGAGGACTGCTCCTGAGAGAACAGTTCCGAGAGAACTTGTGACTGACCCAAGGTCACACCAGCAGCTGCATGTGGAGGAGTGGGGAATCAAACCCGGTTCTCCCAGATTAGAATCTGGGCTCCTAACCACTACACCAAACTGGCCGTCATAAGAAACCAGGGCTGAGATTATCCCCAATGCCAGAGCATGATTTATTTAGAGAAATATTATGCTGCCTCTCCAGGAAACAACCTTATAAAACAAAAACTGTTAAAAAATATTAGTTAACATCCGTCATTAAAAGCCCAGCCCAGCATAAAAGCAGAAACCCTAGAAACAGACCACTGAGAGCTTAAAGGAACAGTTTCCAGACTTGTGTTAAAAGATCAGATCCTTAAATAAAAGCCTACCTATGTAAAGTGTCATCAGGTTGCAACAGACTTATGTTGACTCCAGTCTTTCAAGGCAAGTGAGAAGCAGAGGTGGTTGGCCATTGCCTTCCTCTACAGAGCCTTCCTTGGTGGTCCCTCATCAAAGTACCAATCTTCTTTAGCTTCCAACATATAATGACCCCAGCCAGGGGCTTTCAAGGCAAGTGAGAGGCAGAGGTGGCTGGCCATTGCCTTTCTCTGCAGAGCCTTCCTTGGTGGTCCCTCATCAAAGTTCCAGTCCTGCTTAGCTTCCAACATATAATGACCCCAGGAAGGGGCTTTCATGGCAAGTGAGAAGCAGAGGGGGTTGGCCGTTGCCTTCCTCTGCAGAGCCTTCCTTGGTGGTCTCTCATCAAAGTACCAATCTTGTTTAGCTTCCAACATATAATGACCCCAGCCAGGGGCTTTCAAGGCAAGGGAGAAGCAGAGGTGGCTGGCCATTGCCTTCCTCTGCAGAGCCTTCCTTGGTGGTCCCTCATCAAAGTTCCAGTCCTGCTTAGCTTCCAACATATAACGACCCCAGGAAGGGGCTTTCAAGGCAAGTGAGAGGCAGAGGTGGTTTGCCATTGCCTTCCTCTGCAGAGCCTTCCTTGGTGGTCTTCCATCCAAGCACCAACCCTGCTTAGCTTCTGAGATCTGACGAGACGGGGCTGTACCATGCTGCCTTCCCGCCCCATGAAAAGCCAAGGGGAACAGAAGCGTTTTGGCCGGGGGCCTGTAAGGGAGCAACGCAGGCACCAGGCAAGCCGGAAGGGGAAGGGTGCGCCAAAGGTGAGGTGCCACCACCGAAAGAGCCTTTCCTCTGCTTGCCACCCACCTCGCTTCTGGAGGCAGGGGCACGAAAGGCAGAGCCTGTGAGACAGAACTTAGCTGGCAGGGCAGCACTCTGTGGGAGGAGGCGATGATTCAGGTACCCAGTTTGGTGTTGTGGTTAGGAGCACAGAGCGCAGGTTCTGATCTGGGAGAGCTGGGTTTGATTCCCCGCTCCTCCACATGCAGCTGTTGGTGTGGCCTTGGTTCAGTCACAAGTTTTCTCAGAGCTGTTCCCTCAAGGGAAGTCTTTGAAAGAGCTCTCTCAGCCCCACCCGCCTCACAGGGTGTCTGTTGCGGTGAGGGGAAGGGGAAAGGAGATTGTAAGCCGCTCTGAGACGCCTTCGGCTACTGAAGGGCGGGGTATAAATCCAATCTTTCCTCTCTCTCCTCCTCTCTTCAGGTGCCAAGCCATTTAGGGCTTTAAAAGTAAGAGCCAGCACTTTGCATTGTGCCCGGAAACTAATGGGCTGCCCGTTTGGATCTTTCAGTGCCAGAGTGATACAAGTCCCCCGTATCCCGCCCTTGACTGTAGTCTGGCTGCTTCGTTGTGGACGAGCTGAAATTTCCAGACCATTTTCAAAGGCAGAACCGCACAGAGGCTGGGAGAGGTTAGCTCATCCGGAGTTACCCGGCTGGCTTCATGTCTGAGTTGAATTTGGCTTTCTTCTGGCCGGGCTCCAGAAGATCACTTACTGAATTCTGTTATCATCAATCTGGCAAAACAGCCCCCCCCCCCCCCCACCCCAGACCCCAGTCCTTCAAGCAGACACGAGGCCCATTTCCCTAAGTAGAATCAAACGGCTCGAGTGACAGAGTCCTCGCTTCGCGCGCCAAAGGTCCTGGGTTCAATCCCCGGCTCCTCCAGTTAGAGAAGAGGCTGTCGAGCCGCGAACCCGTCAGTTCAATTGAAAATAAAATAAAGGACAAAAGTCACGTCTGAGAGCTTCACGAGCCACAAGGGATCATTACCAGGCTGGATGGGGCAAGGCTTTCATTCAGTAGGTCAGCTTTAAATGTTCACCGCCTGTTATGTCTGCTGGAAGAATGTTGAAAGGGAAACAGCTCTCAGTAAGCTAACTTGCGTGTGCCTTTAGGGTCTGACCCAAAGCAGTGTGAATCCGCAATTCGGCATGGCGTCGGAGAGGCACCCATCCCCATCGACTGTGCAACGCCTCATGGATCAGGTAAATTTATTGCCCCCTATTTATGTTGCCCCCAGATGACACGGGAAGCCACCTTATACGGAATCAAACCCTCAAGGTCTGTCTTGTCTACTCAAGACTGGCAGCAGCTCTCCCAGGTCTCCGGCAGTAGAAGAAGAGATTGGATTTATACCCTGCCCTTCACTACCCAAGGGAGTCTCAGCGTGGCTTACAACCTCCTCTCCCTTCCCCTCCCCACAACAGACATCCTGTGAGGTAGGTGGGGCCGAGAGAGCTCTCTCGAGGACTGCCCTTGAGAGTACAGCTCTGAAATAACTTGTGAATGACCCAAGGTCACGCCAGCAGCTGCAAGTGGAGGCGTGGGGGAATCAAACCCGGTTCTCCCAGATTAGAGTCTGCGCTCCTAGCCACTACACCAAACTGGCTCTCTCAAACTGGTAGACAGCTACTACCTAATCCTTTAACCGGAGATGCCAAGGATAGAACCTGGGTCCTTCCGCACGCCAAGCAGATGCTCTGCCACTGAGCCACAGCTCCTACTCAGACTGGCAGCAACTCTCCAGGTTCCTGGGCAGTGGAGTCTGACATCATCTACTCTCTGGTCCTTTTAACTAGGGGTGCCAGGGATTGAACCTGGGACCTCCTGCATGCCAGGCAGACGCTCTACCCTGCCCATTGCCTGCCTGCCTGGGCACCTGCCCTCTCTCCAAGAGTGGCATCGCCGACAGGGCTGGCCTTGTGCCACATTGCCCCTCTCTAATGGGATGCCATCTCCCGGGGGCCGTAGGCATGGCTAAAGTTGGTCAGGGTCCGACGCCAGAGGACCGACGCACCCGCGTTTACTCACCAGCTCCTTCTCGTGCTTGGAGGCAAACTCCTGGGGCGAGCGGGCAGCCACGTCGAACCCTCCGTGAGCCGCCCAAAGCAGTAGAAAGAGCAGGACCACGGAGCCCAAATGGGACCCGCTCATGGTGGCCGGCATTGCAGAGAGCCAAGGGGAGAGAGCACGAGGGAGACCAACCGGGAGCTGTCCTTGGTGCTGAAGGATGAGTCCCTGAATCCCGCCTGCCTCCAGCTTAGCAGAACAGAATCAACCTGCCAGCGTCCCGCCCAGCCCGCGTGCTGTGGGAGGGGAGGGGACTCTCGGCTGTAAAGAGTAAAACAAAAAAACCCAGCCCTGGGGTACGTGCCGGCAGGGGGTGGAGGCAGACAGGTCCGGGCACAGGGCTGGGAGCAAGAGAGTCAGCGAGCGCCCGGGGTGCTTTTTGCGAGTGGGCTGCCGCGGGTCGAATATTTATGAGCGGTCGGCTCCACGATGGCCATTTGGCAAAGAGGAGGAGAGGCAGGGAACGGAGCAGGGAGACTCATCCATCATCTCGGGCAAGAGCCGGCGGCTGCCCGGGGCAAAAACTCCCTGGAAATTCTCTCTCCATCTCTGTCCAATAAGTCCTGCACTAAACATTGATCGCGGTCTCTCTCGATCTAATTACAGACGGCATTTGCTTATTGCATGGATTAATCATTCCTGCAGGGCGTTTCAGTGCTCAAGAAGCACTTGGGCACGCTAAGTTCGTGTAGCCCTTCTGTGGTCCTGGGTCTTTTGATCTGCCCCCCCCCCCCCGTGGGAGAGATTCTGCAGGGAAGTACGCTGGCCTGATCCACACTGAAATTAAGGGAGCTGTTGATAAGGAGCTAAGGTCCCAATCCCACGTGCAGCTGCCTGATACAAGATCAGACCCTCGGTCCATCAAAGTCGGTATTGTCTATTCAGGCCGGCAGGGTCTCAGGCGGAGGTCTTTCCCATGATCTACTGTCTGGTCCATTTAACTGGGGATGCCGGGGATTGAACCTGGGACATCCTGCGTGCCCAGCAGAGGCTCTTCCACTGAGCCACAGCCCCTCTCCTTATCCTGAATCAGACTCAGGCTGGCAGCTGTTCTCCAGGGTCTCAGGTGGAGGTCTTCCCCATCACCTGCTTCCTGATCCCTTTCACTGGAAGTGCTGGGGATTGAACCTGGGACCTTCTGCATGCCAAACAGAGGCTCTGCCTTTGAGCCACACCCCCTCGCATTCATGTGGATGGAGCTTCTGCTGGAGAATTTCTGTCTAGCTCCTGCCCATGTGCAAAGTGCTGTCTGCCTTTCTCCTCACCCCTGTCTTCTCTTCTTATTTCCTTCCTTTCTGATGTACACCAAAGTCACTTAAGGGTTTGGTGCTATGGTCCTGTACGTCTCGTTAACTTTTTCAGATCTCCCAGCCCCACTTACCTCACAGTGTGTCTGTTGTGGGGAGAGGAAGGGAAGGTGATGGTAAACCCTCTGAGACTCCTTTGGGTGCTGAAGGGTGGGGTATAAAACCGACTCTTCTTCTACCTCTACTATCCATGGTGATTAAAGGGAACCTCCATATTTAGAGGCACTAAACCTCTGAATCCCAGTACCAGGAGGCAACTTCAGGGGAAGGCCTCGGCCTCTCTGCCCTCTTGTTGGCCCTCCAGAGGAACTGGTTGAGGCCACTGTGTGAGACAGGATGCTGGACTAGATGGACCCTCACTGGTCTGATCCAGCAGGGCTCTTCTGATGTTCTTAGGAGGGGAAGGCCTCGGCCTCTCTGCCCTCTTGTTGGCCCTCCAGAGGAACTGGTTGAGGCCACTGTGTGAGGCAGGATGCTGGACTAGATGGACCCTCACTGGTCTGACCCAGCAGGGCTCTTCTGATGTTCTTATGAGGGGAAGGCCTCGGCCTCTCTGCCCTGTTGCTGGCCCTCCAGAGGAACTGGTTGAGGCCACTGTGTGAGACGGGATGCTGGACTAGATGGACCCTCACTGGTCTGATCCAGCAGGGCTCTTTTGATGTTCTTATCAGGGGAAGGCTTCGGCCTCTCTGCCCTGTTGTTGGCCCTCCAGAGGAACTGGTTGAGGCCACTGTGTGAGGCAGGATGCTGGACTGGAGGGACCCTCACTGGTCTGACCCAGCAGGGCTCTTCTTATACAGGGAAGGCCTCGGCCTCTATCCCCTGCTGTTGGCCCGCCAGAGGAACTGGTTGAGGCCACTGGTCGGATCCAGCAGGGCTCTTCTCATGTCCCCTGCAGAATTGTGCCCCTGTTAGAAAGAGCTGATAATATTGTTCTCTTGACATCTATCTACCCATCACATCGTGTCTGCTGCGGAGGCATGAAAAACGAAACAAATTTCCTTTATCCATTTAAAATATGCGTGTGCTGCTTCTCTGCCCATTGTGATGCAAACCCAAAGTATATTTTTAAAAAACTAATGAAAACAACAAAATATAGATCAGTGCAAACCAGCGCAGCCTGATTTAAATGGGCCTTTCTTTTTCTTTTTTTGCCATCCAGTCTCAGACTTATAATGACCTCATGGGGTTTTCCAAGGCAAGAGATGTTCAGAGGTGGTCTTGCCCTTGCCTGCCTCTGCGTAGCAACCCTGGACTTCCTCGGTGGTCTCTCCTCCAAGTACTGACCAAGGCCGGCCCTGCTTAGCTTCGGAGATCTGATGCGATCCGCCCAGCCTGGGCCATCCAGAACTCTGGCAGGGCAAACATCTTCCCTGTGCAACTTTGGCCAGGCTTGGTGCCTTGAGAGCCAATCTGGTGTAGTGGTTACGAGCGTGGACTCTGATCTGGGAGAACCGGGTTCGATTCCCCCACTCCTCCACATGCAGCTGCTGGTGTGACCTTGGGTCAGTCACAAGTTCTCTCAGAGCTGCTCTCTCAGGAGCAGTTCTCAAAAGAGCTCTCTCAGCCCCACCTACCTCACAGGGTGTCTGTTGTGGGGAGGGGAAGGGAAAGGAGATTGTAAGCCACTCTGAGACTCCCTCAGTAGTGAAGGGCAAGGTATAAATCCAATCTCTTCTCCTCCTTTAAACTGTGGCGCAATTATGCAAAGTATTTGCATGAGCTCAGTTTTGCTGTGACACCCACTTGGGCTACAGCCCTTTGATATGCAAAGTGAGCAGTTATCAAAGACTCTGTATGAGGCTCTCAGCCTGTGCTTGCGTAGATATTTATCCTGCTCTTCCTCCAAGGAGCTGGGAGCAGTAGAGATGGCTCTCCTCCATTTTATCCTGACAGCAGTCCTGTGAGGTAGGGAGGTTAGGCCGAGAAAGAAGACTGGTCTAAGGTCCCGCAGTGAGTTTATGGCAAGCGAGCTAACTGCTGCACCAAACTGCTTACCTGCTCATGAGAGCCAGTGTGGTGTAGTGGTTAAGAGCACGGACTCTTATCTGGGAGAACCGGGTTTGATTCCCCCACTACTCCACATGCAGCTACTGGTAAGACCTTGGGTATGTCACAAGTTCTCTCAGAGCTGTTCTCTCAGGAGCAGTCCTCAAAAGAGCTCTCTCAGCCCCACCCGCCTCACAGGGTGTCTGTCGTGGGGAGGGGAAGGGAAAGGAGTTTGTAAGCCGCTCTCCTTCGGGTAGTGAAGGGCGGGGTATAAATCCAATCTCCTCCTCCTTCTATCTGGGTCTAAAACTGCAAGCAGTAGAGAGCGTTAGCATCCAGTGAGGTGCAGTAAAGCGGCAATGAACCCGAAGCAACTGTTAAAACGCCCTGGCGGAGGGAAAGGCCTTAAGACTGGCACTGACATCATTGGCAGGGACGCACCTGGCACATGATCCATCAGGGAAGCGTGTTGTGTAGAGCTCCGGGAAAACACTGTGGTTTGTCAACATCTAGCTGATCTCTGGGTGGCAATAAATCTGCTAGTCTTTTCAGGGGCCACAAGAGCCTTAGAAACATAAAGCTGGAAGTGATCTCCAAGGGTCATCTAGTCCAACCCCAGGACAATGCAAGGCATTAAAGGTTACCTTCCCCCCCCCACTCCCCCAGTGACCCCCTGCTCTATGCCCAGAGCATGGTCGTTCTTAACATGTTCTGTTTGAACATAAGAACATCAGAGAAGCCAATGTTGGATTAGGGCCAATGGCCCATCTTGTCCAACACTCTGTGTCACACAGTGGCCAACAATACCAGGTGCCATCAGGAGGTCCAGCAGTGGGGCCAGGACACTAAAAGCTAGAAGCCCTCCCACTCTTGCCCCCACCCCCTCAAGCACCAAGAATACAGAGCATCCCTTGCCCCAGACCGAGAGTTCCTATCTACACCTTGTGGCTAATAGCCACTGATGGGCCTCTGCTCCATATGCTTATCCAATTCCCTCTTGAAGCCATCAATGCTTGTAGCTGCCGCCACCTCCTGTGGCAGGGAATTCCATGTGTTAATCACTCTTTGGGTGAAGAAGGACTTCCTTCTGTCCATTCTAACCCGACTGCTCAGCAAATTCATGGAGTGCCCACGAGTTCTTGTGTTGTGAGAAAGGGAGAAAAGTGCTTCTTTCTCGACCTGCTCTGTCCCACGCATAATCTTATAAACTTCGATCATGTCACCTCCCAGCCGTCGTTTCTCCCTCAGCATCCATGACTTTATATTGGCAACCTGGTACCATTTTTACATCTCTAGCCTCGTTTGCCCACATGAAGGGATGTTCTGGGTTAGCTTAACAGAGCCGGTGCGGTGTCGTGGGTGGAGTGGTGCACTAGAACCCCGGGGCGGCCCGAGTTCGAATCCCCCCTTCTACCATAGGCACTCGCTAGGTGCCCTTGAGATCATCACAAACTCTAGACCTGGGGAGAACCCTGTCCTAAGCTGCTTGAACTGGGGGGAGTCCCAACTGGGGGGAGGAAAGTGGGCTATAAATAAATAAATAAATGCAGAAGTGATCATTCACTCAGCGCCCATTCCCTGACTTTTGAGGGCTGCGGATCTTATTCTCCTGGGAGGGCTCCTGAGACAGAACAGGCAAAGAAATCGCAGGGGAAATGCCTCCCGGTGACGGGGAGAACCTCACCTGTTGGTTTCTGCCTGTTACGTGGCTCCCTTTAAAACAAACACACACCAGTTGGCATCTGGGTCTGCTTAGACCTGGCAGCTCTTGAACCAGACCCCCCGTGGCTTTCTCTGTAACCGCAGCCCGATCTGCCGATAGGAGCAGGCGATTAGTTTTCTTTCGAGTTCCAAGCTGGGACCTGCATCGCCTGCTGGTTTCTGTGATCTCAGCGTTCTGAAAAAGACACAGGAGCAGACGGGAAGGGGTGGATTTCTGGTCAGCTGGCAGTCTTAAATCCACCGGCATATTCGTCATCCACCCACCCCCCGGCCGTCGCTGCAGTGCTAATCTCCAGCCATTTATTCCTTTCAACGATCTGAGCTTTACGTGCTTTTTCAGACGGCTTCGTCCTTAAACCTTTCTGAGGTTTCACAAACACATGCCAAAGCGAGAGACAGTTTGGGGTAGTGGTTAGGAGGGTGGACTCTAATCTGAACCGGTTTTGATTCCCCACTCCTCCACATGCAGCTGCTGGTGTGACCCTGGGTCAGTCACAAGTTCTCTCAGAGCTGTTCTCTCACGAGCAGTTCTGGAGAGAGCTCTCTCAGCCCCACCTACCTCACAGAGTGTCTGTTGTGGGGAGGGGGAGGGAAAGGAGATCTGTGAGCCGCCCTGAGCCCACTTGCGGGGAGGGGGGGCTAGAAATCTAATGATAAATAAATAAAAAAATTATAAGCTGCTCTGAGTCTGTTTTAGGTAGTGAAGGGCAGGGTTAAATCTAATCTCCTCTCCTCTTCTAGGCATGGAACCCGGTTCCTGGGTAAGGTTGCAGAGCCCTGCTGGGTAAAGTTGCCAACTTTCCATCTGGCCTCTACACCTCTGCCTTTGTGCCGATGGTAGAACCCGTCCCAGGGCTTTTGAAAGCTTCGTACACCGGCTTCTCCATGCCCCCGTCTGCTTGTGAAAGGCACCAGGGCAGGCTAGGTGGTGTTTCCCCCATATCCCGATCAGTTGGCAACCCATAATGTTGTACTGTATGATTGGGGAATAAATGGGGTCGTCCCACTGGGGCTTTCGTGACTTTCCCAGTGACCAGCCAAGCACAGACTCAACAGGTGACGCATTCCCCATCACTACAGTTCCATGCCGGGGCAAAGAACTCCACTAGTTGAATTCCCGCGCGCCTCAGCCAAGGTGCGGCTGCCTTGCCCACAGGATCAGAGCGAATCCTCCCTCCTCCACCGGAGCCTTTCTCTCTGCTTCCCAAACTGAGCCCTGGCCTATTTCCAGCCCCACCCTGGGTGCGCTTCTGACATGTGGAGGGTTACGTAAAAGTTGGATGAACTGTAATCCCATCTTCTGACTGTGGGTGGGGGGATTAGGATTAATTTCATCTTCCTCCAGGCAGGAGAGCCACCAGACTGACAGGATCGCCTCCTCTGTGGATGGGCTGGGGAGAGAGAGGGGGGGCTCCCTGCTGTGTCCCCCCCCCCACTCCGCAGAGGCCTGCATGGAAAACCAACCACAGAGAAAGATATATTGCTCAGGTCCCCGAATCTTTGGCGTGTAACGTCTCAAGAGTCGGATCGCCATCATCGCCCGTGTTTTTGTCCCACCCTTAGGACAGCGTGTGTGGCTTTCTTTCCCTCCCTTTCATTTTCACAACACCCCTGCAAGTTAGGCTAGGTTGCGAATGCTCCCTCTAAGATGTGGGGTCTTGTGAGCAAAAATTCTGCTTTGTGAGCTACTGGCATTCAAGCTGTGAGCGAGCAATTTGGCTCCTGCTTAAATTTCGTTTGCTCTGGAGCCCTCCTGCCTGAGCTAAGACAAAAATGTGTGAGCCGGAGGCTAAAAAGCTGTGAGCTAGCTCACACTAACCCAGCTTAGAGGGAAGGAGAGAGAGAGAGATATCTAAACTGATCCAGCTAAAGGTGTGGCTGTGCGGGGATTTGAACCTGGGTCCCACCCTTGATTCACTCTTGAACCGCTGCCCCACACAGGCTTAGGACAGAAAAGACCCTAAAGGTCACCAATTTATGACCAGAGATGTGCCCATTCAGAATATTTAACAGAAGAAGAAGAGGAGGAGACTGGATTTATACCCGCTCTTCTTCACTACCCAAGGGAGTCTCAGAGCAGTTTACAATCTCCTTTCCCTTCCCCCCCCCCACAACAGACTCCCCGTGAGGCAGGTGGGGCTGAGAGAGCTCTTTCGAGGACTGCCCTTGAGAGAACAACTCTGAGAGAACTTGTGGCTGACCCGAGGTCACACCAGCAGTTGCATGTGGAGGAGTGAGGAATCAAACCCGGTTCTCCCAGATTAGAGTCTGCGCTCCTAACCACTACACCAAACTGGAGATTTAGGGGTGGAGCCTAGGGAGAACAGGGACCTGAGCAGGTTACAATGGCACAGCGTCCACCCTCCAAAGCATCCGTTTTCTCCAGGGGAATTGATCTCTGTCGTCGGGAGATAAACGGCATTTGGGGGGGGGATCTCCAGATCCCACCTGGAGGCTGGCATCCCTACATTCTAGCCAGTAGTTCCCGGAGCCTCTGACAGATCAAGGAAGTGGTTAACCCCCCCCCTGCTTTTTTCACAGATAGGGGGATGTTTTCCAACCTCCCTGTCTGTGCTGCCAGCACATTCCTGGCTTCTCATGAGTAAACCTTCGCTTCCCTCGCAAATAGCAGAGGGATGTTGTGGAGCTGATCGGTGCCAGGAGGGTCCGAGTCCCTTCGTATCTTGGCACCGCGGATCCCACCAGCATCCTGACGTGGGCGTCCAGTTTTGGGACGCCTAGCGTGATTTTCGGATGAGTTGTGCCTGCCAACGTCAACTGTATCTTCCTGTGCAAATACTGGAGGAGGGGGGAGGTTCTGGCAATAATCTGGGCCAGGATGTTCGGTTTTGGGCCCAGCAGCTCCCCCCAGCAGTTTGAGCCAGTTTGGTGCGGTGGTTAAGTGTGTGGACTCTAATCTGGAAGAACCAGGTTTGATTCCCCACTCCTCCATATGCAGCTGCTGGATGACCTTGGGTAAGCCATAGTTCTGTCAGAGCTGTTCTCTCAAGGAGAGTTCTGTCAGAGCTCTCTCAGCCCCACCTGCCTCAGAGGGTGTCTGTTGTGGGAACGGGAAGGGAAAGGAGTTTATAAACCGCTCTGAGACTCTTTGGGGTAGTGAAGGGCGGGGTATAAATCCAATCTCTTCTCTTCTTCTTTTACCTCACAGGGTGTCTGTTGTGGGGAGGGGAAGGGAAAGGACATTGTAAGCCGCTGTGAGACTCTTTTGGGTAGTGAAGGGCGGGGTATAAATCCAATCTCTTCTCTTCTTCTTTTCCCTCACAGGGTGTCTGTTGCGGGGAGGGGAAGGGAAAGGAGTTTATAAACCGCTCTGAGACTCTTTGGGGTAGTGAAGGGCGGGGTATAAATCCAATCTCTTCTTCTTTTACCTCACAGGGTGTCTGTTGCGGGGAGGGGAGGGGAAAGGAGTTTATAAACCGCTCTGAGACTCTTTGGGGTAGTGAAGGGCGGGGTATAAATCCAATCTCTTCTTCTTTTACCTCACAGGGTGTCTGTTGCGGGGAGGGGAAGGGAAAGGAGATTGTAAGCCGCTGTGAGACTCTTTTGGGTAGTGAAGGGCGGGGTATAAATCCAATCTCCTCCTCCTCCTCCTGCATTCTGAAGCTAGAGGCCAATCTTGAGGCCTTCTTTTCAGAAGAGTGACGCCCGTCACAGGCGTGGTGGATCAAACCTGGTTCTCCCAGATTAGAGTCCACACTCCTAACCACCACACCAAACTGGCTCTCACCGGTGTGAAAAGAATTTTGGGCAAGAGAGCTGGGGAAGGTCCCTTGACCTCTGAGGGAGCTGCCCGCCTGAGCGGGCAATCCGAAGCTCAAGGAAGCCCTGATCAGACACAGCCAAAGGCAGTTTCCTGTGTTCAGTTGGAACTGAAGAAAAGCTACCAGCCCTTCTGTTTTTTCCTGCTGTTCTTTGCCACAGGAGCACGAGGTGGCTCAGGGGCAGAGCCTCTGCTTGGCATGCAAAAGGCCCCAGGTTCAATCCCAGGCATCTCCAACTAAGCAAGGCTCAGGTGATGCACTGAGACCCTGGAGAGCCTCTGCCAGTCAGAGTAAACAAGACCAATAGTCCGAGGGTCTGACGCAGTGCAAGGCAGTATCCTATGTCCTTGTGAAGAGAGGGGCAGTGGCTCATTAGTAAAGCCTCTGCTCGGCATGCGGAAGGTCCCCGGTTCAGTCCCCGGCATCTCCAGTTGAAAAGGACCAGGCAGTAGGTGATGCGAAATACCTCCGCTTGAGACCCTGGAAAAACTGGAACAGGATAGACCAAGGGTTTGCCTCGCTAGAAGGCAGCTTCATGTGGTCTGTTCGGCAAGGAAAGTCATGACAGGAACACGACTTAAGTTCAGGGACTGGGGAGGCGCGAGGAGGTGTCATAAGAACACGACCCAAGAAGAGCTCTGCTGGATCGGACCAGTGAGAGTCCCTCTAGTCCAGCATCCTGTCTCACACAGTGGCGTCAACCAGTTCCTCTGGAGGGCCAGCAACAGGGCAGAGAGGCCGAGGCCTTCCCCTCATAAGAAAGTAAGAAGAGCCCTGCTGGGTCAGACCAGTGAGGGTCCATCTAGTCCAGCATCCCGTCTCACACAGTGGCCTCAACCAGTTCCTCTGGAGGGCCAACAACAGGGCAGAGAGGCCGAGGCCTTCCCCTCATAAGAAAGTAAGAAGAGCCCTGCTGGGTCAGACCAGTGAGGGTCCATCTAGTCCAGCCTCCTGTCTCACACAGTGGCCTCAACCAGTTCCTCTGGAAGACCCAACAACAGGGCAGAGAGGCCGAGGCCTTCCCCTCACAAGAACCAAAGAAAAGCCCTGCTGGATTGGACCAATAGTCCATCTAGTCCAACATCCCATCTCGCACACTGGCCAGACAGTTCCTCTGGAGGGCCAAAAACAGAGCACAGCGGCTGAAGCCTTCCCCTGATGTTTCCTCCCGTCACTGAGATTCCGAGATTTAGTGCTTCTGTACATGGAGGTTCCCTTCAGTCACCACGGCTAGTAGCCACTGATAGACCTGCTCGTTTTGCTGTCCCTGGAGGGCAATGCTCCCTCTAAGCCGTGGAGTCTTGTGAGCAAAACTTCTACTTTGTGAGCTGCTGGCATTAAAGCTGTGAGCGAGCGATTTGGCTGCTGCATAAATTAGTTTGCTCTGGAGCCCTCCTTCCTGAGCCGAGAAAAAAATGTCTGAGCCAGAGGCTAAAAAACTGTGAGCTGGCTCACACTGACTCACCTTAGAGGGAACACTGGTTACAGGTGCAGGAGTTGGCTAGAGGGACAAAAACAAGTATCTGGAGAGGTATCGTATGTGTTTTGTCAATAAATATATTCAATGAGAAAGACGATAGACCTGATATTATCACTTCACTATTTTGAATCGGGCTGCAGTCTTAGTTCCACTCGGCAGCTGCAGATATTTCAGTTGGGTTGAGGTTGAGCCAGTAAGATGCAGCGACTGACGCGTTGGACTAGGCCTGGGGAGAGCCACGTTTAGATGTCAACACAGCCGTAGTGCTAGCTGAGTGGTCTTGAGCCAGTAGCGGTTTCCCAGCCTAAACCTACCTCACAAGGTTGTTATGAGTCTTATAAATTTGGTGTCGTGGTTAGGAGCGCAGACTCTAATCTGGGAGAACTGGGTTTGATTCCCCCACTCCTCCGCATGCAGCTGCCGGTGTGACCTTGGGTCAGTCACAAGTTCTCTCAGAGCTGTTCTCTCAAGAGCAGTTCTCGAAAGAGCTCTCTCAGCCCCTCCTGCCTCACAGGGTGTCTGTTGTGGGGAGGGGAAGGAGATTGTAAACCACTCTGAGACTCCTTCAGGTAGTGAAGGGCAGGGTATAAAACCAACTGTGGGTCAGTCACAAGTTCTCTCAGAGCTGTTCTTTCAAGGGCAGTTCTCTCAGAACTCTCTCAGCCCCACTGACCTCCCACAGTGTCTGTTGTGGGGAGGGGAGGGGAAAGGAGATTGTAAGCCGCTCTGAGACGCCTTCAGGTAGTGAAAGGTGTGGTATAAATCCAATCTCTTCTTCTTCTTCAAGAGCAGTTTCTGTCAAGAGCTCTCTCAGCCCCACCTACCTCGCAAGGTGTCTGTTGCGGGGAGGGGACGGGAAAGGAGTTTGTAAGCTGCTCTGAGACTCCTTCAGGTAGTGAAGGGTGGGGTATAAATCCAATCTCCTCCTCCTCCTTCATCTGAGGAGGGGAGAAATGTGTGCACCACCCCACGCTCCTGGGAAGAAACAAAGGTTAGGCAGAGAGAGAGGCCCAACCAAGCAAATGACAGGGGCACAATTGCTAGCTGGTGACATTTGGCTGGCTCCTATGCCTTTATCAGCTTGATAGTCGGAGAGAGTTCCTCCTGCTGTGAAGGTGAGCATCGCCACCTGCGGATCAAGTTGCAAAAGGGCTGGCGAATGGGAGAACCCCGATTCCCGGTGTGTGTGTGTGAATCTTTACAGATGAAGGGCACAGCTGTCTTCTGATCAATTCAGACCCAAGTTGTGCCAGGGAGGGGAGGCAAGCCGAGCAGAGCCCTCCCCCCTGTTCTGCATTCCCCCCCCCCCGTCTCATTAAACTTCTTTGCTGCAAGCAGATCTGAGGATCGATTCATCCTCCTCGGAGCCTGATTGATTTCTTCTCGCCGGTGCGGAAAGGCCTTTGTAGCTGGCAGCTAATGAGGCCTCCCACGACTCCCTTTCCCCAGTTGTCTGAGGCTGGCTTGCTGGGATGGCGGGAGCCCCGGCGCCTGTTCGTCATTCCTGCCAAGGGGGCGAGATTTGCCCTTGTGCGGTGCGGAAGAGTTCTTGCAATCCAAACCAAAAGGACAGCTCTTTGTAGAGCAAAAGAAGGACTCGGCACCACTCCAATATCAGGGAGAGGCGAGACTCACATTCAGGTTTTGTGCCTTTTTCTGGGCCGTCCAATCCTGGAGTTAGCTTGGGGGTCGATGTGAATTTAGGCAGATCATGAGAAGGGAGGGCAGGAAGGGTTGCCTCAGTGCTTAGTTCTCGTAGCCCTTTCTGACGCGCCCAGGGAAATGCCAGTCACCACTTTGGGTTCAGGAAGCAATTGTTCTCCAGGCCAGTTGGCCTGGGGATCCTGGAGGTTTTTGGCATCTTCTGGGCACGGAACAGGGGTCACTGGGGGTGTGTATGGGGGGCAGTGTTCCCTCTAAACTGAGTTAGTGTGAGCTAGCTTGCAGTTTTTTAGCCTCTGACTCAGACATTTTTTTCTTGGCTCAGGAAGGAGGACTCCAGAGCCAACTAATTGATGCAGCAGCCAAATCGCTCGCTCACAACTTTAATGCCAGCAGCTCACAAAGCAGAATTTTTGCTCATGAGACTCCACAGCTTAGAAGGAGCATTGGTGTGTGGGGGGGTATTTGTGAATTTCCTTCATTGTGCAGGGGGTTGGACTAGATGACCCCTGAGGTCCCTTCCAACTCTCTGATTCTAGAGGAGAAGAACAAAGATCAATAAACTGAAACCCAATGCTTACTCTCTAGTTCACCCCCAAAGTATTGATTACCCAATTGGAGAATCCCAATGCTAACCAATTATGCATTTAGTCGCCTTGCTTTGGCGGCCGATATGCGCAGGCTTCCCCACTGGGTCCCTAACCTAGACTAGCTAGGACATCAGCATGCATAAACAAACAGTTAATTCTTTCACAATCACACACACAGAGAGAGAACTTGTAGATCCCAACAGCCTTCCCTGATGTTGCCTCCTGGCATTGGGACTCAGAGGTTGACTGCCTCTGGATGTGGAGGTTCCCTTTAGTCACCAGGGCTAGTAGCCACAGATGGACCTCTCCTCCGTGAATCTGTCTCACCCCCCTTTAAAGCCCTCTATGCCTGTGGCCACCACCCAATGAGAAGGGAGCACTCGCTGGAGAAGACCCTGATGCTGGGAAAGAAGGGGACGGCAAAGGACGAGATGGTCAGACAGTTTGCCAGTTTGGTGTAGTGGTTAAGTGCGCGGACCCTAATCTGGGAGAACTGGGTTTGATTCCCCGCTCCTCCACACGTCCTCTCAGAGCTGTTCTCTCATGAGCAGTTCTCGGAAGA
>NW_015166425.1:263400-274195 GCF_001447785.1 Gekko japonicus
CGGAAGAGCTCTCTCAGTCCCACCTACCTCAGAGGATGTCTGTTGTGGGGAGGGGAAGGGAGAGGAGTGTGTAAGCCGCTCTGAGACTCCTTTGGGTAGTGAAGGGCGGGGTATAAATCCAATCTCCTCCTCCTCTTATTGATGCAACGAACATGTTGTTGTTGTTCAGTCGCACAGTCGAGTCTGACTCTTCGCTACCCCATGGACAAGATCACGTCAGGCCCTCCTGTCTTCCACCGTCCTCTGAAGTTTGCTCAATGCAACGAACATGGAGTTGAGCAAACTCCGGAGGATGGCGGAAGACAGGAGGGCCTGGCGTGGTGTGGCCCACAGGGTCGCGAAGAGTCGGACTCAACTGTGCGACTGAACAACAACATGCCCATGGCCATCACCACATCCTCTCGCAGCGATTTCCACATTTTAATCTCTTTGGGCTCATTGCTTTCTCGACACCTGGCCTGCCTCACAGGGGTGTTGTGAGGACAAGATGGGGAAGGAAGGACTGCGTGTGTGGTGCTACGCTTCTCGAGGAAGGGCAGGGTAGAAATATGCTCGGCCGAGAAAGGTCGTCTCTTCCGCTCATGCCACTCCGAGTGAGCGCGCCTTCTCCTGGGAGATGACATCATCTCTGCGGCTGGCCCGGCCGGCGGCCCTCTCCTTGCCCACGCCCTCCCCCTCCCCTGTCATCAACACCAATTCGGCACCATTAAAATACCTTTCCCTCTCAATGCGTCACCACCAGAAGCAGAAGTGTCCAGCCGATGCCTCGGGTTCGGCGGGGAAACCAAAGGGCTGAGCTCAGTCTGAGCAGGGGAACCTTCTCCAGACTGTGCAGGAAAATAAGATGAGACTCAGAGCATGTGCAGAATGCCGCATCTCGGGCTGGCACGTTTCCGTGGGAAGACGTGGTGTGTCGTGTGGGGCTGTGTGAGCAGACAAAAACCTGGATCCGGTCACTGTCCCTCCATGTGCGGCAGGCCTGTAGCCGCAGTGGGGCACCTCGGGGCCAGGCCCCCTGACTTACCACCGAGGCCCCCCGACATCCCATCCAGCCCAGGCACTCCTTTGGGGGGGGTGCGGGGTGCCCCCTGGCTTATTTAAAGGCTCCCCGAATTTAAAAAATCCTGGCCACGGGCCTGAATTGTGCGGAAGGGGGAAAGGCTGCCCCTGTTGGATTCTGGTCTGCCGCTGGGTTACCAACCTCTAGGTGGCGGCTGGAGAGCTCCCGCTATTACAGCTGATCTCCAGGCAAAAGAAGAAATCCATTCACCTGGAGGGAATGGCTGCTTTGGAGGGTGGACTCTGTGGCGTTATACCCTACTGAGGTCCAGTTTGGTGTCGTGGTTAAAGTGCGCGGACTCTAATCTGGGAGAGCCGGGTTTGATTCCCCACTCCTCCACTTGCACCTGGCTGCTGGATGACCTTGGGCAAGCTGTAGTTCTGACAAGAGCTGTTCTCGAAAAAGAGCAGTTTCTGTCAAGAGCTCTCTCAGTCCCACCTGCCTCACAGGGTGTCTGTTGTGGGGAGGGGAAGGGAAAGGAGTTATTAAGCCGCTCTGAGACACCTTTGGGTAGTGAAGGGCGGGGTATAAATCCAATCTCTTCCTCTTCTTCTTCTACGATGCACATTAGAGACAAGATGCATCTGCTGCAACTGGAACTGAACTTCTGGGAGCAGAAACCAGAAGAGTGAAAAAACTGAGGAACACAGTTTGAACAAGCTGTTGCCGAAAGGCAATTTTTTTAAAAAAAAAAATTAAAATTTGTGATTGTGATTTATTGGGGCCAGAGGCCAGAAAATCAGGATGCTCCCTGAAAAACAGGGAAAGGCAAAGTGTGTATAGTCCAGTGTGGAGTGTCTACCTGGAAGCAGGCTCAGCGTCCTTCAAAAAAGCAGGGAGTCTTCTTGCTTCGCTGGGTTACCAGTGCTGGGTGGTACCCCAGGGGTCATCTAGTCCAACCCCGGCATAAGGCAGGAAATCCACAGCTGCTCTCCCCCACCACTCCCCCAGTGACCCCCTGCTCCATACCCAGCGGAAGGCATTCTCAGATGCATAGCCCATCACATCAGCCTAGGAGGGACCTGGGTTGTACAAACGCCGCCAGAGAGTCCCAGGTCGGATGTTTCGAATCCGTGGCCTCTTTCTGTAGAACCTCTCTGGCTATCACATCTCATCTGCATGCAATTGCTTGGTGGGGTCTCTTTCGGGCACAGGCTTCTCTGCTTCGGCCGGCAGACCCTCTGCTGGCTCCGTCTCGGAGTTCCCAAGAAGACCCGGCGGTCCCTGCCCCGTGCTCTCCCAGACCCCTTTCTCTCCACTGCCGGGATCTGGATCCCCCGAGCTTTTCCAGAGCGGTCCAGTTTCCAGAAGAGGTGGTTCTGGTTCGTCAGCACCGGGAGGCTCCTCCGGATCAGAGAGCCCTCCCTCGGTCAGGATCGTTCTGGAGATCACTGCGGGAGAAGGAAAGGAGCGTGAGGAGAGCCGGCAGGGGGCGGAGCATAGACTTTGCGGACTAGGATGTGGGAGAGCCAGGTTCGAATCCCCGCTCTACCAGTGAAGCTGGCTGGGTGATTTCGGGACAGTCGCGTCATCTCAGCCGGCCCTACCTCGCAGGGCTGTTGTGAGGATCAGATGGAGGAGAGGAGAATGGGGTAAGCCGTTCTGGGGTCCCCACTGCGGAGAAATGAAGTCAATAAGGTTCTTTTGAGGGCACAGTCAGGGAAGAGAAGGAGGAGGAGGAGATTGGATTTATACCCCACCCTTCACTACCCAAGGGAATCTCAGAGTGGTTTACAATCTCTTTTCCCCTGCCCCTCCCCACAGCAGACACCCCGTGAGGCAGGTGGGGCTGAGAGAGCTCTGACAGAAACTGCTGCTCTTGAAAGAACAGCTCTGAGAGAACTTGTGACTGACCCAAGGTCACACCAGCAGCTGCATGTGGAGGAACGGGGAATCAAACTCAGCTCTCCCAGATTAGAGTCTGTGCAGTCAACCACTATACCACACTGAAGAAACATTGTCTGATAGACGGAGCTTTACCCTTGAAAGCTCATACTCCCCCCAAAAAAAATCTTGTTGGCCTCTTAAGGTGCTACAAGACTCGAATCTGGCTAGTCGGGGAAAGGAGAACTATGTTTACCGTCCCGAGCTCCTTGATAGAAGCACAGAGCTGGGAGGGATCCCAAAGGGTAATCTAGTCCAACCCCCCGCACAATGCAGGATATTCACAGCTGCCTCTCCCCCCCCCACTCCCTCCATGACCCCTGCTCTATGCCCAGATGAATAAAAATAGACTACATGGATAGAATAGAAGAAGAAGAAGAAGAGATTGGATTTATACCCAGTCCTTCACTACCCAAGGGAGTCTCAGAGCGGCTTACAAACTCCTTTCCCTCCTCCTCCCCACAACAGACACCCTGTGAGGGAGGTGGGGCTGAGAGAGCTCTTGACAGAAACTGCTCTTTTTCAAGAACAGCTCTTATCAGAACAATGGCTTGCCCAAGGTCATCCAGCAGCTGCAAGTGGAGGACTGGGGAATCAAACCCGGTTCTCCCAGGTTAGAGTCCGCGCACTTAACCAAGACACCAAACAGGGCCATAGTTCAACTAGAACTATTTCTGGCTCTCATATCCACCGAAATACAATTTGGAACTTCACCTGGTCCAGAATCTCTGCTTCAGAGATGCCTCCGGAAACTCTGGTGACGGTTGCCATTTGTTGCCGGCACCCAGCATTCAGGGCCCATCAGTTTATACCTTGGCACACTAGCCCTTGATGATCGGTTTTTAGAAATGTATTGTTTCAGCTGTTTTAAATTTTTATGTCAGCTGCCCTGAGCCTGCCTTGGTTGGGAGGGCGGGGTATAAACGGAATGAATGAATGAATGAATGAATGAATGAATGAATGAATGAATGTACTGCTTCTGCATAGGGAGGCTCTATCGAGCCTAGAAAGAAGGGATTGGATTTATACCCCGCCCTTCGCTACCCGAAGGAGTCTCAGAGCAGCTTACAATCTTACAATCTCCTTTCCCTCCCCCTCCCCACAACAGTAGGTGGGGCTGAGAGAGCTCTCTCTAGACCTGCCCTTGAGAGAACAGCTCCAAGAGAACTTGCGACTGACCCAAGGTCACACCAGCAGCTGCTCTTCCCATCTCCCTTCCCCCCCCCACGACCTCACACCTCCTCCTCCTCTCTACAAGTTACCTCCAGAAGGTCGGTATTCCTCCTGGCTTATTTGGGTCCCCCCAAGTAAGGAGCTGCAGCTGGGAAGGATGAGAAGTCCAAGAGAGAAGATGAGGATCTGCGAGCGGAAGGGAAGATTTCGAAAATAAGCCTGAGACATCACAGAATCACGCAAACAAAACCAAGACTCCTATGGCACCTCTAAGACGAACAGGGGTCATTTCCTGCAGGAGCGCACAGGAGCGGAGCTCTGGCAGTAAAGAGCCCGGGGGGCGAGCACATGCAGCAAGCCCCACCCCCTGCTCCCAGCAGCCCTCAGTCAGAGCAAGAAGCAGCCAGGTAAGCTGCAGAGCTCCCCCCCCCGGCCCCCCGGCCCAAAACAGTCCAGTGGCACCTTTAAGACCAAGTTTTATTCAGGTACCAGCTCTCCCTCCTCTGCGAGGACAGATCTGCACGTCCCGTCCCCCCCCGAGCTAGCAATCCAAAACAGTCCAGTGGAGCCTGAGCGGTGGGTGCTGCCTTCTGACACACGTCCGGTGATGCCAGGGTGTGTGGCCTATGCAAATAAGTCGTGCTAATGAGTTATACGAATGAGCTCCTGTACCTCTTTTTCTATGAAATGACCCCTGAAGACGAATGTATAGCAGCGGACGCTTTTGTAGGCTGAAGTCCACGGAAGCTTTCATACGCCCTCCCCCGTGAAACTCCTCTGCGTCAGAAGAGACCAAGACGTTAGGCAAAGGTGCTGGCTTGATTTATGTGCCGCGTTTATTGGAGAACAGATTCCGCACCCTGCCAAAGATATTTCTGAAATCATCCGTCACGGTTGCTTTTGGGGAAAAAAACCCAAGGAGGAGCGCAGTGTTCCCAACAGAAGCGGCAACGTGTGCTTTACAGGCAAAGGGATTTGCGCTTTTGATATACCTGCCAAAGAGCTTGTCTAGGTGATACCTTTTGTTCCCCAGGGGTGTCCCCAGGCCAAGCCCGCAGATGTGTTCTGGGACTCTGAGCCTGCCAGGTTGGGTCTTCGGCCTTCTCCATGAGATATGCCCAACCTGAAATGGCTCCGGCTGGCCCTGCGTGCCCCAGTAGACTGCTGTGTACTGTGTATACCCAGGTGGGCAGCCGTGTTGATTGGAAGCAGCACAACAAAACAAGAGTCCAGAGTTTTCGGAGTCTTGGTTTGCTTCCCGCAATTCGAAAAGACACCTTTAGACAGTCATCTGCTATTCGGACGTATTTATTGCTTGACAGCTGTTGTTCTTATAACCTTAGCTTGTTATTTTGGACTCTGCATATTCCCTGTCTATAAGTCTGAACCTTACACACCATTCCAATATATCTGAAAAAGTGTGCGCGCGCACGAAACCTCCTACCTTGAATAAACCTTTGTTGGTCTTAAAGATGCCCCACTGGACTCTAATATTGTTCTACTGCATACTGATACGGGCTGCGGTGGCTCAAGTGGTTACGGCACTGAACTGCAGACTGGAAGGTTGGCAGTTCAGCAGTTCGAGACCCAAGTGCTGCATGACGGAGTGAGCTCCCGTCTCTGGCCCCGGCTCCTGCCAACCTAGCAGTTCGAAAGCAAGAAGCTGCAGTGGCTCAAGTGGTTAAGACACTGAACTGCAGGCTGTGGAAGGTCGGTAGTTCAGCAGTTTGAACCCGAGTGTGCCGTATGACGGAGTGAGCTCCTGTCTCTAGTTCCAGCTCCTGCCAACCTAGCAGTTCGAAAGCAAGAAATTGCAAGTAGATAAATAGGGACCACTCCGGTGGGAAGATAACAGCGTTCCGTGCGCCTTGGTGTTTAGTCATGCCGGCCACATGACCACGGAAATGTCTTCGGACAGCGCTGGCTCTTCGGCTTTGAAACGCAGATGAGCACCACAACCCTAGAGTCGGATTCGACTGGCTTTCAAGCAAGGGAACCTTTACTTTTACCTTTAAATAGGTACCGCTTCGGTGGGAAGGTAACAGCGTTCCGTGCGCCTTGGCGTCTAGTCTTGCCGGCCACATGACCATGGAAACGTCTTCGGACAGCGCTGGCTCTTCGACTTGGAAACGGAGATGAGCACCGCACCCTTAGAGTCGGATTCGACTGGCTTTCGAGCAAGGGAAACCTTTGCCTATACTGATATGGTGTGCCTAGTCATCCCCAGTGAGGGAAGCTGGGGGTGGGTGGGTTCCATCTCGAAAAACAGGTAAAGGGGAGGGGCTCAAGACCCCTCTCCTTGAATGACAGGGTCCCGATCCGAATCAGGCCCACGTGGACCTGGGAGGCAGACTCCCTGAACACATCGGCTGACCCCCCCCCCGGGGAAAATACATCGTGTAGTTTATTCACGCAGACATAAGCCAGTTTCGTTGTGTAGATAATAATCATTTCCCTGCGACGGAGAACTGGCCCATTGGGGGTCCTGATGAATGAGAGGGATAAAGGTCCCTCCGTCCACCGCTAAATGATGCCTCTAGGTACAAGCCACAAATGGCCACCCCCTGCCCAAATACTTGAACACCCGAAGCCGCCTTACACCAAATCAGACTATCTTATTTATTTAAGTTATTTAAGTTATTATTGTATTTCTACCCCGCCCTCCCCGCGGACGGGCTCAGGGCGGCTTACAAGGGGCACCATGTGCCGACACACAAAAACAATACAAACAAGACAGTCAGTTTAACAAAATAAAGTGCTCACTAGTTTCAATCTCTCAATATAACGAGATGGCATCTCAAAAATGTTATAAAGCAAGGATACTCCTTCACTAAGGAGGATAATGTCCCGTAGGTGTTACTCGTCCCCATCCAGCGGCTGTCATGGTTTGGTGTTCATAGGGCCGTCCTCTTACCCCGTTGGTACCAATATCGAGGTCCATATTGCCCACTCAGACCGGCAGTGGCTCTCCCGGGTCTTTCCCAGCAGCTATGACCTGACCCTTTTAGCTGGAGATGCCGGGAATTGAACCTGGGACCTTCTGCATGCCAAGCAGAGGCTCTACCACTGAGCCACAGACTGTACTCTGACTGGTAGAAGCTCCCCGGGCTCTCAGGTAGTTGTCTTTCACATCACCTCCTACCTGATCCTTTTAACTGGAGATGCCGGGGATTGAACCTGGGACCTTCTGCATGCCAAGCAGAGGCTCTACCACTGAGCCACAGACTGTACTCTGACTGGTAGAAGCTCCCTGGGGTCTCAGGTAGTGGTCTTTCCCATCACCTACCACCTGATCCTTTTTAACTGGGGATGCCGGGGATTGAACCTGGGACCTTCTGCATGCCAAGCAGAGGCTCTACCACTGAGCCACAGACTGTACTCTGACTGGTAGAAGCTCCCTGGGGTCTCAGGTAGTGGTCTTTCCCATCACCTACCACCTGATCCTTTTTAACTGGGGATGCCGGGGATTGAACCTGGGACCTTCTGCATGCCGAGCAGAGGCTCTGCCACTAAGCCACGGCCCCTCCCCTTGAAAACACACAGCCAGCTGCCTTCTATTGAATCAGACTCTTAGTCCATCAAAGTCAATATTGTCTGCTTGCACTGGCAGCTGCTCTCCAGGGTCTCAGGCAGAGAGGTCTGTCCCATCACGTGCTGCCTTTCAACTGGAGATGCCGGGGATTGAACCTGGGACCTTCTGCATGCCAAGCTGATGCTCTGTCACTGAGCCACGGCGCCTCCCCTTGAAAAAACACACATGAAGCTGCCTTATACTGAATCAGCCCACTGGTTCATCACAGTCAGTCTTGTCTACTCAGACTGGCAGCGGCTCTCCGGGGTCTCAGGCGGAGGTCTTTCACATCACCTACTGTCTGGTCTTTTTAACTAGAGATGCTGGGGATTGAACCTGGGACCTTCTGCATGCAGAGCAGAGGTTCTAACACTAAATCACAGCCCATGGCTCTCCAGGGTCTCAAGCTATGGTCATTCACATCACCTCCTACCTGATTCTTTTAACTGGAGATGCCAGGGATTGAAATGGGAACCTTCTGCATGCCGAGCAGAGGCTCTTCCACTGAGCCACAGCCTCTCCCTACCCTGATCATCCCCTAGAGGTGTAGCCACTGCAGTTCTTCCAGATCTGGTTGCACGGCTTTGACCAAGCTCAGCAAATGTGCAGCCCCCTCCCGCGTCAACCTCCCCCCCCCCACGTACCACGAGGCAAGTTCTGGTCTGGGCGGCCTTGGTGGACGTCTGCTTGATGAGGCCCTGGAGTCTCTGGAGCTGGCTGACCAGGGATCTGTGGGGAGAAAAAGCATCAGAGGGGCAGGTTGGACCTCCCCTCCTCGGGGTTGCCAACTCTGGCTTGGGAAATTCCTGGGGATGTGAGAGGCGGTGCCTAGAGAGGAGAGGGAGGTCAGTGGAGATGTAATCCCATGGAGACTGCCTTCAAAAGAACACAAGAGAAGCCATGTTGGATTAGGCCAGTGGCCCAGCCAGTCCAACACTCTGTGTCACACTGTGGCCAAAACCCAGGTGCCTCCAGGAGGTCCACCAGCGGGGTCAGAACTCCAGAAGCCCCCCACTGTTGCCCCCCCAAGCACCAAGTACACAGAGCATCACTGCCCCAGACAGAGTGTTCCCTCTAGACCTTGCAGCTAAGAGCCACTCATGGACTTCTGCTCCATATTCTTATCCCGTCCCCTCTTGAAGCTGTCTATGTATGTAGCTGCCACCACTTCCTGCAGCAGTGAATTCCATGTTTTTATTACTCTTTGGGTAAAGAAGTACTTCCTTTTATCTGTTCTAAACCTCCTGTTCATTCATTTCATGGAGTGCCCACAAGTTCTTGTATTGTGAGGAGGAGGAGGAGATTGGATTTATACCCTGCCCTTCACTTGGAGTCTCAGAACGGCTTACAATCCCTTCCTCTCCCCCCAACAGACACCCTGTGAGGTAGGTGGGGCTGAGAGAGCTCTTTCGAAAACTGTTCCGGAGAGAACAGCTCTGAGAGAACTTGTAAGTGACCCAAGGTCATACCAGCAGCTGCATGTGGGGGAGTGGGGAATCAAACCCGGGTCTCCCAGATTAGAGTCCGTGCTCCTCACCACTGGCTTTCAGTTGGCCAAAGCAAAGCAGAGGTGACAAAATCAGTAGGTATTGGATTTCAGACCATCTTGCCACTAGTAAAGGCCCTGCTGCCATGGTAGGGTGATGATTATGTCTTTCAAAAAGTGGGGTCCCACGCCTCAAAGCTGTTTTGAAACTCTTCCATCTGACATAGAGGGACAGGCACATGCTCAGACTTCATGTGTCCCAGTTCGGCTGAGATGCGCCATTAAAAGTAGAAATGTATTGTGCTACACAATCCAACTGCTTCATCTAATAAATAGAGAGCTCCGCATGCGTGGAGCTTCATGAGTATGGCGCTTTGCGGTCAAAGCTTCACATGGAGGGAGCTTTGGACAGTAAAACTCCACACTCGTGGGGCTCATGGTCAAGGAATGACATACAAAACAGCCAAAGGAGAGATGTAGCAGCAAAATGTGGATCTCTCCTGTAATGCTGTCGTTTTTAAAATCACATCTTGATGAAATGTTGGCAAGAGCTACCTAGGGACACAGGAAAACGATCTATCAGTCTGGAGGACGTACCCAGGCTGCTTTAGATGAACTCATAGAGAAGGATTCGTCTCTGAATAGCTTTGTATTGGCCAGGGTAGCTAAACAGAAACTTCATGTTCTGAGGTAGTCTATCTCTGAATCGCAGATGGGGGCACAGGGGAGATCTCCTTTGTGTGTGTGTGTTTTGTTGTTGTTGTTTTTAATGCTGGATTTGATGGATGTTTGGTTCAACTTAACAGCTCTCTTCTTGTTGCCGGTTTCTAGTGGAATATGCAGAGCAGAAATACCTTATCTTTTTGAGCCTGAGGGCCCCTTTGGAATTCTGAAACAACAAGAAGTGGGGACCCGCGATACTTGCGGGGGGGGAGAAGGAGCTCCACGTGGAGGAGGAGGAGGAAGCAGCCGCTGGTGAGTCTTCTCCCCTGCCCCCCCAGCACCGACGGTGAGCCCCAGGCCCACCAATCCTTCTACCCCCCCCCTGCACCAGTGGCGAGGCCCGAGCGGTTCCCAGCTGGCCGAGCCTTCTCCCGCCCCCCCCCCGGGCACAAACGGTAAGGCCTGAGCAGCTCCCAGCCACTGGGCCTCCCCCCCTAACGGCCAAAGCGTTCTCTGCGCATGTGCAGGGAACACTCTTTTAATTTGGGGGGGATTTAAGTATCCCCCATATAGTTTTTTTTAACTTTCCAGATTTTTCTGTAAACCAAGGGACTGCCCCAAGTGTGCAGAAAAATCTCTTTTCCCCCCAAGTGTCCCCAATGTGCAGATTTAGATATCCGCACAGAGGGGGCGTCTTGGTTATTAGTATATAGACAAGAAAGGGGACCCACGAAAATCGTGGGGGGGGGGAGCGGGGGAGCTCCATGCAGAACACGCGGAGGAGGCCTCGCTGATTCCCCCCCCTGCTCGCCGCTCGTTGCTTCCCTCCCAAGCGCCGGCGGCGGTGCCGGCGGCAGTTTTTTCTCCCCCCCCCCCCCTCCGAAGGGAGGGCCGAGTGGTGAGCCACTGGGCCCTCGCCGCTCTGGCCCCCCCTCCCTGCTCATTGCTCGCCGCTTCC
>NW_015166425.1:274292-347891 GCF_001447785.1 Gekko japonicus
CCCCCAAGCGCCGGCGGTGCCGGCGGCGGCTTTTTCTCCCCCCCGGCCCCGAAGGGAGGGCCGAGCGGCAAGCCGCTGGGCCCTCGCCGCTCTGAGCCCCCCCTCCCTGCTCGCCGCTTCCCTCCCAAGCGCCAGCGGTGCCGGCGGTGCCAGCGCCGGTTGTTTCTCTTCCCCCCCGGCACTGAAGGGAGGGCCGAGCGGCTCTGGCCCCCCCTCCCTGCTCGCCGCTCGCCGCTCACCTTCCAAGTGGTGGCGGCGGCGGCAGCGGCGTTCGCAGAGCTTTCCCTGCGCATGTGCAGGGGACGCTCTGACACTTTTGGGGGGATTTAAACATCCCCCCGATTTTTTTTCAGGGTTTCTGATTTTTGTGCAGATGTGGGGACTGCCCCACGTGTGCCCAAAACTCTCCCTCCTCCCCCAGGTGCCCCCGATGTGCGGATTTAAGTATCCGCACACCAGGGGCAACTTCAGTATTAGTATATAGATGTGATGGCCACAGCCACAAAATGGCTGCTGGAGGAGGAGAGTTGGTTTTATAATCCATCCTTCAGTTGGAGCCTCAGAGTGGCTTACAGTCGCCTTCCCTTCCCCTCCCCTCCCCAGAATAGACACCCTGTAAAGTAGGTGGGGCCGAGAGAGCTCTGAGAGAACCATGACTGACCCAGCTGGCTTCATATGGAGGAAGTGGGGAACCAAACCTGGTTCTCCAGATTACAGTCCGCCACTCTTACCCACTGCACACCAAGCTGGACATCAGCAGTGGATGAAAAGGAATTGGTCCAATATGTTAAAAAATGCCAGTTTGGTGTAGTGGTTAAGTGTGCGGACTCTAATCTGGGAGAACCAGGTTTGATTCCCCACTCCTCCACTTGCAGCTGCTGGATGACCTTAGGCAAGCCATAGTTCTGTCAGAGCTGTTCTTGAAAAGAGCAGTTTCTTTCTGTCAGAGCTCTTTCAGCCCCACCTACCTCACAGGGTGTCTGTTGCGGGAAGGGAAAGGAGTTTGTGAGCCGCTCTGAGACTCCTTTGGGTAGTGAAGGGCGGGGTATAAATCCAATCTCTTCTTCTTCTTTTACCTCACAGGGTGTCTGTTGTGGGCAGGGGAAGGGAAAGGAGTTTGTAAGCCGCTCTGAGACTCCTTTGGGTAGTGAAGGGCGGGGTATAAATCCAATCTCTTCTTCTTCTTTTACCTCACAGGATGTCTGTTGTGGGGAGGGGAAGGGAAAGGAGTTTGTAAGCCGCTCTGAGACTCCTTTGGGTAGTGAAGGGCGGGGTATAAATCCAATCTCTTCTTCTTCTTTTACCTCACAGGATGTCTGTTGTGGGGAGGGGAAGGGAAAGGAGTTTGTAAGCCGCTCTGAGACTCCTTCGGGTAATGAAGGGCGGGGAATAAATCCAGTCTCTTCTTCTCTTCTTCTTCTTCTTGGCTGTAAGAAGCTCAGAGTGGCATCAACCTGTTTCCCCTTATATCAGAATAGGGCCTGGAGTAGGGTTGCCAATCTCCAGGTGGGGCCAGGTGATCTTCCACCTGAGCCACAGTCCCGAGCTGAATCGGGACCCCACAGAGTTTTAGAAGAAGAGGAGGAGTTGGTGTTATACCCCATGGCCCTTCACTACCCGAAGGAGTCTCTGAGCGGCTCACAATCTCCTTCCCTTCCTCTCCCCACAACAGGCACCCTGTGAAGTAGGTGGGCCGGCTGAGAGAGAACTCTGAGAGAGCTGCTCTTGAGAGAACAGCTCTGAGAGAACGGTGACTGACCCAAGGTCACCCAGCTGGCTGTGTGTGGAAGAGGAGTGGGGAATCAAACCCGGTTCTCCAGATTAGAGTCCTGCCCCTCTTAACCATGACACCAAACTGGCTCTCCCGGTGGAAGCGGTCACACAACGGCCGCCGCAGCTCCGTCACACAGTGAAGCTCCTTGTGCTGGGGTGGCGGTGGCTCCCAAAGCAACATTTTTTAAAATCTGCATCGCCGATCCAATCTCCAGTGGCCAATCAGAAGCCTCACTGGGCAAGAAGACCCGCCTGGCCTCACCCGCTTTCTACAACACTTTGATGGGCACCGGAAAAGGTGTTGGTGGATGTCATGACCAGTGTTCCCTCTAAGCTGAGTTAGTGTGAGCTAGCTCACAGAATTTTAGCCTCCAGCTCACAGAATTTTGTCTTAGCTCAGGGAGGATGACTCCAGAGCAAGCTAATTTATGCAGTAGCCAAATCGCTCGCTCACAACGTTAATGCCAGTAGCTCACAGAGTAGATTTTTTGCTCACAAGACTCCACAGCTTAGAGGGAACATTGGTCATGACGCCCGCGGGCACCGCGTTGGGGATCCCTGCTGCACAGAGCAGGCCCAGGAGCCCCGGGTTTCCCTCCGAGGATAGGGGCACCGACAAACTCACACGTTGTGTGTCTGAAGCTCCTGCAGTTTCTTCTGCAGTTCCTGGTTCTGGGCTGAATACGCTGCAACCCTGTCGAGGAATGAGCAAAGGAAACTGACAGTTAGGGTTGGTTTTGCCAACGGGGACCCTCAAGGTGGCTACAAAAAAAAAGGGAAAAATCCTCTGTATAATTAAGCCTACAACCATCTGGATGAATGCAGTGGCATGAAAGGTTTTATTATGCATTAGTTTTGGTTCTTGTTAAGTTCCATCTTGGATAACGCCAGGGCTATTTTTGGGAAATGCACAGGAACGGAGTTCCATCTGGCTCCCAAGTTGGCCACGCCCAGCAGGAACTCATTAGCATAACAGGCCACACCCAACAGCAGGAACTCATTAGGATTGGCTACATTAGGGGTGTGTGGCCTAACATGCAAAGGAGTTCCTGCTACAAAAAAAGGCCCTGGGTTTTTGACAACAAACAAGGTAAACAGAATAAGAAGCAAAAGGTGGGTGTGGCTGGATAACCACACTTCTGGTAACATGGGGGTGCAGCCTAATATGCTAATGAGCTGTGCTGTCAGGGGTGTGGCCCAATATGCTAATGAGTTTCTGCTGTTGGGTGTGGCCTATTATGCTAATGAGTTCCTGCTGGGCTTTTTCTGCAAAAAGAGCCTTGGATAACGCTTTGGTAAAACAACGTGGTACAACAGCAGTTCGGCCCTTCAGCTGGAACAAAACTTTCGGAGCTGCTGTGAGAACAGACCTTTAAGTCTTCAGGGACAGAAGGATTGTTGAATGGACTTCTGAATTTGCAATTTACAATCCTTTGCTCTGTGACTCGCAGACTTGGACCTTTCCCTATTTGCACAATTTATTTATATGAATTTCAAGATTTGTATTGAGATTGTTTTGCGTGTTATTGCCGATGATGTAAATAATTTGTAAGCATCATAGTTGGTGTCTTTGAGTATTTTTGGAAGTTTAATTATACGGAGGATTTTCTCGGTGTTCTGTATTGAGCCTGAACTGTCCTTGCAAAAGGACTGAGCTTGGGGATGCAGAACAATAGATCGCCAGGATCCTAGAATGGACCAATAGGGAGACAGGGATCCTAGAGTAAACCAGCTGGGAAACAATAAGAGTGTAAATAGCCTATCGTTGGGAGTGGGGTGTTTTTGGGTGTAACCCTTATTTATTTATTTATTAAACTTTTACCCTGCCCTCCCGCCAAGGTGGCTCAGGGTGGCTTACAAATAATAATAAAAGCAGGCATAAATACCTGGCTTCGGCCAGGGATTGCAGTCTTCTTCTTTCTCTTGCTGAATCACTAAATAATCTATGAGCTGATCACTTCTACGCGTCTGAACCCAGTACATTTCACCCTTTTTTTGGATTCACTTCATCCGTGCACCTCACTTTTCTTGCTTAAAAAGGACTTAAAAAGGACTTCCTAGCCAAGGACACTGGCACTTTGCGTTTTTTTCACAGATTGGGAGATATTACTTGTTCAAATTCTCTGCCAAACCCTTTATGAGAATAATGTAACCTTTTGAGGGCTTCCCCCCCCCCATGTATATGGCAGCATCATCATCATCATCATCATCATCATCATAGATGGGGGGCACATTTCCGAAGGACCATTTCCCTCTTAGGTCTGCCACACATTTATTTATTTATTATTTGCATTCATATCCCGCCCATCCTGCGGGTGGGATCAGGGCGAGTAACGTCATTGAAATAAATACAATTTCAGTTTAAAACATTAAACATTAAAACACAATAAAACATTATAACAGAGAGCCAGTTTAGTGTCGTGGTTAAGTGCACGGACTCTAATCTGGGAGAACCGGGTTTGATTCCCCACTCCTCCACTTGCACCTGGCTGGATGACCTTGGGCAAGCCGTAGTTCTGATAAGAGCTGTTCTCTCAAGGAGAGTTCTGTCAAGAGCTCTCTCAGCCTCCATCTACCTCACAGGGTGTCTGTTGTGGGGAGGGGAAGGGAAAAGGAGTTTGTAAGGCGCTCTGAGACTCCTTTGGGTAGTGAAGGGCGGAGTATAAATCCAATATCATCATCATCATCATCATCTTCTTCTTCTTCTTCTTCTTCAAAAAACAATGGGTACAGCTTGGAAGAGCCTAAGTGGGCTATAAGATTCTGGCCTGATGGTACAATGGGTTAAAGGCCAGTTGTCAGTGGTCAGTCAACAGGTGACAGACGGGTGACAGCAACCTCAGGGAGGCCATAGATGGGCGTCCACTGCCTCAGCCGAAGGCCTGGTGGAAGAGCTCCGTCTTGCAGGCCCTGCGGAATTGAAGGAGATCCCGCAGGGCCCTGGTCTCAGTAGGGAGCATGTCCCACCAGGCCGGAGCCAGGATAGAGACAGCCCTGGCCCTGGTTGAGGCAAGACGGGTGTTCTTTGGGCCAGGCACCACCGGGAGATGTTGATCTTTTGAGAGTAACGCTCTTCGAGGCATATATGGGAAGAGCCGGTCCCTTAGATTCATTCCTGTTGTTCACGCTTTCCTCACAAACTAGTTTGCTTGGTGCCTACTAGGAATCGAGCCTCTTAAAAGAAAATCGTTGCACCGTCTTTCTGGACCGGACCGGCCAAAGCCACGCGCCAAGTCTCTTCCACATTGTAATATGTGTGCTTTTTCAGAGGCCTTACTCCTGGTCTTGCAGCATAGCGGGTAGAGCATTGGACGAGGATTTGGGAGACCCAGGTTCGAGTCCCTGCTCTGCCATGGAAGCAACCCTGCGAGGTAAGTTAGGCTGAGGGACTGGCCCAAGGTCACCCAGCGAGCTTCTGTGGGCAATTCTGCATCTAGCATTCGCTCCACATTTTCTCAACTGGGAGGAAGAAGTGCAGCTCGAAACCACATTCAAATACCTCCAGGGCAACGCCGTACTGACTGCAAAGTCGCCCCTGAACGGCCATAAAAAGGCCATAAATCTATGCAGAAGGTACCGTAGAATTCGATGATCAAAGAAAGCGAAAGCGGCATGCAGTAGGGTTCCCTCTAAGCTGAGTTAGTTTGAGCTAGCTCACAGTTTTTTAGCCTCCGGCTCACACATTTTTGCCTTAGCTCAGGAAGGGATGGCTCCAGAGCAAAGTAATCTATGCAGTACCCAAATCGCCTGCTCACAGCTTTAATGCCAGTAGCTCACAAAGCTGAAGTTTTGCTCACAAGACTCCACGACTTACAGGCAGTGTTCCCTCTAAGCTGAGTGAGTGTGAGCTAGCTCACAGTTTTTTAGCCTCTGGCTCACAGAATTTTGTCTTAGCTCAGGAAGGAGGGCTCCAAGAGCTAACTAACTTATGCAGTAGCCAAATCACTCGCTCACAGCTTTAATGCCAGGAGCTCACAAAGCAGAATTTTGGCTTACAGGACTCCACAGCTTAGAGGGAACATTGCTTACAGGGAGCATTGGTGGAGGCTACCATAAAACTCGACAATCAAAGGAAGTGAAAGCGCAAAGCGGCATGCCATGCAGAGGGGAATTTCTGTCCCAGCGTGGGTTTTGTGAAACAACAGAGGGAAAGGCCGATGCAGAATCAGCCTATGTGGGGATTGCTCGCCTTTATCAGAAAACTGGGAGACTGGACATTTTTAAAAGAAATAAAACTGAAACAAAACAGCTCCCCCCTGGCTCTGCTCTCACCGGCTCTCCAACCCGTCGATATACTCCTTCTTCCGCCGCCGGCTGTCCTGGGCCGACTGCTTGTTCCGGATTTTCCGCCGCACTTTCTTCAGGACCCGCTCCTCTGCCTGTGAGAGGAGAGAGGGTCTGTCATCCGTCGGTCCCAGGCCGAGGCGGCCTCGAGTATGGTCTCCCAGCCCGTGCAAACCTGCCGCTTGCTGCCTGCGCACTTGGCTACCCACCCGTGCCCGTGGACTGCAATCGGGGGTGGAGACTAGTCACACCCGGCTTATGGCAACCCCCTCCTGGGGGTTTCGAGGCAAGAGACGTTCAGAGGTGGTTTGCCACTGCCTGCCTCTGCCTAGCAACCCTGGGCTTCCTCGGCGGTCTCCCATCCGAGTACTAACCTGGGCTTGACCAGCTTAACGGCCAAGATCTGATGAGATCGGGCTAACCTGGGCCACCCCAGGTCACCCCAGGTCAGGGCACTGCAATCTATACCCCATATCTTTTGATTCAAATATTTCTGCTTGCAATTCTCCCACTAAGCCTCATTTGGAGTGCTGTGTACAGCTCTGGTCACCACCACACCTCAAAAAGGATATTGTAGCATTGGGAAAAGGGCAGAAAAGGGCAACTTGAGTGATCAAAGGGTTGGAACACTTTCCCCATGAGGAAAGGTTAAAGCGCTCGGGGCTCTTTAGCCTGGAGAAATGACGACTGAGGGGTGACATGATTGAGGTTTATGAGATGATGCCTGGGATAGAGGAGGTAGAGAAAGAGGTACTTGTCTCCCTTTCTCACAAGACAAGAACTCTGGTGGGCACTCCATGAAATGGCTGAGCAGTCGGGTTAGAATGGATAAAAGGAAGTCCTTCTTCACCCAAAGAGTGATTAACACACAGAATTCACTGCCACGGGAGGTGGTGGTGGCTACAAGCACGGACAGCTTCAAGAGGGAATTGGATAAGCATATGGAACAAAAGTCCATCAGTGGCTGTCAGCCACAAGGTACAGACAGGAACTCTCAGTCTGGGGCAAGTGATGCTCTGTAATCTTGGTGCTGGGGGGGTGTCAACAGTGGGAGGGCTTCTAGTGCCCCGGCACCACTGCTAGACCTCCTGATGGCACCTGGTATTTTTGGCCACTGTGTGACAGAGTGTTGGACAGGAGGGGCCTTTGGCCTGATCCAACACTGGCATCTCTTATGTCCTTATATGGAGCAGAGGCCCATCAGTGGCTATTAGCCACAAGGTATAGATAGGAACTTTCAGTCTGGGACAAGTGATGCACTGTATCCTTGGTGCTTTGGGGTGGGGGCAAGAATAGGAGGACTTCTAGTGTCCTGACCCTGCTGCTGGACCTCCTGGTGGCACCTGGTATTTCTGGCCACTGTGTGACAGAGTGTTGGACTGGAGGGGCCTTTGGCCTGATCCAACCTTGGCGTCTCTTATGTCCTTATATGGAGCAGAGGCCCATCAGTGGCTATTAGCCACAAGGTATAGATAGGAACTCTCGGTCTGGGGCAAGGGATGCTCTGTATTCTTGGTGCTTGGGGGGGGGGCAACAGTGGGAGGGCTTCTAGTGTCCTGGCCCCACTGGTGGGCCTCTTGATGGCACCTGGTATTTTTGGCCACTGTGTGACCCAGAGTGTTGGACTGGATGGGCCGTTGGCCTGATCCAACCTTGGCTTCTCTTATGTTCTTATGTAAGCCACAGCCCCTTGCTGCTCTGGCTCCACATCTGTATCCTTATGTATCCCTTGTGCAGCCAGGGCCTTCTCCCTCACTTCCCCCTCACTTACCTTGGTGAGGGGCAGGTTGCCTTGCACTGACACGCCCTCCTGGGTCAGCAGCCGCCTTTCCTCGTCCGTCAAGAAGAAGTCCAGGTGGTGATGCTGCAGGAACGAGCCCTGTCCCGCCCACCCGGAGGCAGACAAGGTTAGCTGAGGCATGGGTGTTTCCTCCGTGGAATGACATCCATTGCCGCCATCTTCTACACTTCACGCAGCACTTACAACGGACAGTTCTGGTCAGCGTATCTCAAAAAGGACACTGCCGAGCTGGACAAAGTGCAGAGGAGGGCAACCAAGATGATGAGGGGGTTGGAGCACCTTCCCCGTGAGGAAAGGCTGAAGAGTTTGGGGCTTTTCAGTTTAGAAAAGAGATGACTAAGGGGGGGGGGGACATGACAGAGGTTTATAAAATTACGCATGGGGAGGAGAGAGTTGACAAAGAGAACCGTTTCTCCCTCTCTAGAACTTGAGGGCGTCCAATGAAGCCAATGGGCAGTAGGTTCAGGACGGACAAAAGGAAATACCACTTTACAATGAGAGTGATTAAAATGTGGAATTTGCTGTCAGGGAATGCGGTGATGGTCACAGGGATAAACAGATTCATGCATGGTAAGTCTGGCTACTACCTATGGTGACTGAAGGGAACCTCCACATTCAGAGGCACTAAGCCTCTGCATCCCAGAGCCAGGAAGCAACATCAGGGGAAGGCCTTGGCCTCTCTGCCCTGTTGTTGGTTCTCCAGAGGAACTGGTTGAAGACACTGTGAGACAGGATGCTGGACTAGAAGGACCCTCACTGGTCTGATCCAGCAGGGCTCTTCTGATGTTCTTATGAGGGGAAGGCCTCAGCCTCTCTGCCCTGTTGTTGGCCCTCCAGAGGAACTGGTTGAGGCCACGGTGTGAGACAGGAATTCTGGACTAGATGGATCCTCACTGGTCTGACCCAGCAGGGCTCTTCTGATGTTCTTCTGAGGGGAACGCCTCAGCCTCTCTGCCCTGTTGCTGGCCCTCCAGAGGAACTGGGTGAGGCCACTGTGTGAGACAGGATGCTGGACTAGAAGGACCCTCACTGGTCTGATCCAGCAGGGCTCTTCTGATGTTCTTCTGAGGGGAACGCCTCAGCCTCTCTGCCCTGTTGCTGGCCCTCCAGAGGAACTGGGTGAGGCCACTGTGTGAGACAGGATGCTGGACTAGAAGGACCCTCACTGGTCTGATCCAGCAGGGCTCTTCTGATGTTCTTCTGAGGGGAACGCCTCAGCCTCTCTGCCCTGTTGCTGGCCCTCCAGAGGAACTGGGTGAGGCCACTGTGTGAGACAGGATGCTGGACTAGAAGGACCCTCACTGGTCTGATCCAGCAGGGCTCTTCTGATGTTCTTCTGAGGGGAACGCCTCAGCCTCTCTGCCCTGTTGCTGGCCCTCCAGAGGAACTGGGTGAGGCCACTGTGTGAGACAGGATGCTGGACTAGAAGGACCCTCACTGGTCTGATCCAGCAGGGCTCTTCTGATGTTCTTCTGAGGGGAACGCCTCAGCCTCTCTGCCCTGTTGCTGGCCCTCCAGAGGAACTGGGTGAGGCCACTGTGTGAGACAGGATGCTGGACTAGAAGGACCCTCACTGGTCTGATCCAGCAGGGCTCTTCTGATGTTCTTCTGAGGGGAACGCCTCAGCCTCTCTGCCCTGTTGCTGGCCCTCCAGAGGAACTGGGTGAGGCCACTGTGTGAGACAGGATGCTGGACTAGAAGGACCCTCACTGGTCTGATCCAGCAGGGCTCTTCTGATGTTCTTCTGAGGGGAACGCCTCAGCCTCTCTGCCCTGTTGCTGGCCCTCCAGAGGAACTGGGTGAGGCCACTGTGTGAGACAGGATGCTGGACTAGAAGGACCCTCACTGGTCTGATCCAGCAGGGCTCTTCTGATGTTCTTCTGAGGGGAACGCCTCAGCCTCTCTGCCCTGTTGCTGGCCCTCCAGAGGAACTGGGTGAGGCCACTGTGTGAGACAGGATGCTGGACTAGAAGGACCCTCACTGGTCTGATCCAGCAGGGCTCTTCTGATGTTCTTCTGAGGGGAACGCCTCAGCCTCTCTGCCCTGTTGCTGGCCCTCCAGAGGAACTGGGTGAGGCCACTGTGTGAGACAGGATGCTGGACTAGAAGGACCCTCACTGGTCTGATCCAGCAGGGCTCTTCTGATGTTCTTCTGAGGGGAACGCCTCAGCCTCTCTGCCCTGTTGCTGGCCCTCCAGAGGAACTGGGTGAGGCCACTGTGTGAGACAGGATGCTGGACTAGAAGGACCCTCACTGGTCTGATCCAGCAGGGCTCTTCTGATGTTCTTCTGAGGGGAACGCCTCAGCCTCTCTGCCCTGTTGCTGGCCCTCCAGAGGAACTGGGTGAGGCCACTGTGTGAGACAGGATGCTGGACTAGAAGGACCCTCACTGGTCTGATCCACCAGGGCTCTTCTTAGGTTCTTAAGTTCTTTCTACCTGCAGAACTCCCTGCCGCCAGATGTGACAGCCACTCGGTTAGAGGGGTTTAAAAGGGGGTGGGACGAATGGCAAAGGCCAGTCGCTGGCTGTTCGCTATGATAGTTGGATGACATTCCCCCTGGTTTCAGAGACAGAATGACACCAATTGTCAGGGGCTGGGGGGGTGCAGCCAGTGGGGAAGGCCTGCTGCCGGCAGGGGCCCTTTCTGAGGGCTTCCCTGCCGCATTTGACAGATGTACTTATGTTCGTTTGCTTCAAAACATGCTTAATTTTACTGCACCTCACCAGCTTTTGGGCCTCAGAGTTCACTTTGGAACCTGTCAGTCACCAGAACTGCAGCTCTCCTCCCTTGTGCCATTTATTCAGAACTTTTCCCCCTCCTGCTGGCATGGAAATAAGAGCACCTCTGATTACATACAGAGTGCCTTTTTCCACTGAGAAAGATCAGCCAACCCTTATGTCCTTCTTAGGGTTATGGTTCTTCCATAGAGGGTGGTGCCTGTACCTGGTATGGAACCGGAAGGATATCAGCCTATGCACTAGCGCCATCTCCTGGCGAAAGTAGGGTAGTGCAGAGAAATCAGACTGACCAATAGGGGAGGCTCTTAACTGCGATAGGTCAGAGCAGGTCACGTGGCACTCCATGATCATGGCAGGATCCCGGTTTGACAGCCTGAGCCTCAAGTCCTCTCTAGGCCATTTAGAGTCCCAGAACCTTACCTGGTCCTTGGAGGTTTCTGCCGTGCTGGGCTGCATGATGTTCTGAAAGAGGGCAGGTGAAATTTCGCTCGTAATGCAGGCCTCAGGAAGCATTATTGGGGGACTCCAGTTTCCTGGGGAACCAAAGACATGTGGTTTCAGTTGTGAGGGGGACAGGCCGTGAGGTGGACATGGGAAGGGGTTGCTAGTCGCCTGGAGGAAAAAGATATGGTGGTGGAAAGTGCTGTGAAGTCATAGCGACCCCGTAGGGTTTTCAAGGGAAGAGAGGTTCAGAGGCGGTTTGCTATTGCCTGCCTCTATGTCATGATCCTGGTATTCCTTGGAGGTTTACTAGCCAAGTACTAACCAGGGTCGGTCCTGCTCAGCTTCTGAGATATGAGAGCAGGCTAGGGCTGCCAAATCCCCCCGGGGGGCGGATTTCCCCCCACTTTGGAGGCCCGATTTTCGCCCCCACGGAATCGGGCCCTGGGGGAAACCGCACTCCCGTGTGCACGTCACCCAGATGTGACGTCGCACGCTGGGGGCGGGGCCACAGCCATTTGAGGGGAAAACTCTATGTTTTCCCCTCAAATGGCTGTGGCCCCGCCCCCAGCGTGCCCGGCGTCATGACGTCACATCCGGGTGACGTAGATGCGGCGCGCGCGCGCACCGGGAGCTGCCCGGGAGTCCCCCGCCAAGGAGGTGAGTGCCATTTGGCAACCCTAGAGCAGGCTAGCTATCCAGGTTTGGGCTAAGAAGTAGAAAAGAGCAAGAGTCCAGTAGCACCTTAAAGGTAAAGGCTTCCCTTGCTCGAAAGCCAGTCAAATCCGACTCTAGGGGGCCGTGCTCATCTCCGTTTCCAAGCCGAAGAGCCCGCGCTGTCCGAAGACACGTCCGTGGTCATGTGGCCGGCACGACTAGAAGCCGAGATGCACGGAACGCTGTTACCTTCCCACCGAAGTGGTACCTGTTTATCTACTTGCAATTTCTTGCTTTCAAACTGCTAGGTTGGCAGGAGCTGGGGCCAGAGGCGGGAGCTCATTCCGTCACGTGGCACTAGTGGCCTTCCAGTCTGCAGTTCAGCGTCTTAACCACTGAGCCACCGCAAAATTTGTGGCCAGGTAGGAGCTTCTGTAAGTCCCGGCTCCCTTCTTCAGATACAGTTAGAATGTGAGTCCATCTGTCCTCACAGCTTGGAGACTGGAGTGATTTCAGATGCTGAATGACAGTAGCAGACATGAAGGGATCAGGTGGGACACGCCAGGTGGCAGAGGCCAGTTCACCTGGAGAAAATGGCTGCTGTGGAAGGCGGACTCCATAACTCTATGCCCTGCTGAGGCCCCCCTCCAAGCCCTGCCATTGTCAGGCAGAGATGTTCTGCCAGGCGTTTGGCTGAGGACAGTGACGGGTACCATCTCACTGACGCTCCCTCTTTCTTCCCACTTTCCCTGCCTCCATGAGAGCCAGTTTGGTGTGGTGGTTAAGTGCGCGGACTCTAATCTGGGAGAACCGGGTTGGATTCCCCACTCCTCCACATGACGTTTGCTGGATGACTTTGGGCAAGCCATAGTTCTGACAAGAGCTGTTCTGGAAAAAGAGCAGTTTCTGTCAGAGCTCTCTCAGCCCCACCAACCTCACAGGGTGTCTCTTGTGGGGAGGGAAAGGGAAAGGAGTTTGTAAACCACTCGGAGACTCCTCTGGATAGTGAAGGGCGGGGTATAAATCCAATCTCCTCTTCTGGTTCTCTACTCCCCCCACACACGAGGCAGACACACAATTGGAATGTTGTGCCATCTGAGACTGTTTTATCTACGTTAGTACTATTTCCGTATCATTTTTAAATTGTCTTATTATTTAGGAATCTTTTAACTCTTTGTTGTCCACCGCACTGAGCCCCGTGTACTCAGGGGAGGGTGGTTCATAAATCCAAATTATAAAGAAGAAGAAGAGGAGGAGGAGGAGGAGGAGATTGGATTTATACCCTTCACTACCCAAAGGTGTTTCAGAGTGGCTTACAGTCTCCTTTCCCTTCCCCTCCCCACAACAGACACGCTGTGAGGTAAAAGAAGAAGAAGAAGAGATTGGATTTATACCCTGCCCTTCACTACCCAAAGGTGTCTCAGAGCGGCTTACAAACTCCTTTCCCTTCCCCTCCCCACAACAGACACCCTGTGAGGGAGGTGGGGCTGAGAGAGCCCTGACAGAAACTGTTATTTTTTCAAGAACAGCCCTTATCAGGACTACGGCTTGCCCAAGGTCATCCAGCCAGGAGCAAGTGGAGGAGTGGGGAATCAAACCCGGTTCTCCCAGATTAGAGTCCGCGCACTTAACCACTACACCAAACTGGCTCTCCCAACTATTTCCAAAGTGGTGCGCCCTCACTTGGCCCCCCCCCCCCATATACCTAGGTGGCTGGAGAAGATGTTGGCCGGCAGCGTCTCCCCCTCCATCAACCCGGAGTCGCAGATGACCTCGTAAATGGCCCTGGGGGACAAGTCCAGGGAGACGGCCTCATTCTGCAAGGGGGTGTCCGCACAGGGGTCGTCGGAAATGCCGCTGTCGCTCTCCGGGGAGGCCAGGGGGCTCCTCGAACTGTAGACTTCGTTGGGGTTGATGAACATCTGCAAGAGGTCTTCTGGGTCACTGTCGTTCTGGACCTGGAGCCGAGACACAATGTAAGCGGGGAGGGGAACAGACAGGCCTCAGTTGGACGAGGATGCCTGGCAAGCTGGGGGGAAGGTCATGGCTCCATGCCAACCCCCACAAAATTCTGGGACCATAGGTGGCAGGGAAACAACCCTGATTCCACACTGGGCTAGGAGGAGGGGGGGGGGACTGGCTGTCACCAGTATGCTGATGACACCCAGCTCTATCTGATGTTGGGCGGCCGGTCGGGCTCTTCTCCTGATGACCTTCATCGGGCGTTACAGGCTGTGGCTGGTTGGCTCAGGCTGAGCCGGTTGAAACTAAACCCGGAAAAGACGGAGGTCCTGGGCCTGAGTCGGACCGGCGTGGGTTTGGGGCTCCCTCTCCCTACCTTCGATGGGGTGCCTTTGGTGCCATCGTCGGAGGTTAGGAGTCTGGGGGTGCGCCTGGACTCTTCACTAACAATGGAGGCCCAGGTTGCAACCACTGCCAGGGCGGCCTTTTACCACCTTCGGCTGGCTCGGCAGTTGGTCCCCTATCTCAGCCGTGAGGACCTGGCCACAGTGATCCATGCGACGGTTACCTCAAGGCTAGACTACTGTAACGCTCTTTACATGGGGCTGCCTTTGTCGCGAATTCGGAGGCTGCAGCTAGTGCAGAATGCTGCAGCCAGGCTGTTGATGGGTCTCTCGAGGAGGGACCACATTCAGCCTGTGCTGAAAGCGCTGCACTGGCTGCCGATAGCATACCGGATTCGCTTCAAAGTGCTGGTTTTGACCTTTAAAGCCCTAAATGGCCAGGGTCCAGCCTACCTGAGGGACCGCCTTTCTCCATATGTTCCCCCAAGGGCACTTCGGTCGGGAGGGCAACATCTCCTGGAGATTCCAGGCCCGAAAGAAGCTAAACTTGCTGCGACTAGGGCTGGGGCGTTCTCGGTGGCGGCTCCTACCTGGTGGAAGGAGCTCCCGGAAGAGATCCGGGCCCTGCGGGACCTTTCTCAGTTCCGCAGGGCCTGCAAGACGGAGCTCTTCCGCCAGGCCTTTGGATAGGAGCCGCCGCCACTGCTCAGCCCTAAGCGAATTACATCGAATTAACATCGGATTGCCTGGCCCCTAAGGGTGGAACGTAATGCTAAACGCCGCGCTATGTCAGATAAGATCTCTCTTTTCTTGGTTGAAATTTGTTATTATTTGTTGTAAATTGTTTATTTTATTGTAATTTATTGATTTTAAATCATATGATATTGTTTTAAACCTGGCACTTGTGCCCTGTAAGCCGCCCTGAGCCTTCGGGGTAGGGCGGGGTATAAATTTAAATATAAATAAATAAATATAAATAAATATAAAATTTATACCCCAGCCTTCACTACCCAAAGGAGTCTCAGAGCAGTTTACAATCTCCTTTCCCTCCCCTTCCCCACAACAGGCACCCTGCGAGGCAGCCGGGGCCGAGAGAGCTCTCTTGAGAACTGCCCTTGAGAGAACAGCTCTGAAGGAACTTGTGACTGACCCAAGGTCACACCAGCAGCTGCATGTGGAGGCGTGGGGAATCAAACCCGGTTCTCCCTGATTACACCAAACTGGCCAGTTACTTCACTCCACCTCACTGTTCCTCCTCCTCCTATTCCCCCCCCCCCAAACTCCCGACCCAAACCTGCTTTGCTCTCAACTTCCTGGAACAATTGGAGTCAAAGTGGGTTTGCCTACAGTGTGGATGGGGCAGCAGCAGGAGTTTTCTATCCCACCCTTCAGTTACAATCGCCTTTCCCTTCCTCTCCCCACAACTGTCACCTTCAGTGGGGTCAAAGCACCCGATTTCTCCAGAGGAACTGATTTTTGTTGTCTGGAAATCAGCTGTCATTCCGGGAAATCTCCAGGACCCATCTGGAGCTTGGCAACCCTGCCGTAGCTTAAGTGAAGACCCGGCAACTCTGATTTGGGAAATTCCTGGCCATTTGAGGGCGAAGCCTGTGTAGGCCGGAGGTTTGGGGGAAGGGGAGTCGTAGTAGATAACTCAGTGAAAATGTGGAGACAGTGTGCGACTGCAGTGGAAAAAGGCCAATGCTGTGCTGGGGATTATTAGGGAGGGGATTGAAAACAGACCAGCCAGTAACATGATGCCCCTGTATAAATCGATGGTGCGGCCTCATTTGGAATACTGTGTGCAGTTCTGGTCATCACACCTCAAAAAGGATATTATAGCTTTGGAAAAAGTGCAGAAATGGGCAACGAGAATGATAAAAGGGTTGGAACACTTTCCCTGTGAAGAAAGGTTAAAGCGCTTGGGGCTCTTTAGCTTGGAGAAACGATGGCTGAGGGGTGACATGATCGAGGTTTATAAGATTCTGCCTGGGATAGAGCAGGTGGAGAAAGAAGCACTTGTCTCCCTTTCTCACTCAGTGAAATTGCCGAGCAGTCGGGTTAGAACGGATAAAAGGAAGTCCCTCTTCACCCAAAGAGTGATTAACACATGGAATTCACTGCCACGGGAGGTGGTGGCGGCTACAAGCATGGACAGCTTCAAGATTAGCATACGGAGCAGAAGTCCATCAGTGGCTATTGGCCACAAGGTATAGATAGGAACTCTCATTCTGGGGCAAGGGATGCTCTGTACTCTTGGTGCTTGGTGGGGGGGGGCAACAATGGGAGGGCTCCTAGTGTCCTGGCCCCACTGGTGGACCTCCTGAGGGCACTGGTCTTTTTGGCCACTGTGTGACAGAGAGTGTTGGACTGGATGGGCCATTGGCCTGATCCAACATTGGCTTCTCTTATGTTCTTATGAAACTCAGCAGGATGCGATGGCATACAATCCGCCCTCTGAAGCTCCCTTCAGTGTGTGTGTGTGTGTGTGAGAGAGAGAGAGAGAGAGAGAGAGATCCTGGTAGTGTTGCCAACCTACAGTTGGTGGCTGGAGATCTCCTGCTATTACAACTGATCTCCAGGCGACAGAAATCAGCTCCCCTGAGAAAATGGCCACTCTGGAAGTGGACTCTATGGTATTATACCACATCGAAGACCCTCCTCTTCCCAAACCCCACCCTCCTCAGGCTCCACCCCCAAAATCTCCTGGTATGTCCCAACCCCGAGCTGGCAACCATATCCTGGTTCTTTATGATTTTATGCCTAATCACCTTGCGCATGTCCCTGAAAGGGCCCCAAGATATCTTAACTTCTTTCCTCGACTCACCTGTTCCCTGCTGGGCACCCACGTCTCGCACGTTTTCTCTGAGATGCATCCGTAAGCGTGGTCTTGGAGAGGGAAACTGAGTCTGGGGTCTGCTCCGGAGAAGGCGCTCGTGGGGAACGGGTCTTCCCGTCGCTCGAAGAGAACGTCCAGAAGGTCGGGGCTCCCAGAGTCCATGGCTGCAGACACCAAGAAGAAGAGGAGGAGGAGGAGGAGGAGGAGGAGGAGGAGGAGGAGACTGGATTTATACCCTGCCCTTCACTACCCGAAGAAAGAGTGGCTTACACTCCCCCTCCCCACAACGGACACCCTGTGAGGTAGGTGGGGCTGAGAGAGCTCTGACAGAAACTGCCCTTGAGACAAGGGCAGAAACGTGTGACTGACCCAAGGTCACACCAGCAGCTGCATGCGGAGGAGTAGGGAATCAAACCCGGTTCTCCCAGATTAGAGTCCGCGCTCCTAACCACAACACCAAACTGGCTCTCGTGTTGGGACACACATGTAGCTTTGCGGCTGAGCCATTGAGTTGTGCAGTCGGTCCACAACTTGGACTTTCTCCGAGGCCTGCTTCTGACAGTCACTGAACGAACCAGACAGGGTTGCCAACCTCCAGGCGAACAGCTGGATTTGAGTCCCGGGGCACCTTAGAGACCAGTTAGATTTTCGGGGGATGAGCTCTCAGGAGCCACAGCTCCGTTTGCCAGATACGGGATCTGATGAACGCAGCTTTGACTCTCAAAGAAAATTCATGCCCCCCAAATCCTGTTGGTCTTTAAGGAGCTACTAGATTCATATCTAACTGTCCTGAGAATCAGCATGGTGTATTAGTTAAGAGCAGCGGACTCTAATCTGGAGAGCCGGGTTTGATTCCCAACTCCCCCTCCACATGAAGCCTGAGAGAGAGCCAGTTTGGTGTAGCGGTTAGGAGCGCGGACTCTAATCTGGGAGAACCGGGTTTGATTCCCCACTCCTCCACATGCAGCTGCTGATGTGACCGTGGGTCAGTCACAAGTTCTCTCAGAGTTCTTCTCTCAAGGGCAGTCCTCGAAATAACTCTCTCAGCCCCCACCTACCTCACAGGGTTGTCTGTTGTGGGGAGGGGGAGGGAAAGGAGATGGTAAGCCGCTCTGAGACTCCTTCAGGTAGTCCAATCTCTTCTTCTTCTCTACCCCACCTTGTCCATAAGGTGTCTGTCATGTGGAGAGGGAGGGAAGGGGATGGTAAGCCACTTTGAGACTCCTTAGGGTAGAGAAAGGTAAAGGTAAAGGTTTCCCTTGCTCAAGAGTTAGTCGAATCCGACTCTAGGAGGCAGTGCTCATCTCCGCTTCCAAGCCGAAGAGCCAGTGCTGTCCGAAGACTTCTCCATGGTCATGCTGCTGGCATGACTAGATGCCGAGGCGCACGGAATGCTGTTATCTTCCCACCGAAGCGGTAGCTATTTATCTACTTGCAATTTCTTGCTTTCGAACTGCTAGGCTGGCAGGAGCTGGGGCCAGAGATGGGAGCTCACTCTGTCTTGCGGCACTGTAGCTCAGAGTCTTAACCTCTGAGCCACCACGGCCATCGGGTAGAGAAGAGCAGGGTACAAAACCCAACTCTTCTGCTGCCGCAAACCAACACGGCTACCCGCAGAGACAACCTCCAGTTTGGATCTCCCAGAATTACAATTGATCTCTCGACTACGAAATGGAGAAAATGGCAGCTCAGTAGGGCGGAGTCTATGCCATGGCACCCACTGAGGCCCCTCCCCTACACAAGCCCTGCCCTCCCCAGGCTCCACCCCCAAAATCTCCAGGAATCTCCCAACTTGGAGTTGACAACCGTAAGCCAGGGCAGACCTGGGGCTCCTGCTCTCTTCTGTCCTCATGCGTGGCTTTTGTAGCAAACCAAAGTCTGGCCTTACGTCCCACCAAAAGCTGTGGTTTGCGCCTGCACTTTGGAATCCTGTTCAGGGAAGGGAATCGGGCTGGCGTGGCTCAAAAGAGTGGACGTTAGCCGAGGCTGCGCCCGAGGAAAGACACGCCGCTCCAAGAATAACAGCCAGCTCGTCCAGCCGGCGGCAGCCGGGTCGCAGGAACAACCGCAACAACAATCACACACCAAGGAAAGCTGCCGAACGAACGGAAGACCGTGCCATATCAGGGGTGCTGGTAGGTTGTCCCCCCCCCGCACCATATTTGGCCCTAGATAGGTTACTCGCTACTATATAGTAGCACATTGTAAACCGCTCTGAGACCCGCTAGGGGTTATGAGCGGTATATAAATCACCTGTAAATAAATAAATAAATAAAAAACTATGGACAAAAAAGGGAAGCAAAGTTTTAACCCTGAAAACGTGGCTCAAGAACCTAAAAAGGTACGTCAAACTGAGTAGAGGGCCAACAGTTAAAACGTAATGTATAAATAATGTGTAAAATTGCATGGGTTTATTAGTAAAGAATTCAAATATATATATATATATATAGGGGCCCAATCACACCTCAGTGGACTTGACCTGACATGTTTCGGCCTGTCAGGGCCTTCTTCAGAGGTCAAACACGACAAGGAACAAATTTGCTTATACCACAATACTTAATGCAATACAATTATACAGCAGAAAAGAATGGACCAGAAAGGAATTGTTCCAGACTGGAATTACTAGGCATAGAATGAAAGTATAAACGAGACCTCCCCAAGATCCAATCACATGCCAAATGATATCTCACTGATATTAATTTCTGGTCCAGAAGGTGCCTTTCAATAGAAGAGGGAGAAGAGAAGAGATTGGATTTATACCGAGCCCATCACTACCCAAAGGTGTCTCAGAGTGGCTTACAAACTCCTTTTCCCTTCCCCTCCTCACAACAGACACCCTGTGAGGTAAAAGAAGAAGAGAAGAGATTGGATTTATACCCCGCCCTTCACTACCCAAAGGTGTCTCAGAGCGGCTTACAAACTCCTTCCCCTCCCCTCAACAGACACCCTGTGAGGTAAAAGAAGAAGAGAAGAGATTGGATTTATACCCCGCCCTTCACTACCCAAAGGTGTCTCAGAGCGGCTTACAAACTCCTTCCCCTCCCCTCAACAGACACCCTGTGAGGTAAAAGAAGAAGAGAAGAGATTGGATTTATACCCCGCCCTTCACTACCCAAAGGTGTCTCAGAGTGGCTTACAAACTCCTTCCCCTTCCCCTCCCCACAACAGACACCCTGTGAGGTAAAAGAAGAAGAGAAGAGATTGGATTTATACCCCGCCCTTCACTACCCAAAGGTGTCTCAGAGCGGCTTACAAACTCCTTCCCCTCCCCTCAACAGACACCCTGTGAGGTAAAAGAAGAAGAAGAGATTGGATTTATACCCCGCCCTTCACTACCCAAAGGTGTCTCAGAGTGGCTTACAAACTCCTTCCCCTTCCCCTCCCCACAACAGACACCCTGTGAGGTAGGTGGGGCTGAGAGAGCTCTTGACAGAAACTGCTCTTTTTCAAGTACAGCTCTTATCAGAACTACGGCTTGCCCAAAGCCATCCAGCCAGGTGCAAGTGGAGGAGTGGGGAATCAAACCCGGTTCTCCCAGATTAGAGTCCATGCACTTAACCACGACACCAAACTGGCTCTCAATAGCTGTTCGATCCAAGCCAAAGTGTCCTCACAAGATTGTCCCTTTAACCTTCCCTACGGACTTGTCACTTCCCTGTTGTGTGGGGGGGGAATAGTACATAAAAGCATGTGCAGCTGGATGCGTCTGCTATGCCAGTGCATGTTCATATTCACTACTTTGCACATGGCTTGCGCTAGATGGTCGGGCCATCTGTGTGTTTGTGTGTGTGTGTCAGGGCACGGGGGTGGGTGGGTGGGGGCACATCTGCAGCACAGCCCTTGCACAGGACTGCCTGCATGTTGTGTTAGGCACACGGTAGGTAAATGCCATCAACCCATAACCGACTTACGGGCGACCTCAGCAAGGGGCTTTCAAGGCCAGCGAGAGACAGGGGGGTGGTTATTTGCCATTGCCTTGTGTTAGGCATACACAGGGCTTTCTTTCTTTCTTTTTTAAGAAAAGAGGTGCTGGAACTCTTGAGAGGGAAAGGAAGTTTTCAGTCTGTATACTGAAAAATCATGAACATTTGGACATTTTAAAAAGAAGTTCGTCGAAACGGTTCCCCCAGGAAAAAAGCCCCGGGCATACGTGCACCAGACTCACAGATTGCTCCACACCCTCCTGAGATGAACCCAATAATAAGTGCATGATCATCCATGCATGATGTATAAGTGCATGATTTATACACACACACACATAGAAATCACGACTGCACCAAACCCAGCCCCTTTCCATGTGGGCTTCACCCTGCAGAAGTTCACGCCACACTAAGTTCTCTTGTCATGCCGAGGATGCCACGAGATATTCTTGTTTGTTCTGGCTGCAACAGACTAGCGTAGATTTCCTGGCGACGAGGCAGATCTCCCGAAGGAAAAGCTGCTCTCCCTCTCTCTTACCTCTTCCCTTGGTCCCTTCAAACCCCTGAAATGGAAAAGGGGTTCCTCTCACGGAGCCCCGGAGTTGCCCTTAAGCTGCACCGTAGGAGGAAACGTTGGGTGCTTCCGTACAGGATCTTGACATCCTGGAATGCCCAGCCAAGACCCACCCCCAGGCTGTCGACCAATTAAAAGGGCCGGAGGAGAACAGGTACACGGCTCACCTGCTGAGGTCGAGCAGAACTGGATCTGCAGAATTCGAGCGAGTCTGTCGCTTTTTCCAAGAAACCTTTTTAACAGTGCATGTTTATTCAGGAGCAAGGCTTCCTCTAATCCGTCAAGTCTCCTGAGCAAAAATTCTACTTTGTTGTGAGCGAGCGATTTGGCTACTGCATACATTAGTTTGCTCTGGAGCCCTCCTTCCTGAGCTGAGACAAAAAACCTGTGAGCCAGAGGCTAAAAACTGTGAGCCGGCTCACACGCACTCAGCTTAGAGGGAACACTGCTCAGGAGCAAGGCTCCCTCTAAGCCGTTGAGTCTCGTGAGCAAAACTTCTGCTTTGTGAGCTATTTGCATTAAAGTTGTGTGAGCCAGTGGATTTGGCTGCTGCATAAATTAGTTGGCTCTGAAGCTGTCCTTCCTGAGCTGAGACAAAAACGTGTGAGCCGGAGGCTAAAAAACTGTGAGCTGGCTCACACTCACTCAGCTAGAGGGAACACTGCTTTAAATTTATTTATTACGTCAACTTTTACCCCGCCCTCCCTGCCAAGGCAGGCTCAGGGCGGCTTACGTAAAACCAATAAAACAATGTACATCTCAATATAAAATACATAATAGACCATTTAAAACCATTGATATTATTTATGAATGAATTAGGAGCTGCGGTGGCTCAAGTGGTTAAGACGCTGAACTGCAGGCTGTGGAAGGTCAGTAGTTCAGCAGTTCGAGACCCGGGTGTGCCGCATGATGGAGTGAGCTCCCATCTCTAGTTCCAGCTCCTGCCAACCTAGCAGTTCGAAAGCAAGAAATTGCAAGTAGATAAATAGGGACCACTTTGGTGGGAAGGTAACAGCGTTCCGTGCGCCTTTGTGTTTAGTCATGCCGGCCACATGACCACGGAAACGTCTTCGGACAGCGCTGGCTCTTCGGCTTTGAAACGGAGATGAGCACCGCAACCCTAGAGTCGGATTCGATTGGCTTTCGAGCAAGGGAACCTTTACCTTTAGCTATGCCAAGGACCAGACTGCCCGGAACCTGGTTTCCTTGTTTTTTTCTCCTATCTGTATATGAGAGAGAAGACTGTGGAAGCAGGAGCCACGTATATGAGAAAAGGCAGTGATGCAGAAGTCAGAAAGCAAGCCAGAAGAAGAAGAAGAGGAGGTGGAGGAGGAGGAGAAGGAGATTGGATTTATACTCCACCCTTCACTTAGCGTCTCAGAGCGGCTTCCAAACTCCTTTCCCTTCCCCTCCCCACAGCAGACACCCTGTGAGGTAGGTGGGGCTGAGAGAGCTCTCTCGAGGACTGCCCTTAAGAGAACAGCTCTGACAGAAACTGCTCTTTTTCAAGAACAGCTCTTGCCAGAACTATGGCTTACCCAAGCTCACACCAGCAGCTGCAAGTGGAGGAGTGGGGAATCAAACCCGGTTCTCCCACATTAGAGCCCCCTCAGCCCCACCTACCTCACAGGGAGTCTGTTGTGGGGAGGGGAAAGGAGATTGTAAGCCACTCTTAGATTCCGAGTGAAGGGTGGGTTATAAATCCAATCTCTTCTCCTTCTCTTCCCTGACTGTACCCTCAAAAGAATCTTCTCCTTCTCCTCCTCCTCCTCCTTCTCCTCTAAATTCTGCCCCGTCAGGTTCGATCCCCAAAGCTCCAGGGATTTCCCAACCAAGTGTTGGCAACCATACTACAAGTCCTACCCTTGGGCTTATTTTTTGGGAGGATGGCTTTCATGGGTGAGGAGGGAGATACCCTTTGCTCATGCTCAGAAGAACTCTTGATTTTGGAAATAATATGAGGTAGAGGTCTCGAGGAAGTCATGCCACGCATCCTGGATGTAGGTCTGCCAATTCCAGGCTGGGAGATACCTGAAGAGGGCGGGGTTTGCCGGGGAAGGGGAGGGACTTGAGTAGAATATAATGCCATAGAGTCCACCTTCCAAAGCAGCCATTTTCTCCAGGTGAACTGATACCTGTCGCCTGGAGATCAGTTGTAATAGAAAGGGATATCCAGCCACCACCTGGAGGATGGCAACTCTGCCTGCATGCCTTGAGACTTAAGCCTGTATGTTGGAGATTATGCAGAGGGAAAGCACTCTGCACGTGCTCAGATGCTCACTCTTAAAAATATGATTGCAATGCATGGATTCCAAGGCTGAGTTTTAACCCAGGCTAAGCACAGTCCTGGCCTGCTTCTCTCTCCTCCCCACACCAAGACATTTCCCTTTTAAATAGTTCTGAATCGGCCTGGGGTTGGACATTGATCCTGAGAAAGGTAGGGCCAGGCCGCTCCTCCTTCCCTCCCAGACAGTTTTCTGACTGTCGAAACCATCTGGGACGGGCAACGGGTAATAAACCACGTTCTTGTGGCACCTGAAACAGGATTTGATCCGTTGTAGACTAGCTCTATGGTTTCTTTGCAGAAATGCCAGATACTGCAGAGCCTCCCCTTAAGTTTCTTGTTTTCTTTCCTGAGACTAATAACAGACATAATTTTTTTCCTTTGGGAGCCTTGATCTGGATACTTGCTACAGTGAACAACCCTCCCATATTAGAGAAGAAGAGAAGAGATTGAATTTATACCCCGCTCTTCACTCGGAGTCTCAGAGTGGTTTACAATCTCCTTTCCCTCCCCCTCCCCACAACAGACACCCTGTGAGGTAGGTGGGGCTGAGAGATCTCTCTCGAGAACCGCCCTTGAGAGAACAGCTCTGAGAGAACTGTGGCTTGCCCAAGGTCATCCAGCAGCTGCAAGTGGAGGCGTGGGAAATCAAACCTGGTAACCACTACACCAAATCTTTCCCTCCAGTTAACCCAAGCTTCTGCTGTAATAAACATTTGTCCGTCTTTAAGGTGTCACAAGATGCCTGTTTTTCTCCAACATAGGGTTGCCAACCTGCTTGGGAAATTCCTGGAGATTTGGGAGCAGAGGTTGTGGAGGGCAGAGTGTTGGGAGAGCAGAGAGCTCCGTGGGTGCATGACACCAGAGTCCTCCCAGCCCTTTTTCTCCAGGGGAAAACAGTTTAATTTAAGACTGCATTTGGCTCATTTTGACATGTGGTGCCGGAGGAGAGCTTTATGGATACCACAAACTGCCCAAAAGACAAATCTGCATGTTCTAGATCAAACCAAGCCTGAACTCACCCTAGAAGCTAAAATGATTAAACGGAGGCTATTGTACTTTGGTCACATGATGCGAATACAAGCGTCACTGGAAAAGACAGATCAAGATGGGCAGTCGTGCCCGTCTGTCTGTAGCAGCAGAAAAGAGCAAGAGTCCAGTAGCACCTTAAAGTCTAACAAAATGTGTGGAAGGGTACGAGCTTTTGTAAGTCACTGCTCACTTCTTCAGATAGTCATGAAAGCGAGCCAGTTTGGTGTAGGGGTTAAGAGCGTGGACTCTAATCTGGGAGAACTGGGTTTGATTCCCCACTCCTCCACATGCAGCTGCTGGTGTGACCTTGGGTCAGTCACAAGTTCTTTCAGAGCTGTTCTCTCACAAGCAGTTCTTGAAAGAGCTCTCTCAGCCCCACCTGCCTCACAGGGTGTTGGTTGCAGGGAGGGGAAGGGTGTAAGCTGGTAGTGAAGGGCAGGGTATAAATCCAATCTACTCCTCCTCCACCACCACAATTTATCTTTTTAGGCCCCCCGGAGGGGATTTTTCATTGCATTTTTTAATAGACTACAAACGACAACGAAAAATTGGGAAAGGGTAACTACATCTAGGGAGAAAGGAAAGAAAACCACTACTAACTAAAACCCCAAGTATAGGAGATCATAACAACAGCTTATATAAATGTTAATCTTAAATTGCTAGTATTACTTTGAACATAGTCGGTTATGCTAAATTTTTTATCTTTTTATCCATTGATTCAACCAAGAGAACCCCCAGAGCATCCCATAATAAAACTAAAGTTTTAAGGCAGAATTCAGAGTCCTTCAGCCTTCATTTTGTCTTATCTTTACTAATCCTCCATTTATATGTACATTTGGGGGCAGCCACCCCCTTATCGGAAAGAGAGTCCTCGTCGGAAGACACCGAGTCCAATTCGCCACTGGATTTGTTGTCATCTTCTTCCTTCTCGACCTCGGCTGCACTCTCAGGAACTCACGTGCTTTGGAGACAGAGTCAAACTTTTCTTTTTTATCGTGTAAGTTGATAATGACACATTCTGGAATTAACCATCTGTAGACAATGCTGTTTGTTTGTAGAAAAAGGATTAAGTCTTTATATTTCTTTCTCTTTTGCCTTATTTCAAATGGGATGTCTTTTAGAATCCTGATGGTATTGTCCCCGATTTTCAAGGGTGTTCCTGTAGTTGCTTTCAGGATAGAATCTTTCACATGCGGCTTTGAGAATCTGACCACTATTTCCCCAGGCAGATTATTCTTCTTGATGTACACGGAATAGGACCTGTAGACCACATCCATTAAAGAGGAAGGCCCGAGAGGAGATGGATGGACTCAATCAATCAAGGAAGCCACAAAGGCCCTCAGTTTGGAGGACCTGAGCAAGACTGTGAACAACAGGACCTTTGGGAGGACACTAATTTATAAGGCTGCACCCTGACCTGGACAGTCCAGGCTAGCCCGATCTTGTCTGATCTCAGAAGCTAAGCAGGGCTGACCCTGGCAAGTACTTGGACGGGAGACCTCCAAGGAATACCAGGGCTGGGACGCAGAGGCAGGCAACAAGCCACCTCTCTGCATGTCCTTGTCTCCCAGCCCCACTAGGGGTCACCAGAAGTCAGCCATGACCTCCAGACACACACAACCAAAAAAATCCATAGGGTTGCCATGCTTGAAGACACTTCACATACACACACACACACAACTGAGATTTTAAACCTGGTATTTTTGGCCACTGTGTAACAGAGTGCTGGACCGGATGGGCCACTGGCCTGATCCAACATTGGCTTCTCTTATGTTCTTACATTCTTAACTGTCGTATTTTATGTCTTTTATAACCGTTGTTTTATTCACATCCGTAAGATGCAGGGGTCATTTCCTGCAGGAGCTCCGGCAGTAAGGAGCCCAGGGGGCGGGCACATGCAACAAGCCCCACCCCCTGCTCCCAGCAGCCCTCAGTCAGAGCAAGAAGCAGCCAGGTAAGTTGCAGAGCCCCCCCACCCGGGACCAAAACAGTCCAGTGGCATCTTTAAGACCAGGTTTTATTCAGGTACAAGCTCTCCCTCCTCTGTGAGGACAGATCTGCACATTCCCCCCCCCAATAGCTAGCAATCCAAAACAGTCCAGTGGAGCCTGAGCGGTGGGTGTTGCCTTCTGACACACTTCCGGTGATGTCAGGGGGTGTGGCCTATGCAAATAAGTTGTGCTAATGAGTTCTGCTAACGAGCTCCTGCACCTCTTTTTCTACGAAATGACCCCTGAGTTCCGCGAGGTAGAAAGGCGGCTAATAAATGTTTAAAGTAAATTTTAAAAACAACAACAAATCTGTCGTTTGGATATCCATTGTCAAGCCAGATCTTCAGGCCCCGCCTGGAGGTTGGCAACTGCCTAACACAGCTATCTTCCGCTCGAGTTCAAAAGGCCGGAGAATTTGAGTGCCACAGAGGTGCTTGTCACTTTTCTCAGCTCTGGCTCTTTTCTAAACGGACTCTTCCTCAACTGACCCACGCCACAATATACATATACATCGATCAGACACATGAAGCTGCCTTATACTGACTCAGACAGTCCGTCCATCAAGGTCAGTCTTGTCTACTCAGACTGGAAGCGGCTCTTTATGGTGTCAGGCAGAGGTCTTCCACGCCACCTCCTGCCTGGTCCTTTTTAACTGGAGGTGCCGGGGATTGAACCTGGGACCTTCTGAGTGCCACGCAGATGCTCTGCCGCTGAGCCACGGCTCCTCCCCACATGAAGCCACTTTATGTTGTCCTAGGCTGTTGGCCCATCTTATCTGGTACTGTCTGCTAGAGACTCTTTTAGCTAGAGATACCAGGGATTGAACCTGAGACCTTCTGCATGCCGCGCAGATGCTCTGCCGCTGAGCCACAGCCCTTCTCTGTACCTTTCTGTTACTCAGCTGGGAAATGTATGAGGGGACATGTGGGGAGGAAACTGAAAGGAAAAGTAGAAAGGGTCAAAACCATTGGGGAAGCTTGGAAACTATTTAAAACTACGATTCTAGAAGCTCAAAAAAATATATATTCCGCAGGTTAGGAAAGGCACAAACAGGTATAGGAAAAAGCCTGCATGGTTAACAAACAAAGTAATGGAAGCTGTAAAAGGTAAAAAGGATTCCTTTAAGCGGTGGAAAGCTAGTCACAGTGAGGCTGATAAAACGGAACACAGGCTATGGCAAATAAAATGCAAGTCTGTAGTCAGGCAGGCAAAAAGGGAATATGAGGAGCATATAGCAAAAAACGTAAATACCAACAATAAAACTTTCTTCAAATACATTAGAAGCAGGAAACCAGCCAGGGAGGCAGTGGGGCCCTTGGATGACCAAGGGGTAAAAGGAGTACTGAAGGATGATAGGGAAATGGCTGAGAAGCTAAATGCATTTTTTGCCTCCGTCTTCACTGTGGAAGATGAGAGGTGCTTGCCCACTCCAGAACCGCTGAGTTCGGGAGGAGTGTTGAAAGACCTGAGTTAGATTGAGGTGACGAGAGAGGAGGTCCTAAAACTGATACTGTGTGCAGTTCTGGTCACCACACCTTAAAAAGGATATTATAGCTTTGGAAAAAGTACAGAAAAGGGCAACTCGAATGATAAAAGGGTTGGAACACTTTCCCTATGAGGAAAGGTTAAGGCGCTTAGGGCTCTTTAGCTTGGAGAAATGACAACTGAGGGGTGACATGATTGAGGTTTATAAGATTATGCATGGGAAAGTGCAGGTAGAGAAAGAGGTACTTTTCTCCCTTTCTCACAATACAAGAACTCGTGGGCACTCCATGAAATTGCTGAGCGGTCGGGTTAGAACGGATAAAAGGAAGTACTTCTTCACCCAAAGAGTGATTAACACTTGGAATTCACGGCCACAGGAAGTGGTGGCGGCTACAAGCATGGACGGCTTCAAAAGGGAATTAGATAAGCATATGGAGCAGAGGTCCATCAGTGGCTATTAGCCACAAGGTATAGATAGAGACTCTGAGGCAAGTGATGCTCTGTCACCTTGGTGCTTGGGGGGGTCAACAGTGGGAGGGCTTCTAATGTCCTGGCCCCACTGGTGGACCTCCTGATGGCACTGGTATTTCTGGCCACTGTGTGATACAGAGTGTTGGGCTGGATGGGCCTTTGGCCTGATCCAACATTGGCGTCTCTAAAAAAAATGTATGGGAGCATCAAGAAGAAGACTGCCCAAAGGTGTCTTAGAGCGGCTTACAAACTCCTTTTCCCTTCCCCTCCCCACAACAGATACCCTGTGAGGTAGGTGGGGCTGAGAGAGCTTTTGACAGAAACTGCTCTTTTTCAAGGACAGCTCTTATCAGAACTAGGGCTTGCCCAAGGTAACCCAGCCAGGTGCAACTGAAGGAGTGGGGAATCAAACCCGGTTCTCCCAGGTTAGAGTCTGCGCACTTAACCACTACACCAAACCACTATACCTGGAAGGCACAGGATCCTCATCTACAGGTATGGAACGGAAGGAGGAAAGCGGCAGCAGGTGGGACAGGCAGCAGGTAGGGACAGCCTCCATAATTTCTTGGGTCCAGCACCAGCTGAATGCTTTTCCAGCTTCCAAGGCTGAGGCCTGATTGGGGAAAGGCAGCAGCCAAGTCCCCACCCCATCAGACCAGAAACAAGACTTGAGAACCCTCTCCATGAACAGTTAGCTGTAACCAGAGGACGGGCCTTCTCAGTGATGGCCCCTACCCTGTGGAATGCACTCTCTGATGACACCCACGCCCCTGCAGGACTTGCTTCGTTTCTGCAGGGCTTGTTAGGCTGAATCGTTCAGGTTGGCCTTGGGAGCTTCACCAGACGCTCTGGGCTGGTTTGAGAGTAGCATAGTGCTGAGTCATATATTTTAATATTTTATAAGTATTATTTGATTTTGTTGGTCTTTAACTTATTCATTGTGATGCTAACTGTCGTAAGTCTCCACGAGGCCCTTGGGTGAGCGGTGATTAAAAAAAGAATCTAATACATAAATATTATATCTTAGAACTCTTTGTGAACAATTCAGGTTTTTTTTAAGGACTCTTTAAGGTGTACAATAATAAGACACCTTTTTATTTGTATGGCGGCTTCTCTGAAGCTAGACTAGTCACCCATGGTTTCGGTAGTGATGCACAAATCTGTGCCCTGTGTGCTCCCAGGGTCGAATGAGAAACACGACTATTTTTGGGCAGGAACGCACAGGAACGGAGTTCCGGATGGCTTCAGAGTTGGCCACACCCACTACAGCCAAAACCTCTGCATGCGTGGCTACAGAGGGAAGGCCTGAAGAACGACCCCCCTGGCGACTCCGAGGCGGGCGGGCCAGGGGGCCCCCTGGAAGGATTGGGGAGGCATTTAAACATGCCTGTCCAAGGGCCGGCTTGCTCGGGCTCTCCGCAGCAGCGGGGCTCCCAAGCAAGCCAAGGGAAGGTTGTATAATCTGTCTTCCCTTCTCTTCGAGGGGGGGGCTTGCCCGTGCTCCCTGCAGCCACAGAGTGCCCAGGCAAGCCAGGGAAGGCACGGGGTGTGGCCTAATATGTTAATGAGCTGTGCTGTCAGGGGTGTGGCCTATTATGTTAATGAGTTCCTGCTGGGCTTTTTCTACAAAAAAAGCCCTGGAGAAACACATGGAGTCCAGCGAGCTGGATAAAAATCTGTTTATTGCAATAACAGGAAAATACAGGACTGGATACCTTGGCATGCAGTAACACCAAGCTGTATTCTGCCCCAACCAGGAAGGGCAATAGAGCCAGTTTGGTGTAGTGGTTAAGTGCGCGAACTCTAATCTGGGAGAACCGGTTTGAGTCCCCACTCCTCCACTTGCACCTGGCTGGATGACCTTGGGCAAGCCTTTGTTCTGACAAGAGCTTTTCTTGAAAAAGAGCAGTTTCTGTCAGAAACATGGACAGGGTGTCTGTTGTGGGGGAGGAGGAGGGAAGGGGAAGGAGATTGTAGGCCGCTATGAGACTCCTTTGGGTAGTGAAGGGCGGAGTATAAATCCAATCGCCTCCTCCTCTTCTTCTCTTATACCTCAAATGACATAATTATGATCCATACTTCAAGAAATCCCTAATTGGTGCCAAACAAAGAGCAGGCACTTCTCTATTGGTGTACCCCCTATGCTGGTCAGAATTACAAGTATTTGCGTCTGCTTATCTGTTCCCGGGACAGAGAGGAACTTCAGGGAACAATAAGATCTTCTTTCAGGCATCATTTAGAACTCGTTTAACTCAACATAGTAGCGAGGAGTTTCCTGATAAGGCACAATAGTTCACATAGGACACTGCTCTTGGCAGACTTCCCCCGGAGGTGGTGCCTTGCTGTACAAAGAAAGATGTTGTTTGGGAACATCTAGATTCTCTATAATTATCATCACACCACACATGTTTCGTTCTCGGATGTCCTTCAGCTGGGGTGCTTGCATTTTCTAACTCTGCTGTTTATCTCGGGCACATTCCATTCTATTGCTGTCTAATTATTAATAAAAGCTCTTAGATTCTACTTCTTTCTGGAAAAGAATAAAACCATAAAATATAAATACTAGGATCTGAATTTACTGTGGTCAGACTCCTAAAAAGGCACTGTGACAGCTGGGGGTGTACAAGACAGGAAAAATGTCAGAAATCACACTCTTAAATCACATCCGTTGATCCCTTGTCCTACAGCAGCTTTAAAACGGAATTAGACAGAAATCAAGGGAGGAGGAGAGCTATGTTCGCCATTGCAGCGCAACAGAACTTCCATGTGTAGAAGCAGTGCGCCTCTAGCGCTCAGCAGCAGGAAGATCTCCGCTGTATTCAGCCCCACTGACGGGTTTCCCCGGCTGGCCACTATATCAAACAAGGTGCCCGAAAAGACGGACCCACGTGCCAGTACTTTTAACTCGCCACTACAGTGTAAACTCCTCGGGGCAGCCTAGCTTCCCTCGTATTGGCCAAGGCTGCTGCGCATCACCACCCCTGCCCGCCCCCTTCTCTCTGAAAGCTCCCATTGGTCGAGAAAGAGAGGGGGCGGCTCCATTCTCCATCATTCCGAACGTTCGGACGGCAGGAAGCGGCGCCAGGGCCTCCCATTGGCGCGTGCGTCTTCGCCTTTCCCTGTCGGCCCCGCCTTTTCGAACGTTCTCAGGCTCGGCGACCGAAGCCGCGGCTCCCATTGGCCGGCCGGGCGTGCTTTCTCCCTTTCATATCCCTCCCTTTCGAACGTCGAGGCACCGGGCGGTGGCGTTGAGTTGGAAACAGAGCAGCGGCGAGTGTCGAAAGTGAGTGTTTTTGTTGGAGGGGCGGGGGTGTATTTTGCACGCGTTGGTTCGGGACCCGCAAGGCCCGGAAGGCTGGGTGGGGGATCGAGGCTCCGGTTCCTGGGTCGCAAAAGGGGACGTGGCATGGCGCTGGGGCGGCGCGACTGGAGCAGTGTTCCCTCTAAGCTGAGTTAGTGTGAGCTAGCTCACAGTTTTTTAGCCTCCGGCTCACACATTTTTGTCTTAGCTCAGGAAGGATGGCTCCAGAGCAAACTAATGTATGCAGTAGCCAAATTGCTCGCTCACAACTTTAATGCCAGTAGCTCAAAAAAATGGAATTTTTGCTCACAAGACACCATACCTTAGAGGGAACATTGGACTGGAGCCCTGTCCAGTGTGTCCTTTTCTTTCCCGGGGGAAAGGGTGGGCTGTGTACATTTTTGGGGGCCCCTATGGGAAAGAAGAGGACAGGTATGGGGGAAAGGTCCCGGAAAGCGCTCCCGAGATTATCAAGTCTTTGGGGACATCTTCCCAAAGATCTAAATGTCGAAGCGTTGGGGATTTTTCCCTTTATGGGGGAATCCCCTGCCCAGTTAGCTTGGGGGATTCTCTGCGACGAGTTGTGGTGACGTTGGTTTGTGATTTCGGTGGCGTTTTAATCCCGCGAAGGAGGAGAGATCTGTCGAGGTCTGTTACAGTGTTCCCTCTCAGCTGAGTGAGTGTGAGCTAGCTCACGGTTTTTTAGCCTCCAGCTCACACAGTTTTATCTTCGCTCAGGGAGGAGGGCTCCAGAGCAAACGAATCGATGCCGCCGCCAAATCACCCGCTCACAACTTTAATGCCAGTAGCTCACAAAGGAGAATTTTTGCTCACAAGACAGCTTAGAGGGAGCATTGGTCTGTTAGGCAGGCTGGAGCCTCCATGTTTGGAGGCAGTGTACCTCTTTGGATATAAGTGGTTTGGGGGGGGGGAATAACAATAAGTGGCAGATCTGTGCTCTGGCTTGTGTGCCTCTGAAGGCCCATCTGCTCAGTCGGTGTGGGAAACAGGGTGCTGGCCTCATCCTGCACGTATTCCCAGCGTTTTACTGGAACTCTGAGATGGCTCCCAGGAAATCAGGGTGTGGGTGTGAGGTGTGTGTGTGGATCTGGAATGGATGAAAGGCACCTGGAGTCTTGTGTACAGTTCTGCAGGCCTTCCTTCCAAAAGGATGTGGACAGGATGGAGCGGGTGCAGAGGAGAGCGATGAGGATGATCGGGGCCTGGAGACCAAGAAGCCCTGGGAGGAAAGGCTGATGAGGGACTTGGGGATGTTCAGTCTGGAGAAGAGGGGGTTGAGGGGGGGACATGAGGTCTCTCCTGAAGTCTCTGAAGGGCTGTCGCTTAGAGAAGGGGAGGGAGCTGTTCCTGCCGGCAGCAGAGGAGAGGACTCACAACCATGGGTTTAAATTACAGGTGGGAAAGTTTCTATCTTAGGAAAAACTTTTTGACAGTCAGAGTTGTGCAACAGTTGACTAGGGAGGTGGCGAGCTCCCCCTCCCTGGCAGTCTTTAAGCAGTGGATGGAGAAATACTGGTCAGGGATGCTCTAGGCTGATCCTGCCTTGAGCAGGGGGTCGGACTAGATGGCCTGTAGGTCCCCTTACGATTCTATGATTCTAAGCTCCATTTTTATGCAAATACAGATTTTAGCTTATGGAACTCATTGCCACAGTACAGAGGGGTGGCTTTCAAAAAGGGTTACAGGGAGGGCCTATCGATGGTTATTAATTACAGTAACCAGTTCAGACTCTTGTCGGATTCGAGCCCAGTAGTGCCTTAGAGACCGACAAAGTTTTAATTTAAAAAAATACATTTATTTTCATTTTCCATCAAGAAACCCGACAAGGTTTTGAGGGTATGAGCTTTTGAGAGTCAGGTACCAGTAGGAATGGAGATACTCCAGTAAGAAGGTGGGAGTGGACCATAAAGGATGCAAAGGTTATCATGCATATTGTAATCAGCTTGATTGGATCAGGGGAGAAGTGCTGGAGGGCAGAAAAATTAGCATCTGTAGTGAGATAAGAATTCTCTGTCCCTATTCAAACCCGGGGAGGAGGAGGTCTTTTGTTCTGAACTTGTGAATGAACTTCAAGTTTAGAAATCTCACATTGCAATCTCCCTTTGAAGCTTCTTTGTTTGAGGACTGCTGCTCTTTGGTCAGCGGTGGAATGATCTGGGTGGAATCCTTTGCAAGCCTTCCTTACAACACCCCTTTAGAAGAGCCAAACTTGCTTCTTTGAAAAAGAGGCCCCCCCAAAAAAAACCCCCAAATGCATGTATTACCGTGTTTTCCCGAAAATAAGACACTGTCTTATATTTATTTTTTCTCAAGAAGACACATTAGGGCTTATACCACAAATGCAAAGAAATCCTGCTAGGGCTTATTTTGGGGGTAGGTCTTATTTTCGGGGAAACAGGGTATTTGCATTTGTGGACAGTCAGTGTGACGAAGAAGAAGAAGAGATTGGATTTATACCCCCCCCTTCAGTACCCGAAGGAGTCTCAGAGCGGCTTACAAACTCCTTTCCCTTCCCCTCCCCACAACAGGCACCCTGTGAGGTGGGTGGGGCTGAGAGAGATCTGACAGAAACTGCTCTTTTTTCAAGAACATCTCTTATCAGAACTCTGGCTTGCCCAAGGTCATCCAGCCAGGTGCGAGTGGAGGACTGTGGAATCAAACCCGGTTCTCCCAGATTAGAGTCCGCACACTTAACCACTACACCAAACTGGCTCTCGTAGCAGTGACGTAGTAGTTGAGAGTTGGGGGAATTCAGGGTCCAGTCTGCAGCCTGGCTATGCAACTTATTATTTACAAAATTTATGTCCCACCTTTCTGACTCTTTTGAGGGCCACTAGGCCTACCTGGCAGGGTTGTTCTCATAGTTTAGGCTCGGGTTTCAGGTGCAGCTCTGTGGAGAGAGGTTGCCAGAGGGACTAAATGAAAACGAGCATCCAAGGACGTTGTGCAGTGGTGGTTTAAAAGCAGCTGGGGAACCCAATCTGAGCAAAAAGTAGAGTTTTACTAGGGGTGAAGCTGGCTTTGTAAATGGGGAGAATCAGAGAATCGCAGAGTTGGAAGGGGCCCTACAGGCCGTCTAGTCCAAGGCTCAAGGCAGGATCAGCCTCAAACATTTATATATTTATTTCTTTGGTTCAATTTCTATCCTGCCCTTCCCACGAACGGGCTCAGGGCGGGTTACAAGCATTAATTGTAGGACACTAAAGTCAGAAATTAAAAACGATAAAACATAATCCTTAAACGATGGCGATCAGACGTCTTCATAACTATTACTATGATGTAGTCTGGGACCTTAGTCAGGTTACGCAACACAGGGCTTCATAAGAAGATAACTGTTTAGTGGTAAATCCAGTACTAGAGTCACGTGTACAGCTTGTGTCAGGAATGGCCGCCAACACTAGGGCCTCTGACTTATACTAGAATCAAACACACACACCCCTCTAAGCATGAGCCAATGGATACATCTCACGCGGGCGGGCAAAGCAAGCAGGCAAAGCAAAAGCCATTAACTTTCCCAGCCGAGAAACTGCAGCTGGAGCATCTACAAGGTCAAGCATAAGATAGCGAACAGTTGGTGAGCCGGGGAGAGCTGAGACAGAAAATGGGAAGGAACCCCTCCACATTCCAAACCTATGACAGGGCTACCTGACAGATGTTTGTCCAGCAGCTGCTTAAAGACTGTCAGGGAGGGGGAGCTCAGCTGATTCCACAGTGGAGAGTTCCAGCAGGTAGGGGCCAGGGCTTTTCCTGGTTGAGGACAGCCAGATATCTCTCAGGCCAGGAACCGACAGGTAGTTTTTATCTCCTGAGCGTAAAACTACACTGGGGGCCATGCTCCCTCTAAGCTGTGGAGTCTTGTGAGCTTTGGAACGTTGGAAGCTACTGGCATGAAAGCTGTGAGTGAGCGATTTGGTTGCTGCATAAATTAGTTTGCTCTGGAGCCATCCTTCCTGAGCTAAGACAAAAAGGTGTGAGCTGGAGGCTAAGAAACTGAGTTGGCTCACACTAACTCAGCTTAGAGGGAACACTGACTGGGGGGTATACCCGGTAGGCCATTAGAAGAAGAAGAAGAAGAGACTGGATTTATACCCCATGGCCCTTCACTACCCAAAGGTGTCTCAGAGCGGCTTACAAACTCCTTTCCCTTCCCCTCCCCACAACAGACACCCTGTGAGGTGGGCGGGGCTCAGAGAGCTCTGACAGAAACTGCTCTTTTTCAAGGACAGCTCTTATCAGAACTATGGCTTGCCCAAGGTCGTCCAGCAGGTGCAAGTGGAGGAGTGGGGAATCAAACCCGGCTCTCCCAGATTAGAGTCCGCGCACTTAACCGTGACACCAAACTGGCTCTCAAGTCATGTAGAAGAAGAGAAGAGATTGGATTTATACCCCACCCTTCACTACCCAAAGGAGTCTCAGAGCAGCTTACAAACTCCTTCCCCTTCCCACAACAGACACCCTTTGAGGTAGGTGGGGCTGAGAGAGTTCTGACAGAAATGGCTCTTTTTCAAGAACAGCTCTTATCAGAACTACGACTTGCCCAAGGCCATCCAGCATTATCATCATCCATTAAGGTGTCTTCTATAGGTGAGGGAGGTCACCTGACTTCTGGTACCTTCTTGGCGGGCCTCCCCCTGTCTTTCACCACCACGATCCAGTCTACATGCTAACAGTTCACACATGCCATCTCTTCTTGCTGCTTGTATCGGCTGGCACATGACTGGCACAGGCCTGAGTCGCTCAGCGTGTGCGAATGGTTACAGGCTGGGTCAGACAGTGACGCTGAACTGTAGAAAGAGCTCTGTAATCCAAGGGACTTGGTTGTCCCTTGTGGCTATGGGCTTGCCAGCTAGCCTTAGGTGAGACATTCACTCTCAGGGGCCCCCTCCCCCATTAATATCCAAAACCAAGGCTGTGTCAGGCCTTTTATTAAGAATGGCCTAAATAAAATAGCACAAGTCTTCTCCGGAACTCCAGAGCCAGTTTCGTGTGAGAGCCAGTTTGGTGGTGTGGTTAGGAGCGCGGACTCTAATCTGGGAGAACCGGGTTTGATTCCCCACTCTTCCACATGCAGCTGCTGGAGTGACTTTGGGTCAGTCACGAGTTCTCTCAGAGCCGCTCTCTCAAGAGCAGACCTCGAGAGAGAGCTCCCTCAGCCCCACCTACCTCACAGTTGCCAGCCTCCAGGTGGGTTCTGTGCATCTCCTGCTTTTACAACTGATCTCCAGCTGACAGAGATCAGCTCCCCTGGAGAAAATGTATCAGAAACAAGACAGGCTTTGGTGTGAATACAACAGGAAAAATTGGGCACACCAAAGAAAGTCACTCTTCTATAACTTTAACACACTTAGTTGTACTTGTATAGCAAATTTCCTGTATTAAACAACATCCGTTCTTACGTGAAGTACATCTCATGATCATAAGCAAAGCCAGTAAATAATAACATGAGTACAATACGAAACAATGCAAAATCTTGATGTACTTGTTCTTGACACTGTTTTGGCTCTGCTCCTGGAATGTTTACTCTTTAAGACGTCCTGATGGAGCTGTGAGATGTGCAAAGCAAACTGAAAAGTCCTCGTTTTTCAAGTTTGTTTATTTATTCGATTTGCTATCCCACCCTAACCCCTAACGGTCTCTGGGCGGCTTACAGAGAGTGCTAATCACCTTTACAGAATCTAACCTAGGGCCACAGACATACAGGGGTGGTGACTACCCTACCAGGCACCCTTTTTGCGGCGGATCTTCGGTTGTTCTCTTGTTCTTGCGGGCGGTAGTCGGCGGCGTCCTTTCTGGTGCTGGTCTTTGGAGTTCCCTTCTTCCGGCTGTAGCGATTCCATTTCCGGGCCAGGACCACTCGCACTTCCGCGCATGCTCCGCTGCGGCCTCTGTCCCGATGAGGCTCCGGCCTGCTGCGTTGCTCCGCCTCCATGCCAATTGGTCCGACCTCCTTCGCTCGCTCGCTCCTTGCCTCGCCAGCCACCATTTTTCTCCGTCGCCACTGCTTCGCTTCGCCGCTCTCCACTCACCGCTGCAACACAGGGACGGGTGCCTCCCCACTCTAGTAGCAGGTACCCATTAGTCTAATCGCCCTTTAACGGGCTTTCGAGCCGCTGGGTGGGCGGGAGCTGGGACATAGGACCGGGCGCTCACCCCGGCCGCGGTGGGGCTCGAACAGCCGAAGCTGTTCGGCCAGATGTACGTGCAGGCATCTCTTACCGCCTGCGCCACCGCTCCCTAATAGTATTTATCACTCCTTCATTCGAAAACATGTAGATCGAGGAACGTAAGAGATAAAGAGAACGTGCTTTCCTAGGATTAAACAGCATTCTCATATTTCTTTTTCAACTCTCTCTCTCTTGGTGTTTGTCACCAATCTCTTGACGTAGCTGTTTTAAAACAAAACATGCGTCTTACATCAATATAGAAATAATTAACCTTCATTTCCCTGAGAGGAAAAGAACTCACCACTAGCAGGAACGACAATAAAGTGCATCAACGCAACCTCGTTCTAATGTCACCTGACCAGTGTTCCCTCTAAGCTGTTAGTGTGAGCTAGTTCACGCTTTTTTAGCCTCCGGCTCACAGATTTTTGTCTCAGCTCAGGAAGGAGGGCTCCAGAGCAAACTGATTTATGCAGTAGCCAAAACACTTGCTCACAACTTTAATGCCAGTAGCTCACAAAGTAGAATTTTTGCTCACGAGACTCCACAGCTTAGTGGGAGCATTGTTCCTGACATATGAGCTTGGTAAGACCTACAGAATCATGAACCGGGATAAAATGAATCAGCGGCACCTTGGAGCTTGTGATACTATTACGATGGATGTGATATAACTGAATACTGATTTCTGTATTCTCAAGAAACCATGTGTTTCTTTAAGAACCAACATACACTGAACAAGCAAACTGTACCTCCAAAACAAATTAGTGGCACCTGTAAGGTTATTATACTATCATGATATATTTGATAAATATTATTAGTGTTAGTTTCTTCATCTGTATGCTGATGTTTGCATGTTGTTTTGAGTCCGGCAGCACCTTTGAGTTTTATTCAAAGCAGCACCTTTGAGTTTTATTCAAAGCATAAGCTTCTTCAGACAAAAAAACCCCACTCACACATTTTGTCTGAAGAAATGTGGTTTTGCACACAAAAGCTTACACTTTTGAATAAAACACACTTTTTCAGACAAAAAACCCCCACACACTTTGTCTGAAGAAGTGTGTTTTGCACATGAAAAAGCTTACACTTCGAATAAAACACACTTCTTCAGACAAAAAACCCACACACTTTTTGTCTGAAGTGTGTTTTGCACACGAAAGCTTACACTTTGAATAAAACACACTTCTTCAGACAAAAAATCCCCAAACACGTTTTGTCTGAAGAAGTGTGTTTGCACACAAAAGCTTACACTTTGAATAAAACACACTTCTTCAGACAAAAAAACCCCAAACCCGTTTTGTCTGAAGAAGTGTGTTTGCACACAAAAGCTTACACTTTGAATAAAACACACTTCTTCAGACAAAAAATCCCCAAACACGTTTTGTCTGAAGAAGTGTGTTTGCACACGAAAGCTTACACTTTGAATAAGACAGTTTTTCAGACAAACCCCCCCCCCACACACACACTTTTTGTCTGAAGACGTGTGCTTTGCACCTGAAGAAGCTTACACTTTGAACAAAACTTTGTGGGTCTCAAAGGTGCCGCCGGACTCAAAGTTTGTTCTGACCAATATGCCTACCCACCCTAAATCTAAAGGAACCCAGACTGCTTTGGGTGTACTTAAGGATGGTTGTGCCTGTGTAGAGGGAGCAGTTTGTGTAAGTGTTCAGTTCAGTTTCATTACGGAGCGGCGGTCGGTAGGTAGGCATGGGGGTTGGTCCCAAGTGCGTGTGTGTTTTGCTGGTGCAAATTTAAATCTTGCCCTCCTCCTTGGGCATGTGATGCCAAGCAGTGCAAGAATAGCACATTCGGTGACCCCAGTGCTGCCTGGAAATTATGAAGAGTCTTTTCTTTTCTTTCTTTTTTAAATGGCTTTCTCATTTCCACTTCCTCTTTACGGGCTCTGTGGGGCCGACCCTCGAAGAACAGCACGAGGGTGCTCTCGGGTGCACCCCAGCTGCCCCCTACGATATCTTTCGGAGGCCCCCGCCCCACATCTGGAATTCTGCCCCCCCCAGGTAACACCCAGGACGGGGCCTGATGATCCGCGGCATCTCTGCTGACTCTGGAGGTCAAGTCTGTGGAAGCTCACGCCCCCTCTTTGGGCCTGGGGGTGGGGCGCGATTTGCGCGATTTGTGTTTGTAAATTTCGCCTGGAGGGTTTGTTGTTTTCACCTCTGCTTGGGAGTGAGGGGGGTGGGAGGGAGGGGGGGAACCTTCCTGGAATCTGGTTGGTGACTCACTCTCGCTGGCAACATCGTCCAGGAAGTTCGCGGGATCTGGGTCAGGATTTGCTGATCTGGAAGCTGAAGTGACAGGCCGGAAGGGTATTTATCTCCCCTCCCCCCTTTGCAAACAGGGGAGGGGAAATCCTTTTTCCTAGAATCTCTTGTTTTCCCTGCAGGGAGTAGAATCATATAAGGATAATACAAGATAAGGGATTTCTAAATATCAATAGGGCACTGGCAGAGACAGCACGTATCCTGATTGGGCCAAAGCGAAAGCCTGAAACAGAAACCCTGTTTTTTTGAGAGTAGCTTTCAGCTATGTAAAGGATGCCTTTCTTCCGAGAAGCTGAGGGTGGCCTGCGGAGCCCTCCCTTTCTCGGTGTTTATTTATTAAACTTCATTTGTACCCCACTTTCTCCCCAATGGGGACCCGGACTTAAATTGTTCTCCGTGCTATCCTCACAACATCCCTGTGAGGTAGGTGAGTCTGAGAGTGTGTGACCGGCCCAAGGTCACCCAGCAAGCTTCCGTGGCAGAAGTGGGGATTCGAACCTGGAGTCTCCCAGATCCTGGTCCCGCTAACCAGTACCCCACAAGATCAGCAGAAATGTCTCTCGAAAAGCACACGTCTTATGATGGAGAAGGGGTCTGGCACGTGGCTACAGTGAGGCTGGTCGAGAAAGATGGTGGAGCGAGCTTTGATGGCACGGGTGGGGATTCGAACCTTGGTCTCCGAGATCCTACAGCAGCACTCCAACCACTCCACTGTGCTGGCTGTCCTGTAACTGCTGTCCTTTGTTCCTAGTACACAGTGAAGGTTCTTTTCATTGCTTATGCGAATGCAAAAGTATTGGGAGAAGAAGAGATTGGATTTATACCCCGCCCTTCACTACCCGAAGGAGTCTCAGAGCGGCTTACAAACTCCTTTCCCTTCCCCTCCCCACAACAGACACCCTGTGAGGTAAAAGAAGAAGAAGAAGAGATTGGATTTATGCCCTGCCCTTCACTACCCAAAGGAGTCTCAGAGCGGCTCACAAACTCCTTCCCCTTCCCCTCCCCACAACAGACACCCTGTGAGGTAAAAGAAGAAGAAGAAGAGATTGGATTTATACCCCGCCCTTCACTACCCAAAGGAGTCTCAGAGCGGCTCACAAACTCCTTTCCCTTCCCCTCCCCACAACAGACACCCTGTGAGGTAAAAGAAGAAGAAGAAGAGATTGGATTTATGCCCTGCCCTTCACTACCCAAAGGAGTCTCAAAGCGGCTCACAAACTCCTTCCCCTTCCCCTCCCCACAACAGACACCCTGTGAGGTAAAAGAAGAAGAAGAAGAGATTGGATTTATACCCCGCCCTTCACTACCCAAAGGAGTCTCAGAGCGGCTCACAAACTCCTTTCCCTTCCCCTCCCCACAACAGACACCCTGTGAGGTAAAAGAAGATGAGAGAGCTCTTTCGAGGACTGCCCTTGAGAGAACAGCTCTGAAAGAACTTGTAACTGAAAGAACTTCGTTAACATGCTCTTCACCACTACAGCAAACTGGCAAAGGAAATACTTATTTGTACAGTAAGTGGTTAAAATGTGGGATTCGCTGCCAGAGGATGTAGCGACGGCCGCAGGCACAGATGGCTTTAAAAGGGGATTGGACAGATTTATTTTTATTTACGTAATTCATTTGCGCCCCATCTTTTCCCCCAATGGCAACCCAAAGTAGCTTACATAATTCATTCTCCTGTCTTCCACCATACCCTCATAGCAACCCTGCGAGGTAGGTGGGGCTGAGAGAGCGTGACTGGTCCAAGGCAACCCAGCGAGCTTCCATGGCACAAGCAGAGACTTGAACCTGGGTCTCCCATGTACTAGTCCAACATTCATAACCAATGCACCATACTGTCTCTCCGGATTATTGGAGGAGAGGTCTCTCAGTGGCTGCTAGCCACGGTGACTAAAGGGAACCTCCATGTTCAGAGGCAGTAAAACTCTGCCAGTTCCAGGAGGGAGCGTCAGGGAAAGCTCTATCGTCAGATGCATTCTAGCATATTAATTGTGGATAAAAATTAGTTACTTTGGAACAACAAGTATGTTTAACATTGTACAGCATGCACGGAAGTTGTAATTCCCCAGTGCGTTATTATTTTCATTTGTACCGTGGTTTTCTCACTGAGAGCCAAGGCAGATGACGGTTGTGATACAGTTTCAGGCAATCAGGAAGCGAATTACAAAACAGGATCACATCAGTCATTGTCTTGGGGATTAATCTTCAGGCTACACATCTGGAGGGAGCAAAACCTTGCCTTTACCAGCCCTTCAGTCATTCCAAAAGAAAGAATATTTCACGAGGGTTTGTAAGGTTTTTTGCCCCAGAGTTCACCAAAAATTCCATTCTTTTTCCCTTTTGAAAAAAGCAAAAAAGTTTTTTTTGGTGAGGGTTGTTTTTATTCCCTGGATTTTCCACTCTTCCCTCTCTAGCTTCTTATTCCTACTTGTAATCCAACCCTCTTAACCACTATCCGGCATAATCTCAATGATTTGTGTCTTTTTTTAATTAACAGCAATTGTTGTTACTTGATTTTTTAAAATTAATGTGTTTGTGTGTCTACATTCTTGGTGTGTTGTTGAACTGGCCACTGCCTTGTTTTTTAATTGTGGTTATTATCCCAATTATTTTTATTAGCTTTGTTGCATTTTTGAATTCTGGGGCAGTTGCCTTTTGTTCCTTTGGGGGTAGTTTCTAGTAAAGACGACTACGTATTTTAACAGGTGTGCTGCCTTTGAAATGTGAGGCAGTATAAAAATGGTTTCCACATGGGCACACAATAGATCAATGGTCGACTACATGGAAAACGTTAAAATATATGAGAGCAACTAATTATAAAGAGAACATTTATAAGGTCTTCCACAGGTGGTATTGGTCACCAGATAGGATAAGTAAATGCCAAGCGTCGATGTCCAAGTTGTGTTGGAAGTGTAAAAAAAATGTGGGGACATTCTTTCATATGTGGTGGCGATGTGGGAGAACGCAAAAATACTGGAAGATGATACAAAAACTAATTTGGGATATTATGAATGTAGAAATATTATTAACCCCAGAGATAGCATTACTAAATATGATACTGGAGAGTTATAACTACAATGATAAATTTTTGCTAGTATATATTTTGACAACTGCAAGGATACTGTTGGCCAGATATTGGAAGCAAAACATATTCCCCACTATAGAAGAAATCAGTTATAAACTCTTAGAAGTGGCAGAAATGGATAAGTTAAGCTTGATATTACAAGGGAAAATGAAAAAGTATTTTTGGGAAGATGGGAAAGATTGTATATTTGGATTGATAAAGTGTGGAATGTGTAGACTCAAAGATGTAAGGAGAAATGTTTGTAAACAACTACTAAGAGAAAAACCAATAAATAAACCGTTAAAAAAAGATAAATATTGAGTGGAGGGAAAGGTGGGGAAAAAAAGGTTTCCATGAGAGATTGCACCCCGATCTTGAAAAGGTGGCTCCTGTATTCAGGTTTGAAGGTGGGGGGGGGGGGGGGGGAAGGGAAAAATAACCGGCTCTGTGAGTCAAAGGGTGTGGGGGAAGGGCCCCTTCCAGGCCTCCTTTGGCCTTTCAGGGAGGGAGGGAGCCTTGGGGCCTGGCCTGGGGAGTCCCTAGAGGTTTTGAGGTGGGATTGTGAGCTCCCGTCTCTGGTCCCAGCCCCCGCCAACCTAGCAGTTCGAAAGCAAGAAATTGCAAGTAGATAAATAGGTACCACTTCAGTGGGAAGGTAACAGCGTTCCATGCGCCTCAGCGTCTAGTCATGCCAGCCAGCCACATGACCACAGAAACGTCTTCGGACAGCGCTGGCTCTTGGGCTTGGAAACAGAGATGAGCACTGCCCCCTAGAGTCGGATTCTACTGGCTTTCGATCAAGGGAAACCTTTACCTTTTTTACACACATTTTTGTCTTAGCTCAGGAAGGACGGCTCCAGAGCAAACTAATTTATGCAGTAGCCAAATCGCTCGTTCACAACTTTAATGCCGGTAGCTCACAAAGTAGAATTTTTGCTCACAGGACTCCACAGCTTAGAAGGAGCCTTGGATGTGACCTGACATGGAGGGAGAGTAACAGATGGAAAGATCGGCCTGCCTAAAATAATTCAGATACTTGCACGGACAAAAGGTGGACTACATTTATCTTATCAAAATAGATGGAACAAATTATTAAACTTCCAATTGACAGAGGAATCTTGGAAGGAAATCTGGAATACACAAGAATATAAATCAACAGTAGTTTCCATTCGACTACAAAATTTTAAAATAATGACTTTTTGGTATCTAACTCCAGTGCAAATTGCACACATTAAAAAGGTAAACCCTAATTGTTGGAGAAATTGTAATGAAAGAGGAACATATTTACACTGTTGGATGTTTTGTTCTAAGTTACAATGGTTTTAGGAAAATGTGTTAAAAAGTATTGAAAATATTACACAATTTTTTGTGCCTTTTGAGTCTGAGGTAATATTGTTAAATATAAGAGGTAAACTGAAGATATCACCAATGAACAATATGAGAATTGTTATATTACTACATGCTGCAAAATTGACAATAGCGCAAAAGTGGAAGAACGAACATTATTTTTCTTTATCACCATGGTTTGAAAATATTTGGCAATTATACTTAATGGATAAAATTAAGTGGACTATTAATAATGTACCTTATGAAAAATATAAAATAGAATATTCAGTTTGGTTACCAATTTTGGAATTTTTAAGTTTACAAATGGAAATAGCAGAGGACATCCTTTAAAAAACGATAGACCTATGTTAAGTTTCATTATGGTTAGTTATATGTTATACTGTTTAATTAATGTTTGTTATGATATTGTTATTTGAAAATTACTGTATATTGAAAATTTAATATAATTGTATCTTTAAAGTTAATAAAATATATTTTTAAAGAAAGAAAGAAAGATCGGCCTGCCCTGTGGAAAGGAAATGGTGGCGAAGGATCGATTCTGCGGCCTGCGGAATTCAGTTACTGCTGCAAAAACCCTCTTCACAGACTCTCATAAAATGGTTCGAGTCCAGTAACATCTTAGAGGCCATCAAGATTCTTGGGGCGTAAGCTCTTGGGTGGAGCTGGACTCGAATCTTAGCCGTTCTACGGCTGATCAGCATGGCTGCCTTGTGAAACTAGGTTTGGTGTAGTGGTCAGGAGCGCGGACTGTAATCTGGGAGGACCTGGTTTGATTCCCCACTCCCCCCCCATGCAGCTGCTGGTGTGACCTTGGGTCAGTCACAAGTTCTCTCAGAGCTCCCACCTACCTCACAGGGTGTCTGTTGTGGGCAGGGGAGGGGAAGGGAAAGGAGATTGTAAGCCACCATGAGACTCCTTTGGGTGGTGAAGGGGGGGGTATAAATTCAGTCTCTTCATCTTCTCTTCTAGGTTGGTAAAATAATGGTGCTGAAAAGGGGTCTTCAACCATTTTGTTTCCGGGACCCTTTGAGCTGTTAGGATGTGACGACTGCATAGAAATGCCAGCCTCCAGGTGGGACCTGGGGATCACCTGGAGTTACAGCTCATCTCCAGACGGCAGAGATCAGTTCCTCTGGAGAAAGATGGATGTTTTGGAGGGTGGACTCTGTGGCATTGTACCCCACTGGGGTCCCTGTCCTCCCCAGGCTCCATCCCCAAATCTCTAGCAGAGTTCTAACTCCTTGCAACTCTATACCCCATCCTGCACCCGTGGCCAGGGTCACGTGACAGGAAGAGGAGGAGCCAGAGTTATGAGGAGCAGACTAAGGGGAGTGCTGCAGGAGGCTGACCAGGGAAGCAAACAATGTAGTGTGGGGTGACTTATTAGGGCAGCTCCTCTCTGAATGACCGCCGTTTCTATCCATGACAGCGGGTGCGCCTCAGAATGCCTTCCCTCCTTCCCCCTGCTCACCCAGCACTTTGGTTCCTACCCTCTCTTTTTTGCTCTGTTTCCTCCTCCAGGGTGAGTTCTGCCAGGTCCCAGTCTCTCTCGGCTTGCCGAAACAAATTGGGGACGGAGCAGACGGCGATGGCTTGTGCCGTTTGAAGTTGCCCTCCCGTCGGCCGTGCTGCGGATAAGAAGAAGTGAGCAAGCAGCTAAGAAGAAGAAGAGAGGAAGCCTCTTCGGTTCATGGAGGAGCTGGGTTCGAAACCTCTCTCCGGAGCAATGGCGGAGCCGGGGGGACCTGAACCTGAGCTGGACCAGCTGGTGTGGCGTCCCTATTCCCGGCCTGCGGCGGCCCACTCTCCGCTGGGTTTGGAGGTGAAGCTGGGCTCGCTGGCGCTGCTGCTGTTTGTGACCCTCGTGTGCGGCTTCTTGCCTCTGTGGGTCTTCCATCGTCCCAGGAGCTCAACCAGCTCGTCAGGTAAGGATCGATCAGGCCTTAACAGGGCATGTGTCACGGTAGAGCCAGGGAGGCAGGCAGATAGGGGGAGTCACAATACAAGTCCAAAGGTCAGCCGGGAGAGCAGTCAGCAGAGCATTAAACAAGTCCCAAAACACCAGACAAAGCCGTAGTCAAACGTTACCAGAGGTCAGAGTACAGGGAGCAGAGCCGAGGGCGTGGTCAGGTTCAAAGCTGGAAGTCAGGAGCCAGAGCAGTCCAAACACAAGCGGAGTCAAAAAGCCACAGAGTCAAACAGGACTCCAGGTGCAGAGCTTCTGGTTCTACGAACGAGGTTGCCAGCACAAATTGCTCATGGCCAGAGGCCCTACTAAATAGTGCTCTGGCCCATTAACTCATTAGCACCCTTGTGCGAGGTCCTGGCGGCTGTTAAAACTCAGGGCTCAAGGATCTCCGCCCTCTTGAATGTGCTTCTTTTCGTCGGCTAGCCAGCTCCTGACGTCTCTGATCCCTAAGCCTACTTACAGGTGGGGGAGATGCAGGTGGTGAGCTGCTTATGGCCTGCTCAATCCCAGGTGCAAACCGTCCTGTAGTTGACTCAGCTTGCTGTGTATCCTCCTCAGTACTTACAGTAGGTGCAGATCCCGATGCTTCTCCAGCTCTTAAAGGCACTGAATCCTCCCCTCTTAGGCTGTCAGGAGCTGGCTCTGGGGCTGAGTCAAGGGCAGGCATGACAGCATGGTGTTTGTTTTCTCGTTCCTGTTTCACCAGTGGGGACCCAAAATGGACGGCATCATTCTCCTCTCCTCTGTTTACTCCTCACAACAACCCCGTGAGGTGGGTTAGGCTGGGAAGGGTGTGAGTGGCCCAGGGTCCCCCTACACGGCTTCCCTGGCAGGATGGGGATTCATCCGAGTCTCCCAGATTGTAGTCTGACATTCTGTGTCCACTCTAGTGCGCTGGCTCTGTGGTTTGGGAATGCCCTGTTCTGGGTGTTCCCGGGTTGTTTTTTCATTGCTCCCTTCTCCAGATCTTTTGAGTCCCAGAGAATGACTCCCAGAGAGCCAGTTTGGTGTAGTGGTTAAGAGCGCAGAGCGCAGATTCTAATCTGGGAGAATGGGGTTTGATTCCATGTGCAGCTGCTGGCGTGACCTTGGGTCAGTCACAAGTTTCCTCAGAGCTGTTCTCTCAAGGGCAGTTTCGGTCAGAGCTCTCTCAGCCCCACCCACCTCATAGGGTGTCTGTTGTGGGGAGGGGAAGGGAAAGGAGATTGTAAGCTGCTCTGAGACTCCTTTGGGTAGTGAAGGGCAGGGTATAAATCCAATCTCTTCTTCTAATATAAACCTCTAGGCCAGGGGTCCCCAACTGTTTTCAGCCTGTGGGCACCCTTGGAATTTTGAAACAGCATGGTGGGAATAACCACAAAATGGCTGCCACGTAGCAGCTGTCACATGAGGTGGAGCCAGCCACACAACCGCTGCCTCAAGAGGCGGAGCTGACCACAAAATGGCTGCTGCCAGTTACCTTCAGTCACACAACAAAGATCCTTGTACTGCAGTGGCAGCTGCTGCCAAAGGAACCTGGTTTTTTTTTTGGGGGGGGGACCACAGCCAATCACAAGCCTAGCTTGGCAGAAGAAGAAGAGATTGGATTTATACCCTGCACTTTACTTGGAGTTGAGCAGCTTACAATCTCCTTCTCTTCCTCTCCCCACAACAGACACCCTGTGAGGTAGGTGGGGCTGAGAGCGCTCTGAGAGAACTGCTCTTGAGAGAACAGCTCTCAGAGAACTTTGACTGACCCAAGGTCACCCAGCAGCTGCATGTGGAAGAGTGGAGAAACAAACCTGGTTCTCCCAGATTAGAGTCTGCCGCTCTTAACCACTATACCAAACTGGCTATAGATCCACCTGGCCCCACCCACTTTCTGCTCCTCAAAACGTGTTCGCTTGTACCACTTAAATCCCACCTCCCTAATGTTTGCATTGTTACAAAGAAACAAACCCAAACGCTTCGATAATGGCACACACACACACCCCGCTTCCTCTTGCACAGTTAATTCTTCAAATGTGCTTCAAGGGACATTGGTGTTCCCCAGGTAACTATAAAGCGAGGTGGAGTTAAATGACAGAAACTGCATTATCGATTCACTAGGAAAAAGGCCCGTTGTGGAAATAAATACAACGGTCTCTAGAAAGAGGCTCTGGGCAGGTGCCCCGGCCTTGGCCACTCAGTGTCAATTTGCTGTGGCAACCTCAGCAGGGTATAATGACACTGAGTCCACCATTTTCTCCAGAGGAACTGATCTCTTCTACCTGAAGAACAGTTGTAATTTTGAGTGCTCTCCAGCCCTCACCTGGAGATTGGCAACGATGGTTCCCCAGAAGGGAATAGTTGGTTTGGAGGGTGGAGTCTATGGCTTTGTACCTGTCCGAGGTCCCACGCCTCCTGGAACCTCACCCTCTCCAGGCTCCATCCCTCACATCTCCAGGAATTTCCCACCTGGAGTTGGCAACCCTATCTCCTTCCCAGCCAATCATCAACCTACCTTTATTTCCCCCTCATTCTTCAGCTTTCCACCCCCCACACATCTGCAGCCTTTCCCGTGCTCAGCCCTCACCTGGAGATTGGACACATTTTACCTCAGAACAGCAAAACTGTTTAGAATGTTAGAGGCAAAAGCCAATCAAGTTGCATATGCAAATGACCTCTGTGTTCCGAGGCAGAGGCCAATGAGGCTGCATATGCAAATAACCTGACTGGCTATGGATGTTGGAGGCAGGACTCAGGCAAAGCAGCCAGTGGATAGGGAGACCCTCTGAATGACAGATCAGAGAGTGAACTGATTTTGGAGCATGTGGAATGTTCTAGAGAAGTGCCACTACCATTCAACTTTTATTTATAAGGGAGATGTGCCTGTTTGTAGCCGCAGAGAAGGTGCAAAGCTAGAGGAATCCAGCTTCAGGCCAAGATTAACATACTGGGGCAGACCCAGCCTCCCTCCAATTCGACTTCTCCAACCTATGGAGCTTTTCTCTGACTTAACTGGCTCTGGAGGAAGGATTTGAAGCTTGGGGTATAAATGTTTTAATAAATATGCTTTGCTCAGGGGAGCGGTAGGATAGGGGTAGGATCCACCCCACCCTTCTCCTGCTTAAGTACCCACCTTGAGTACTGTGTGCAGTTCTGGAGGCCTCACTTCAAAAAGGATGTGGGCAAAATTGAGAGGGTGCAGAAGAGAGTGACGAGGATGATCAGGGGTCTGGAGACTGAGCCCTACGAGGAAAGGCTAAGGGCCTTGGGAATGTTTAGTTTGGAGAAGAGGAGATTGAGGGGGGACAGGATGGCTCTCTTTAAATATTTGAAAGGCTGTCATCTGGAGGAGGGCAAGGAGCTGTTCCAGTGGGCAGCAGAGGAGAGGACCCGAAGCAACGGGTTTAAATTACACGCAGAAAGGTATCGGCTGGATATTAGGAAAACCTTTTTCACGATCAGAGTGATTCAAAGGTGGAATCAGCTGCCTAAGGAGGTGGTGAGCTCCCCTTCACTGACAGCTTTCAAGAAGAGGCTGGACGAATATTTGTCAGAGATGCTCTAGGCTGGTCCTGCGTTGAGCAGGGGGTTGGACTAGATCAGTGGTGGCGAACCTTTTAGAGACTTGAGTGCCCAAACTGCGACCCAAAAACCACTTATTGATCGCAAAGTGCCAACACGGCGATTTAACCTGAATACTGAGGTTTTACTTTAGAAGAAACAACTCACACATTAACTTAAGAGGATCCAAACAAAGTAAGGAAAGCAATCCCAAATGCTTTCATTTACTTAAAATTATTTGGCAGAGAATTTGACACTTTAATGATGGTCTGGGCCTGGCTGGGGCAATGGCACGCGTGCCCACAGAGAGGGCTCTGAGTGCCACCTCTGGCACCCGTGCCATGGGTTCGCCACCACTGGACTAGATGGTCTGTATGGCCCCCTTCCATCTCTATGATTCTATAGCTCTTTCTTTCTCTTCTGACAGCGACTCGAAGGAAAACCTTGAGCCTGGTGAGCTGTTTTGCCGGCGGCGTCTTCCTGGCGACTTGTCTCCTGGACTTGATCCCCGATTACCTCAGCAGCATCAACGAGGCCCTGGCCGATTTGGGAATCACGGTGAGGGAGAGGGTGGGGACGGGGAGTCGGCGTTTCTGGCCTTTGGGGGGAGTATGACGCGCCACAGTCTCTGCAGAGGAGACCGGCCAATCCTACCGAGGGGGAAAAACAAAAAAACCTCATGGCCTGGGACCCTGGCAGTGCAGTCTTATCTGTTGTTATTTTCTTTACTTCCTTTTGTGGTGGAAAGTGCCCTCAGGTAGCAGCTGACTTATGGCGACCCCTGGTGGGGTTTTGAAGATGAGAGACGTTTAGAGGTGGCTTGCCACTGCCTGCCTCTGCGTAGCAACCCTGGAATTCCTTGGTGGTCTCCCATCCAAATACTGACCAGGGCTGACCCTGCTTAGCTTCCGAGATCTGACAAGATCAGGCTAGCCTGGACTACACAGGTCAGGGCTTACTTCCTTTATTCCCCACTTTTCTTCCTGTTGAAGACTCAGAACATTGTTGTCTCCTTCGTTTTATCCCCACAACACCCCTGTGAGGTAGGTGAGGACCCAAAACGTTCTCTCCTCTGTCCTCACAACAACCCTGTGAGGTAGGTGAGGAGGACCCAAAATGTTGTTGTCTCCTCCATTTTATTCTCACAACAACCCCGCAAGGTAGGTGAAGACCAGTGAGGACCCGAAATGTTTTCTACTACATTTTATTCTCACAACAACCCTGTGAGGTAGGTGAGGACCCAAATTGTTGTCTCCTCCATTCAATCCTCACAACAACCCCGTGAGGTATGTGAGGAACCAAAACGTTGTTTTCTTCTCCATTTTATCCTTACAACAACCCTGTGAGGTAGGTGAGGACCCAAATTGTTGTCTCCTCCATTCAATCCTCACAACAACCCCGTGAGGTATGTGAGGAACCAAAACGTTGTTTTCTTCTCCATTTTATCCTTACAACAACCCTGTGAGGTAGGTGAGGACCCAAAACGTTGTTGTCTCTTCCATTTTATCCTCACAACAACCCCGTGAAGTAGGTGAGGACTGAAAACATTGTTCTCTCCTCCATGTTATCCTCACGACAACCCCGTGAGGTAGGTGAAGACCCAGCGAGGACCCGAAATCTTCTCGCCTCCCTTTTATCTTCACAACCACCCTGCGCGGTAGGTGAGGCTGAGAGTGTGTGGCTGGCTGAGGTCACCCAGTATTAAGCTTCCATGGGATAGCAGGGGTTCAAACCTGGGACTCCCAGATTCTAGACTGACCCTAACGGCTACACCACACTGCCTGTCCTGGCTCCAGTACAATCTCCTCCCGGAAATACTCCCCTACAGTCATGATAAAAACAGCGACTGACCAGGGGGGAGAGAGGTACATGAATGGAAGAACCAGGAGGGTGGGGAAGGAACTGGCAAGATCCCGTTGACCACCAAGCCGGGTAAATTGAGACGAGGGTGTTCCGAGTGTGCTCGCGGGTCCCCCTTTTCTGAGGCTCCTCTCCCTTCCCTCCGGCAGCTCTTCTTCCCCCTCCAAGAGTTCATCTTGGCCATGGGCTTCTTCCTGGTCCTCGTCATGGAGCAGATAGTCCTGGCCTACAAGGATCCGTCGGGCTCCCTGGAGGAGACGCAAGCCCTGCTGGGCTCCGCCTCGCAGCACTCCGCCACCATCCAGGAGCAGGGCTGGCCAGACGGGCCCCTGCCCCGGCAGCTGCCTCGGGACGGGCCCCTCCACGACCGCCGCCACGTCCACGTGGATTTCAACGCCCACTCGGCCATCCGCTGCTTCGTCCTGCTGCTGGCCCTCTCCCTCCACTCCGTCTTCGAGGGGCTGGCCGTGGGGCTGCAGGAGGAGAACGCCCAGGCCCTGGAGATCTGCCTGGCGTTGGTGATCCACAAGGGCGCCATCGCCTTCAGCCTCAGCTTCAAACTGCTCCAGAGCCGGCTGCGCGTCCAAGCGGTGGCGGGGTGCCTGATCCTCTTCTCCATCATGTCCCCCTTGGGCATCGGGCTGGGCGTGGTCCTGACGGAGACGCCCGTGGCCGTGCTGCACGGCCTCTCCCGCAGCGTACTCGAGGGGCTGGCGGCCGGCACGTTCGTCTACATCACCTTCCTGGAGATTCTGCCTCACGAGCTCAACTCCTCGGAGCAGCGCATCCTCAAGGTCATCGTCCTCTTGGCCGGGTTTGCCGTCGTGACCGGCATCCTGTTCATTAAGATCTGAGGAGTGTGGGCGGGGACAGGGGGGAGCGTTTTGCCTGGAGTAAGGGGACGGAGAGGAACAAAAAAAACCCCTAACTGCTCCGGTTTTCCCTGTCTGGAGGGGGGGCGGATTGACTTCTTCCAAGAGTTCCCCCACCTCCTCGTTATTTCCCCAGAGAATTCCGAAACGATTCACCCGGAAGCGAAAACTCGGAACGAACTTTCCCTCTCCCTCTTGGAAGACTGCCCTGGAAACGGCTATTCTCAAAAAGGCCGGACTCGATCGTTTTAGACCTACCATTGGACGCTGCCAACGGCTCCCGCATTCCAAAAGTCCAGCCGGATCCCACAGTCCCGAGTCTGTCTTCCCTGAGGTGATCTGGAGTTGGCTGCGACCTTTGATCTTGCTGTTGTGGGAAAGCTGGTTCGTGCAGCATTCGGGAGTGGAAAGGATTTTGGCCAGGATGAGTGGCATTCTGTCTGATTTTGACTGCCTTTGGGATTTAACCGGAGATCAGATTTTGAACGTGTGTGGGCTTCCACCCCCCCCCCCCCAAGGTTTTTCTTGTGTGACGAGGACAGGGAAGGTAGGGGGGTCCTTTTCTGCTTCGAGACGTGATTTCTAGTGCCAAAACGCTGGGGCTCTTTCCACCTGCGGCTCCACTTCCTTGCCTTAATCTCTCGGGTGCCTTGAATTATCCCTGCTTTCTGTTTTTTAACGGGCTCGGTCTCTTTAAATTGTGAGAGAGCTGATAGGAGAAGAAGCCCTTTCCTAAAGACTCTCTGGTTAGAAGTATTTCCCAACCAAGGTTCTGCCTTCTTCACCAGCTTAGTGTTCGCGGGGCAGACCTCTGCTGATTTCGGTGTTACGTGCCAAAGCGCTCTCTGGGCCCCGATCCTCGGCTTTACTGGAGCTTCTGTGAAGTTCTGAAGGGGGAGTTTGCAGATTGCGCAAGCTCTTCTAACACGTGGTGGCTTCCGCGCAAGCAGAATACATGCTGCAGAAACAGGCAGTTTTGCACACGACCTTCCGTGATGCATGCACAAGTGCGAATGGGTAATAACCAATCTGGATTCTGTCATTGACTTGCCCGAGACAGAGAGAATTACTCCTTCGTTCAGTGAACCTGTGCTGGAGAAACCGTATCCGATTTTAAATATTTTTTTTAGTTAACATGGAGCTCAGTCGCCCCAAATGGAGGTAATTCTGAGCCACACACACAAACTAAGCAGTGTTTCTAAGCACATTCGCACAGAGGTCCTCCGCATTTCTTCTTTTTTTTAAATGTATTTTTAATTTTATATTATAACCACAAGCAGTTGTCCAAAAATAAATAAATAAAAAGAGAAAACAACAGCAACAACATACGGTACAAGCGTATAGAATTTTTTCAACTTATCAGAAAATATTAAATACCTAGCTATCAGAGTCACAGTGCTAAGAATTTCAAAAGATAGATCCTCACTTGGGAAGGAAGAATAGAAATATTAACGATATGAGATCTAATATTTTTAGAACCCTGTAAGCATAAGTAATGCTTGACATTGGTAAGTCCCTTACTATTCAACAAAAATTCATAGAGTCAACCGGCTGTGGTAGCATAGATTAGATGGTAGTATATCATTTGCTAACAAGTAAGAAAATATTGGGAACCACACTGAGTCAAATTTAGAGTGATGTGTTACATCCATTTGTGCTCTATTTAATTTATCTGAGATTTTTGCCGTCACAAATTGTTCCCATATCTTATCATGCCAGGCGTGTTTTTTAATGTAATATTTTATTAATTTTTTATAAAATACAACAAACAATTATTCTTGTAAATGAATACAAAGTTATAACACTTCGAAAATTGACATACACATATGAATACCAAACAATGATATAAAATTGATTCAAACTGTACTAAACATTTAAACTATAAAAAAAAAACTACAACAATAATAGGGGGAATACAAAAATGTTTCTTTTATCTTATTCTAGAGTAGCCAGCTAGTTTTTAAAAGGTTTATGTAACGATAATTTCTAGTGTCTCTTTGGTTTTCAAGAATCTCATCTAGTTTTTCTAAGATAGGATACCACCTTTCCAGATAATAGGATGGACCTAATGAAGGATCATTACAAGTTATAGAATCAGAAATTTTATCTAGTATTAAATGATCCCATATTCTAGAATACCAGTTTTTAACTTGCAGTTTTTCTGGAGTCTTCCAGCAAGCAGCTATGGTAGTTTTTGCAGCGGAAAACGAAATCATTATTAGGTCTTTTCTGATTTGTGGTATTTTAACCTCTTACCAATAATTCAATAAGATAATCTCGGGCTTGTATGCCAGGCGTTGAGCGTTGGTGGGAAAGGGGATTTCCAACAGGGCCTAGGGGCCCCTTTGGAATTCTGACATGGTGTGGTGGGTGTGGCCACAAAATGGCTTCCAAGATGGCTGCCAGAGGAGGCCGAGCCGGCCCCACAGTGGCTTCTGCAGCTTCCCTTGAGTCACACGGCGACGATCCTTTGTGCTGTAGTGGCTGCTGCTGACAAAGCAATGTCTTCAAACATCTGCACGGCCAATCAGATCTCCAGTGGTGGATCAGAAGCCTCACTGTGCAAAATGCCCCCCGGTCCTGCTCACTTAAAAAAACCCAAACTCGTCAGGCACCAGGAATGAGGTCGGCGGGCACTGTGAAACCTGCAGGCACCGTCTCGGGGACCCCTGCATTAGCAGTTCTTGGGGTGGAGTCAGAAACTTGATCTCACAGGCCATAGTAGGGAACATTTTTTTTAACCATGGTTAGTTATGAAAAATATCACAATGGTTGGTACTAACCATGGTTAAAGACAATTGTATCTATACTTTAAGAAACCTTCTTGTTTTAAATTTTCAGTGCAATACAATACAAAACAACATTTCAAAATCCACAACAGTAATGAAGTGCAAGACTTATTTCTTAAGAATATAAGCATTTGCAATGATGAGATCTATTAAGATTCTTTATTCTTAAATCCTGTATACAATATTATCAAAATAATGGAATACATTTGTATCGATTTGGAATTGGTGAATTGGATTCCATGGGCATAATTTAAGAAGGGGGACTGTTTCTCCACAAATCTAGAATGAAAGAGATACGGTTGTGACATATGAATATTTACACTGTAACTAGAAGGACTTGCACTCTTGAAATCATTGGCTAGAGCATTGAGTGTCTGGGATCTTCCCCATGCTTAATGCAACAAACCATGGCTAAATGTTAAGCTTCCAAATGCTCCTTGTTTTCCGCTTATGATATGAGCAGTGTGCATCGTGTTGTCTAGAAAGGGGTACAGGCCTGGGTCAAATTCAGAACTATTTGTTGTCTTCAGCCTGAGTTGACAGTAACCCTGGTATCCCATGCTAACCCTGGTTAAGATTTCAAGCTATTCCATGGTTTTCACTGTGCTTGTCCTTCCAGCTGGAGAGTCCATGGACCTGCCTGGTTTTTTTGCAAGCAAAGTGGTAGGAAGCAGAATAATCAGCTTCACTGGTTTGGTCAGTACAGGTGTAACGCGTTGACGGAATTACAATGCAAACCGTGGTTTGTGAACTAAACCAGTTTCGCATCCTTGCTTGCAGCCAATCCTTAACCATGGTTCAAGTGTTCATGTACAACGCCTGTACCCCAGGGCAAAGTATCGTGTTTTTATCCTGCCCTTCCTCCAAGGAACACAAAATTGTGTAAACCGTTTCCTCCTCCATTTTATTGTCACAACAGCCCTGTGGGGTAGGCTAGGCTGCCAATATGCTGTCTGTAGCCTTTAGTGCTTCCAGCCCTCATGATGAGCGGTATTAACCAGCAGCTTCTGACGTGGGACTGAATTTCCTTTGGTTTTGGCTTCCCTTCATTTCAGCAGTGGAGAGTTTATGAACTCACACACTGCCCCAACCATCAAAGTTACCCTGGCTTGGGGAAATCGGCTCTTGAAAAAATTGCTATAGCCGATTGTAAGGGCAGAGAAGGAATAGGCTTTACTAGGTTGAAGGTACAATATTTTTTCACTTACTTACTAATGTTTATTAGCTTCTATGACCAAAGGTCTCAAGCTCAATGATCAAACATGGATATACGACGTTAGCTTCAAAATACGAACTTTACAATCAAAATTTACAGTCAAAATAATCAAATCTAAAAGATCTAAAATGTTAAAACAGGAAGTCCAGTTATAAAACTATAATTAATTTCAATATTCATTTAGATCATGTTAACTGAGTTTATACCAAATTCTGTTACAGTTGGGTCAAGCCAGATTCTTGTCGCTTTACAGATAAAACCGTCATTAAAAATTTGTAACAAAATAAGTGGTTTCAGGATCATTATCTGCCAACAGATTGGGGACCACCCAGAGTTCAGTAGGTAATCGACATTTCCTAAGAACTGGAGTGATCTAGGAATCGACCACGGATGACAATAATAGAAGATGGCCCAGGTGTTTCACTGGAAACAGATCACCTCAGTTAGGCTGGGCATTTTTCGTGCATTTTGCGTTGTTTGAATCCGTGTCTACCTGCATTTCTTTCTTTAACCTGTTTCCTTTTTTCTTTGGGGGGGGGCTGGGGGGGGGTTGGGGGGGAGGTATTTTGCTGTTGCCGTTTGCTGCACAAGTGAATTTTAATATTTGCATCCCCTGGGAAACTCTCTCATCGGGAGAGCTGCAAGACAAGCATTTCTTGTCTGGAAGTGGCATTGGTGTATCTCCCATTAGCGTTATTGTTATTAGATAAACTTGCTGTAGCCTTTTAAGCAGTGAAGCATCACAGAACTCTGTTCGAGCATAACTTCTCTGGCCCTGTTATGTACCCACTGTGTCTGCCTCCATCCCATAAGAAAAAGGGTTTTTTTTTTGGAAATTGTAGCGATCCACCCTCTTGGCCTGAGAGTCTCCACCGCCTCCCTGGACTCTGGTGAAACATACTTACTCTCTCTGGGGTCTCCAAAGACGTTCAGCACTTCCCAGCAGAGGAGAGAGTGAGCAGAATGTGAGGATTTGGGGGACAGACGAAAGGAAGCGCTCCAGGAGTAACATCCTGCCACAGGATGTAGGGATGGCCACTAGGTTAGGTTGGACTGAAAAAGGGATTAGGCACATCCATGGAGAAGTCTGTCAGTAGCCGTTTGTCATGAGGATAGAATGGAACCTCCAGGTTCAGGAGCAGTGTTCCTTTGAATATCAGTTCTTGGAGGGGAGGGATGATGACGAAGAGAGGCTTTGACCTCTGCCAGGGCTATTTTGGGGCAGGAACGCACAGGAACGGAGTTCCGGCTGGCTCCCGAGTTGGCCACGCCCAGCAGGAACTCATTAGTATAATAGGCCACACCCAACAGCAGAAACTCATTAGGATTGGCTACATCAGGGGTGTGTGGCCTAACATGCAAAGGAGTTCCTGCTCCAAAAAAAGGCCCTGGGTTTTGACCACAAACAAGGTCAACAGAATAAGAAGCAAAAGGTGGGTGTGGCTGGATGACCACACTTCTGGTAACATGGGGGTGCGGCCTAGTGTGCTAATGAGCTGTGCTGTCAGGGCTGTGGCCCAATATGCTAATTAGTTTCTGCTGTTGGGTGTGGCCTATTATGCTAATGAGTTCCTGCTGGGCTTTTTCTACAAAAAGAGCCCTGAGTGCTCTTTTCTTGTGTGCCTCCTGGGGGCATCTGGTTGGCTGCGGTGTGACACAGGATCACAAACCCATGAAGCTGCCTTATACTGAATCAGGCCCTCGGTCCATCAGAGTCAGTATTGTCTACTCTGACTGGCAGCGGCTCTCCAGGAACTGAGGCTGAGGTCCTGGTCCTTTAACGACATACCGGGGATTGAACCTGGGACCTTCTGCATGTCAGGCAGATGCTCTGCCACTGAGCCAAAGTCCCTCTGGTCTAGAATGGCTCCTCTTATGTTTTTATGGGAGATCAGTGGTGGCTGAAGCACTGTCTACTCAGACTGGCAGCCGCTTTCCAGGGTCTCTCAGGCGGAGGTCTTTCCCATCACCTCCTGCCTGGACCTTTTACCTGAAGATGCCTGGGACTGAACCTGGGACCTTCTGCATGCCCAGCAGAGGCTCTGCCACTGAGCTACAGCCCCTACTCAGTCTGGCTGGCTCTCCAAGGTCTCAGGCAGAGAAAGGTCTTTTCCATCACCTCCTGTCTGGTCCTTTTACCTGGAGATCCCGGGGATTGAACCTGGGACCTTCTGCATGTCAGGCAGATGTTCTACCACTGAGCCAAAGTCCCTTTTGGCTCCTCTTATGTTTTTATGGGAGATCAGTGGTGGCTGAAGCACTGTCTACTCAGACTGGCAGTGGCTTTCCAGGGTCTCAGGCGGAAGTCTCTCCCATCACCTTCTGCCTGGTCCTTTTAACTGGAGATGCTGGGGATTGAACCTGGGACCTTCTGCATGCCAAGCAGATGTTCTACCACTGAGCCAAAGTCTCTTTGGTCTAGAATGGCTCCTCTTTTTATGGGAGATCAGTGGTGGCTAAAGGATCGTGCTGGGGAAGGTGATCTCTGTTCATTAGGGTCCCTTATGGGAACCCAAAGCTGCTTATAATGCAAAATTAAAGGACAAAAATCGAACAGAGGAAACAGGAGACGGGGGAGGGCCCCCCAAAACCCATTCAACTTCCCCTAGGTTTCCAGATAACCCCAATTTTCTTGGAACACCATTTGAAACCCCCTGGGGCCGATGGGCCGATGTGATAGCCAAGTAGATCTTTGGTGTGGTGTGACTCACAAGAGTGAAATGAGTTCAGAGCTAGTTTGCAGAATTATTTTTCTGCAGCTCCCTTTCGGTTGCCTGTATGGAGCTGCCATTTACAACACGGATCTGTTTCTTTGCAGTGATTTTTGCGTAAGGGATTGTGGTTTTGGGGGGTGGGGGGAGTTTGGGCAAGCACGGCTGGCAGACCTTGCTTTGTGTGAGAGCTTGAGTCGCGGGTCTTGCATTCGTTTCCTCACTAGCTGGAACAACACAGATGTATTGTAGTGTGCCAGAACTGCTAATGAGGCGAACCAAATAAAAAGGCTTGTGCACAGAACTGGCGTGCGTTTGTGGCCTTCTGTCTCTCTCTCCCACCTAGAAATGCATTGAATCCGTGTGCGATTTCACTGGTGACGCAGCAGTTCCCAATCTTTTCGGTATGGTGACCCGTGAGACAGAGGAGGGCAACGAAGACGGTGAGGGGGTCTAGAGTCCCAAGTCCTATGAAGAAAGGTTGAAGGGGGTGGGTGTGTTTAGCCTGGAGAGGAGACGACTGAGGGGTGACAGGATCACCATCTTCAAGTACTTGAAGGGCTGTCATGTAGAGGATGGTGCGGAATTGTTTTCTGTTGCCCCAGAAGGTCAAACCAACGGGTTGGAATTAAATCAGAAGGATTTTCAGCTAAACATTAGGAAGACCTGTCTGACAGAGTGGTTCCTCAGTGGAAGAGGCTTCCTCCAGAGGTGGTGGGCTCTCCTCCTCTGGAGGTTTCTAAGCAGAGGCTCGATGGCCATCTGACAGCAATGCTGATTGTGTGAACTTAGATCACGAGAGGGAGGGCAGGAAGGGTTGACTCAGTGCTTAGTTCTCGTGGCCCTTTCTTACACACCCAGGGGAATGCCGATCGCCACTTTGTGGTCAGGAAGCAATTTTCCTCCAGGCCAGTGATCCTGGAGGGCTTTTTTTTTTTGCTGTCTTCTGTGCATGGAGCCAGGGGGTCACAAGGAGGGAGGTATTTGTGAGTTTCCTGCATTGTGCAGGGGGTTGGACTAGATGACCCCGAAGGTCCTTTCCAGCTCTATGATTCCAGCTCTATGATTCTACTAGATGACCCCGGAGGTCCCTTCCAGCTCTATGATTCTACTTGGTAGGGTGACACTGACCCATCGAGGTCTGGCTCAAGCCTTTTGGTGCCCTAGGCAAACTATTACCATAGCACCCATCTGGCTCTGCATTCCATTTTCCATTGTGCTCAACCAGATGTTTTCCAGAAACCAACCGACTTCGCACAAAGGGCACAGCTGCCCTCACTATGAACCCCAAGCAAGCAGTATTCCGACACACACCGCCTTGGCATATGAAGAGAGAAGAAGAAGATTGGATTCATACCCCGCCCTTCACTACCCAAAGGAGTCTCAGAGCGGCTTACAAACTCCTCTCCCTTCCCCTCCCCACGACAGACACCCTGGGAGGCAGGTGGGGCTGAGAGAGCTCTTTCGAGGACTGCCCTTGAGAGAACAGCTCTGAAAGAACTTGTAACTGAAAGAACTTCGTTAACATGCTCTTCACCACTACAGCTCTGAGAGAACTTGTGACTGACCCAAGGTCACACCAGCAGCTGCATGTGGAGGAGTCGGGAATCAAACCCGGCTCTCCCAGATTAGAGTCCGCGCACTTAATCACCTCACCAAACTGGCTCCATACCACACATATGGAGGCTCCATGCTAGCCTTTGACCACCCTCTTCATTACTCCCTCTAATCCCCCTGGGGTTGAGGTCCCCTCTGGCCACTGACAGGGGATGAGGGGTTAGGGTTGCCAGATCCAGGTTAAGAAATTCCTGGAGATTTGGGGGTGGAGCCTGGGGAGGACAGGGACCTCAGTGGGGTACAAGGCCACAGAGTCCACCCTCCAAAGCAGCCATTTTCTCCAGGGGGACTGAGAGCTGAGGTCAGAAAGATGAGCTGTAATTCTGAAGGATCCCCAAGTCCTACCCGTAATCTGGCATTCCTAAATCACCCACCCACCCAAGAGTCTAAGAAGTACCCATCGGGAGACTTTTTACTTGATCAAGACGCTGAACTGCGGGCTGTGGAAGGTCGGTAGTTCAGCCGTTCGAGACCCGAGTGTGCCGCATGACGGAGTGAGCTCCCATCTCTAGGTCCAGCTCCTGCCAACCTAGCAGTTCGAAGGCAAGACATTGCAAGTAGATAAATAGGTACCACTTCGGTGGGAAGGTAACAGCGTTCCATGCGCCTTGGTGTTTAGTCATGCCGGCCACATGACCACGGAAATGTCTGCGGACAGCACTGGCTGTTTGGCTTTGAAACGGGGATGAGCACCGCAACCCTGGAGTCGGATTCAACTGGCTTTCGAGCAAGGGAACCTTTACTTTAATGCAGGTCACGGACGATCCTGTTCCCAGGGTCAGATCTTGGTTTCCAAAATGCAAAAGAGAGCAACGGAAAGGGCAGGGATGCCTATTAGGGAAGGCCGCCCAGTGAGTCACATTTAGAGGCTTCACTGCCCGTTTTGGGGTCCCAACCCAGAGGTTAAGAACATAAGAGATGCCAATGTTGGATCAGGCCAAAGGCCCCTCCAGTCCAACACTCTGTATCACACAGTGGCCAGAAATACCAGGTGCCATCAGGAGGTCCACCAGTGGGGCCAGGACATTAGAAGCCCTCCCCCTCTTGACCCCCCCCCAAGCACCAAGAATACAGAGCATCACTTGCCCCAGAGTCCCTATCTATACCTTGTGGCTAATAGCCACTGATGGACCTCTGCTCCATATGCTTATCTAATTCCCTATTGAAGCCGTCCATGCTTGTAGCCGCCACCACTTCCTGTGGCAGTGAATTCCATGTGTTAATCACTCTTTGGGTGAAGAAGTACTTCCTTTTATCTGTTCTAACTCGACCGCTCAGCGATTTCATGGAGTGCCCACGAGTTCTTGTATTGTGAGAAAGGGAGAAAAGTACCTCTTTCTCTACCTGCTCTTTCCCATGCATAATCTTATAAACCTCAATCATGTCACCCCTCAGTCGTCGTTTCTCCAAGCTAAAGAGCCCTAAGCGCCTTAACCTTTCATTATAGGTTGGGGAACACTAGACAGAATGGAGCCGGGAGAGCGACGAGGATGATCAGGGGCCTGAAGACCAAGCCGTAGGAGGAAAGGCCAAGGGACTTGAGAATGTTTACTCTGGAGAAGAGGTTGAGGGGGGACAGAATGGCTCTCTTGAAGTATTTGAAGGGCTGTCACACAGAGGAGGGGAAGGGAGTTGTTCCTGTTGGCAGCAGAGGACAGGACCAATGTTCCCTCTAAGCTGAGTTAGTGTGAGCTAGCTCACAGTTTTTAGCCTCCGGCTCACAAATTTTCGCCTTCGCTCAGGAAGGACGGCTCCAGAGCAGACTGATCCATGCAGCAGCCAAATCGCTCACTCTCAACTTTAATGCCAGTCGCTCACAAAGTAGAATTTTTTGCTCACAGGACTCCATAGCTTAGAGGGAGCATTGGAGGGGACTCACAAGAATGGGTTTAAATTAAGGGCAGGAAGTTACTGGCTGGATCTTTGACAGTAAGAGCTGTTCAACGGTGGAATCGGCCGCCTCGGGAGGTGGTGAGCTCCCCCTCCCTGGCAGTCTTGAAGCAGCGGCTGGACAAACACTGGTCAGGGATGCTCTCTGGGCTGATCCTGCATTGGGCAGGGGGTGGGACTAGACGGCCTGTAGGACCCCTTCCAGCTCTGTGATTCGATGATTCTCTGACTTCTCTAAGGGATCAAGGGGAGGTCTCTAGGTGGGAAAACAACATATCTTCAGGTATAGAGGAAGGGGCAGAATTTTTGTTCTTCTGCTCCCAAAATGCTGGAACTCAGGAATGTCCCAGTAAACGGGTGAGCTGTGGATTCAGGACCGACAGAAATAAACCTTTCAGTGTTGAACCCGCCATTAACTTGTATCTGAGGAAGGGAGCTTTGAGTCTCAGAAGCTTGTCCCCCCCCAAAAAAATCTTGTTGGTCCCAAAATGTGCTCCTGGATTCGAATCTAGCTTGATTAACTTGTGAAATTCCGTGTCGCACAATGGGGTAACGGAAACGCCCTTAGACGGCTTTAAATTGGGATGAGGCCGGTTCAGGAAGGAGGGGGAAGGGCTGTCATCTGCTGGGATTGCTAAATGGAACCTCCTGGTTCAGAGGCAGTATACCTCAGAATGCCGGTTGCTAGGAGGCAACAGTGCTGCTGTTGAACTGGCTGCGGGGTGCGTGTGTGTGCCTTTGAGCCCCTTCTGTGAGATTCCCAGTTTTAGGGCAAGGCATTTCAGAGGAGATGTTATTTTCTGTGCCTTCCCTCCACGAAGTCTTCTTCCAACACAGAAACCGTTTCCCCCTCCAACAGAGGAAGCCTTTCAGCCTCGGAAACAGTCATCATCGGAGGAATTCTTTCTCCCTCGAAGGCTTGGCAGAAGACGGTCACAGGTTACGGCTTCGGTGGAGTCCTAGAAGCCATCCCAAAGAGAGCGTCTCTCTGTGCACCTCATATCTTAAGGGCTTGGCTTACGAAAAACGTGCAAGCAAGACGCAGCTTGCAGATAATTCCGTTTATGAAGCGCTGAGCATGAAGATCAAGCCTCTGGCATGGAAGGGGACATCGTCAGCCCCCCCCCCCCCCCCCCCAAAACAAAAACCGAAGCAAGTTTCTAAGATTCTAGATCATGTCTGGCTTAGCTAGGAGCAGCGTGCATTGACTAGTTATGAAACAACAGCTTCTGCAAGTTTTGTAATAAGGCTAAAAATTATAATTAGTTTTGTGACAACACAGCTCAATATGTATAGGATGAGTGAATACAATTGAGGGTGAGAGAGCTCTTTCGAGAACAGCCCTTGAGAATAGCTCTGAGAGAACTTGTGACTGACCCAAGGTCACACCAGCAGCTGCATGTGGTGGAGGAGGAGGAAGTGTTTGCATTTATACCCTGTCCTTCACTCAGAGTCTCATTGAGTGGCTTACAATCTCCTTCCTGTTCCCCTCTCCACAACAGACACCATGTGACGTAGGTGGGGCTGAGAGAGCTCTTTCAAGGACTGCTCTTGAGAGAACAGCTCTGAGACAACTTGTGACTGACCCAAGGTCACACCAGCAGCTGCATGTGGAGGAGTGGGGAATCAAACCTGGTTCTCCCAGGTCAGAGTCCGCCCTCCTAACCACTACACCCAACTGGTGTAGTGGTTAAGTGCGCGGACTCTAATCTGGGAGAACCGGGTTTGATTCCCCGCTCCTCCACTTGCACCTGGCTGGATGTCCTTGGGCAAAGCGCCCCTTTGGAATTCTGTCAGAGCTCTCTCAGCCCCACCTACCTCCCAGGGTGGCTGTTGTGGGGAGGGGAAGGGAAAGGAGATTGTAAGCCGCTCTGAGACTCCTTTGGGTAGTAAAGGGCAGGGTATAAATCCAATCTCTTCTCTTCTTCTTTTACCTCACAGGGTGTCTGTTGTGAGGAGGGGAAGGGAAAGGAGTTTGGAAGCCGCTCTGAGACTCTTTTGGGTAGTGAAGGGCGGGGTATAAATCCAATCCCTTCTCTTCTTCTTCAGTAGCCCCCCCCTCCCTAAAAACACTTGACAGGAGCCCCGTTGGGGGCCTCTGGCTTAGTGGAAGAAATGTGTACAAAATAAATAATAAACTCTTAATCTACCTTTAAGGGAACTGGATTTTATGGGCAATCCCTCCCATACCTCCATTTGAGGCTTTCTCCCCATCCTAACAACCCTGTGAGATTGTTTAGCTTCAGAGAACATCGGACATAAAAACCTTTCTCTGAACAGACATTCGAACTCAGATCCCCAACTCCCATCATTCTCTGCCTCTCGCTGGCTCGTGTACCCTACAGGCTTTCCCAAGCACGCTGTCGTACAACCAGCTACATGCATCGTTCCTTATCATTCCTCACTCCTGGCGTGTCCTGGCCCCTGGGGCAGATGTTGTCCTCTCGCTGTTCCTAGCTGGTGGCGCTTCCCGCACGGATCTGCGTTATCCCCTTCATGTCTGCAATCCTTCGTTTTTTCCAGCTTCCCTTGGGTAAATCCCTCTATTTAATCCCTTAATCCGGTTTTGCAAAACCTCATCTTCTAAGCCGTTTCTCATTTCTTTCTTTTGAAGTTCCGCCTCGGGAGGTGCCAGCAGCCGGAGAGACTTGGCAAGAAACGTCCTTGCTTCCTGGCACGAGCGAGGCACCCGTTCTCTCTTCCAGCAGAAAAATCTGGAAGTGTGCCTTTAAACTTTAGTTTTATTGTGGGATGCTCTGGGGGTTCTCTTGAATGGTTGAAACATTGGAGTAAAAGATATTTTTTTTTAGCATAGCCGACTATGTTCAAAGTAATATTAGCAATTTAAGATTAACATTTATACAAGCTGTTGTGATGATCTCCTATTCTTGGGGTTTTAGTTAGTTGTGTTTTTCCTTCCTTTCTCCCTAGATGTAGTTACCCCTTCCCAAATTTTTCGTAGTCTATTTAAAAAATGCAATAAAAAAATCCCAACCGGGGGGCCAAGGGAAAAAAAAAGCTGTGAGCAGGCGATTTGGCTACTGCATCAGTTAGTTTGCTTGGGAGCCATCCTTCCTGAGTCCAAAATGTGAGCCAGAGGCTAAAGAACCGTGAGCTAGCTCGCACTAACTCAGCTTAGAGGGAACACTGTTTCTGACCCCGAAGAGGCCATTGGCATTACCCCAGGCATGTAAAAAAAGGCCACGAGAGCCAAACACGGGCTCATCCTTGCCCTCTGTCTCTAGATCTGCCTACATTCACAGAAGAGGTTTTCAGTCATGTCAGTGAAACCAGATTGAGAGCCAGTTTGGTGTAGTGGTTCGGAGCACGGACTCTAATCTGGGAGAACCGGGTTTGATTCCCCAGCCCTCCACATGCAGCTGCTGGTGTGACCTCGGGGCAGTCACAAGTTCTTTCAGAGTTGTTCTCTCACAAGCAGTTCTCCAAAGAGCTCACTCAGCCCCACTCACAGGGCGTCTGGTTGTGGGAAGGGGTTATAAGCCGTTCTGAAACTCCTTCGGGTGGTGAAGAGTGGGGTATCAATCCAATCTCCTCCTCCTCCTCCTCCTCCTCTTCTTTCATGCCAGCCACAAAGATCACAACTTTAGGCCTGGTTTTCCAAGGAGCTGCTCCAGCCTTTGGCAGTGCAGCCAGGCCATATGTGATCGTTCCAGGGGATATGGAATGTTAACATCCTGGGGAAAAAATTGCTCTGCTTTCATTTCAGACAAAGTTTCTAGACCTTATGGCTACAAAAATATTCTGGCATGCTCCCCTGTTCCTTGCTGGGAGAGAAAGTCTGGTGTGGCAGCGGTTTTTGAGCTGGTTTCCTTTAGAGGACAGAGAGCAAGCACACTGGAACTTGATGGGGTGTCTCCAGTGCAGGGGTGTCAAACATGTGGCTCGGGGGCCAGATCAGGCCCCCAGAGGGCTTCCATCAGGCCCACAGTGGAACTGGCCGTCTCCTGCTTCCAGTTCTGCTGCTGCCTCATCGCTTGCTTCGCCAGACTCACTTAATCACTCGGCCATTTCATGTTTTCCCCTGGGTCCTCTGAGCGTGAGATTTCTGTGGTGAATGTCAATAAATCAAAAGTAGGTTTGCAGCTTACAGAGCTAATGTTTTAAGCATGTTTTTATGTTAAATTAAAAAAATTCTTTGGGTTTGTGTCCTTTGTAAAGTTTATATCTCCGCTACCTGGCATTACATTTTATGACACACATGCCCAACAAGGTCTCCTTTATGTCAGATCCGACCCTCATAACAAAAGAGTTCGACACCCCCGCTCTAGTGTTTGCTCGATGCACAGATATCCCAGGAGAGCAGAGCTGGAAGTCGAGAAGGCAGCAGCTCTCAGAAAGGAAGAGGGACCCCACAGTCCACTTGAAGCTGGCTCTCATTTCTCATGATCTCCCCCCCTCCCCCATTTACCAATCTGGTGTAGTGGTTAGGAGTGTGGCCTCTAATTTGGGAGAGCTGGGTTTGATTCCCCACTCCTCCTCCTCATGCAGCTGGCTGGTGTGACCTTGGGTCAGTCACAAGTTCTCTCGGAGCTGTTCTCTCGAGGGCAGTCTTCGAAAGAGCTGTCTGCCCCACCTGGCTCACAGGGTGTCTGTTGTGGGGAGGGGAAGGGATTGTAAACCGCTCTGAGACTCATCCGGGTAGCAAAGGGCGGGGTATAAATCCAATCTCTTCTTCTTCTGGCCTTTCCTGTGCAGTTTCTTTACGTGAGCTTTCATACCTACTGCCTCACTCAGGTTGGAGGTTGGGATCCTCTCCCATTCTTTGACGGCGCTTTCCGTTAGACAGTGAGCTGCGGTGTGCCTCCGACAGCCATTTGAGAACATTAAGATTTGCTCAAAGGCCTCGATTCAGTCCCTGAAGGAAATCCTTTTACTGTAGCCGAACGGCAAATGCCCAACCAGATCTTCAAGAGTAAAACATCGGCGGAAACGGTCAGAATCCTGGGGAGGAAGCGATCGAGAGAGCCAGTTTGGCATACTGGTAAGAGCGGCGGACTCTAATCTGGTGAACGGGGTTTGATTCCCCACTCCTCCACATGCAGCCAGCTGGGTGACCTTGGTTCAGTCACAGGTCTCCCAGAGCTGTTCCCTCAAGAGCAGTTCCCAACGGCTCTCTCAGCCCCACCTGCCTCACAGGGTGTCTGTTGTGGGGAGAGGAAGGGAAGGAGACTGTAAGCCACCCTGAGGCTCCGGGTGAAGGGTGGGGTATAAGTCCAACTTTTCTTCTTCTCTGATCCATCGCATTTCCATCCCACCTGTCCTCCAAGGAGCTTGGCAACTGGTTTGCCTTAATGTTGTGTTCACACAAATCCTGTGGGGTAGATTAGGCTGAGAGGGGAAATCTGGCCCACAGTCGCTCAGCTTCACGCATGAGTCGGGATTTGTGTCCACATCTCCTGGATCCTCAGACACTCTCACCCAGGGGTCCCCAATGTGATGCTCATGGGCACCTGTTAACACCTTTTCTGGCACCTGCCAAGTATTTTTAGAAAGGGGGGGGGTTGTAAACTTAGCAACGCCAGTCAATGTAGAGGGCCCAGCAAAACCTGTGCATGTACAGAGTGCCCAACAGAACCAATGCCACTGTAGCAATGCCAGGTCATTAAATCCGGGGGGGGGGGGGGGGCCACGATTTCGGGCGGGGAGGGGGGTTGCAAGCTTTGGTCTGGCCATCAGCCACACTCCATTCTTCTACTTAATGGAATCCCTATGCATTTTTTTTTACAGCAAGCAAAAATAATTGAAAGAGAAAAGCATTCTGCACACCTGCAGAAATATTCTGACTCTACATAAGCATTAATTGTTCAACTATTATTAATCAGTTGGACATTAACAACTGCATGTAAGAATACAGCTATGGACTATATTTTATTATTAATAGCAGATAATCCCCCTTCCCCCCCCCCCGGAAAAATGTAAAATTACCATCAGGAATGGCCTATGGGAAAGGCACTCTGCCCATCGTTTCGGCATTATTAATACTAATTGTCAAATCACACGGTCTCTTTGCAGCCAAGGCTCCGGCTGCCTGCCTGCGATTTCCATCGCCCCAGGCTACTGCCTCGCCCTCGCCATCCTGGCGGCTCCCCACCAAATTAAAATTAAAGCATGCGCCACTTTCCAACAGGGGAAACTCCCCAACCAGGCCCTGTGTGGGCCCAGACGCAGGCAGGGCCCGGTGCGCGGTGCATGGCGGGAGCGGAAGTCCGGCGACCGCTTCCGAAGCTTCTTTTGTGCGCCGAGCGCACTGCATTTCCCGGCGTCCCTTTCTCCCCCAAAGCCCCTGGGCCGCGAAGTACGCCGGGAGCGGTAGTCTCCGCTTGTTTCCGCCGCTGGGGGCCCCCGCGCGGCCGGGAGGTAAACAAACTCGCTTTCCCGTCGTGCCCCGCGCCTGGCCGCTGTGTTGTGGAGCGCGAGCGAGGCGAAGGCCGCGACCCGGTTGGGGGCGGGGGACGGAACAGGGCGGGTGTGAGGCGGAGGCGGCGGACCAAGATGGCGGCATCTGGCTCGGGGGCCGCGGCGGGAGCCGGGCCGAGCTCCTCTTCGTCGTCCGCGGGCGGCGGCGGCGCGGCCGGGGGGTCCTGCTCCGCCGTGGCCGCCGCGGCCGCCTCCAACCCGCGCAAGTTCAGCGAGAAAATCGCCCTGCAGAAGCAGCGGCAGGCCGAGGAGACGGCGGCCTTCGAGGAGGTGATGATGGAGCTGGGCACGACCCGGGTAAGGAGGCGGCGGCGGAAGGGGGGAGCCGGACTCGGGCGCGGGGGCGCCCGCTGGGGGGCCCCACAATACCATTGGGGGCAATTATGGGGGGGGGGGTTAAGGTTGGTGCATTCAATAGGCTTAGGGGGCCGGAGGCATCCCTATAGATTGCTTTGTGTTGGGTTTTAAAGCAATTTTGGGGTCCTAAAGGGGGAAAAGGTTAGGTTGGGAATATTTGGGAGGAGGTTGAGTTGAATGGAAGAGGGTCTCCCTGGAGTGGAAATGGGGGGAGTCTTTCAGATGTGAGTCCTCATGGAGGGGGGGGGGTGTAAAGAGGCTGAGGGCAGTTCATGAAAAGGTATTTGGCGGCAGCGTTCCCTCTAAGCTGAGTTCGTGTGAGCCAGCTCACCGTTTATAAGCCTCCGGCTCACACATTTTTTGTCTCAGCTCAGGAAGGAGGGCTCCAGAGCAAACTTAATTCATGCAGCAGCTCAATCGCTTTCTCATAACTTTAATGCCAGTCGCTCACAAAGCGGAATTTTTGCACACAAGACTCTGCGGCTTAGAGGGAACATTGTTTGGCGGTGGGCAGGTGATGAGGCCACTGGGAAGGGGAGATAGGAGAGAGTCCCTTGGGATGGGTCCCTTTGATTTATCTCTGTTCCTTTGAAATCTTTGTGTGTGTTCTGAAACAATTGGAGGTGGTCTCTCAAGGGAAAGAAACAGCGTGGGAATATCTTGGGAGGGGGAAGGGTTTGAGGTAAAAGGTAGAGGGTTATCTCTTGAGAGGGAAGGGACGGTGTATTAGTGGGGGTTTACGCAATTGGGCCTTATTTTACTTTATTAGACTTCTGTCCTTTCCAGATTGTAGGCTCAGGGCGGTTTCCAAACAGGCAGAGCTGCAATGAATGCAGATTTTGCAATTAACACGTATTTCAAAAATCCATTAAAATTAGTAAAGCCACCAACACGACTCAACGGATAATATTAAGCCTAACAATATTGTGGTTCCTGTTGGCTTCTAGGATCTGCGGCCTTGGGGGGGTGTAGGGATAGAGCTTGGTATGGGATGGTCTCGGGCATGTCGCTTGGTCAGGTAATCGGGAAGAGGGCTGTTTCCCGAAGAGGAGTGTTACTGTGGGGGTGTAAATAGACAAGGCCTGATGGAAGGAGAACTTTGCCTTATACCACACCACTGGCCATCTCACCCTATATTGTCTACCTTGACTGATACTGATTATTCAAGGTTTCAGGTAGAAGTCTTCCCTATAGAATCATAGCGTTGGGCCATACAGACCATCTAGTCCAACCCCTTACCCAATGCAGGACCAGCCTAAAGCATCTCTGACAAATATTCATCCAGCCTCTTCTTGAAAGCTGTCAGGGAAGGGGAGTTAACCACCTCCCTAGGCAGCTGATCATGTTCTGTGTTTGGAGACGCCAGGGATTGAACCTAGGACCTTTTGCATGCAAGGCAGGAATTCTACCACTGAGTCACTGGTCCTCTCTGATGTGATAATAGGCAGGATTCTGTCAAGGCGAGGAGGATGCTGTGGAGGTGTTCTCACAGCGTGGGGGAGGTACCCAGAGGGTGTAGCAGTCTGGTGAGCTAATGGGGGTGGGTGGGACGGATCTGGGGGGGGGGAGTGGGGGGGAGCAATTAGATTCAGGCTGAGTGTGTTACGCCTAGAGAATTAATTTGGGGTTAACAGGGAAGTACTTTGAGTGGGCCCGATGAAGTAAACAGGGTAAAGTTTATAATTATATAGAGAGAGCCATTGTGGTGTTGAGAGTGTCTGTCTAGAATCTGGGAGATCCAGGTACAAATCCGTGCTCTGCTATGAAATCTCGCTGGGTTATCATGGACCAGTCACTCTCAGTCTAGTCTACCTCGTAGGATTGCTGCAGTAGAAAAGAGCAAGAGTCCAGAGCCAGTCTGGTGTAGTGGTTAGGAGCGCGGACTCTAATCTGGGAGAACCGGGTTTGATTCCCCCCTCCTCCACATGCAGCCAGCTGGGTGACCTTGGGTCAGTCACCGTCAATGCTCCCTCTAAGCTGTGGAGTCTGGTGAGCAAAAATTCTACTTTGTGAGCTACTGGCATTAATGTTGTGAATGAGCGTTTTGGCTACTGCATAAATTAGCTTGCTCTGGAGCCATCCTCCCTGAGCTAAGACAGCGACGTGTGAGCCAGAGGCTAAAAAACTGTGAGCTGGCTCATACTAACTCAGCTTAGAGGGAACACTGGTCACAGTTCTCTCAGAGCAGTTCTCTCAAGGACGGTTCTCTCAGAGCTCTCTCAGCCCCACCTGCCTCACAAGGTGTCTGTTGTGGGAAGGGGAAAGGAGATTGTAAACCACTCTGAGACTCCTTCGGGTAGCGAAAGGCAGGATATAAATCCAATCTCTTCTCTTCTTCTCTTCAGTAGCACCTTAAAGACTAACAAAATTTGTGGCGGGGGTGAGCTTTTGTGACTCAATAGGATTGTTATGAGGGTAGACTGGAGATGAGGAGAACAAGGTAAACCTCATTGGGAAGAAATGCAGAGTATAAATGAAGTTAGATGTATTATTTGAGGTGGGGAGTATCCTAAGAAGGCTATTTTGTGTGTGTTGGTGGAGAGACCTAGTGAGCTAATGGAAAGTACAGTTTAGGAAAGGGATTTGGAGGAGGCATTGAGGGAACATGAGGAGGATTATGGAGGCTAGATATAGGGGGGTGGGGTTAATTCTGTGGCAGACGGGGAATGAGTGGGGGTCCCTTGGGGTGAAGAGACAGAGGCAAGGTGCCCTGTGGGCATCTGGTTGGGAGCGTGTGGGGCACACTGTCGAGAGCCAGTTTGGTATAGTGGTTAGTAGCATGGACTCAAATCTGGGGGGAACAGAGTTTGATCCCCCCACGCCTCCCCGTGCAGCTGCTGGTGTGACCTTGGGTCAGTCACAAGTTCTCTCAGAGCTGTTCTCTCAGGAGAAGTCCTTGAAAGAGCTCTCTCAGCCCCGCCTGCCTCACAGGGTGTCTGTTGTGGGGAGGGGAAGGGAAAGGAGATTGTAAAGCCGCTCTGAGACTCCCTCGGGTAGCGAAGGGCAGGGTATGAATCCAATCTCTGTCTCTCGCTGTGGCAGTTCAGAAGCTGAGTATTGGGCTTCTGCTGCTCAAAAGGGCTGATTCAAAGCCGCTCGCCTCCTCAAGGAGGGTGCTCGTGGCAGCATTGCGCACAGATGTGTCTGCCGAGCGCCAGCACGGAGTTTAACTCTCACGGAGACATCATATGGCACACCATAGAGGAGGAAGCAGGGTCAAGACAGGCTGTTCTGTGGCACTTGAAGGCCCGCCTCTTCTTTGCTTTTGCTGCGCCAGGCTGACCTGGGTTCGCCCGAGGTCCGTGTTGGATGGGGGAAGGTTTGGGTTAACCCCAGAGCTGCCGCCGCTACCGAGATCCTGCAGCTTCCACCTCTTGTTTCTGTGGAGCCTTCGTTGTCCCCGGGTGCAGGCAGCAGGCGCTACTCGGCTTACCGAGTACTGTGGACATGGAATTCCACATGGATTTCACTGCCACAGGAAGTGGTGGCGGCTACAAGCATGGACGGCTTCAAGAGGGAATTAGATAAGCATATGGAGCAGAGGTCCATCAGTGGCTATTAGCCACAAGGTATAGATAGGG
>NW_015166425.1:347976-373674 GCF_001447785.1 Gekko japonicus
ATGGCACCTGGTGTTTCTGGCCACTGTGTGATACAAAGTGTTGGACTGGATGGGCCTTTGGCCTGATCCAACATTGGTGTCTCTTATGTTCTTACATTCTTATGTACCTGGGTCACAAACTTAGAATCATGGAGCTGGAAGGGGCCATAGAAGCCATCTAGTCCAACCCCCTGCTCAGTGCAGGACCAGCCTAGAGCATCCCTGACAAAGTGTGGGTCCAGCCGCCGCTTGAAGGCAGCCAGTGACGGGGAGCTCACCACCTCCCTAGGCAGCCGGTTCCAGTGCTGAGCTGTGCTTACTGTAAAAAGAAAAAAATCTTTTCGGAACATCCAGTCTCGTCTTGCTTGATGCTTCTGTCGGAAGTATCGGCCACGTTGTAGAGCTCAGAAGTGCAGCAGACCCGTGAGAAGAAATAACGGCGTAGAAAGTACTATTTTGGCCGTCAGCACCCACCCCAAAAGCCCGGTTTTGAAAGATTCCCGGGGCACACCGATTAAAAGCTCTTCTTGCGGAGATTCTCCTGGGTCATTAAATGTTGGGTGAGGCCCCCCCCGCATATCTGGATGCTGTTGGAACACTCTCCCATGGGAAGCGAGGGGAAGCTTGTTCCTCGGAGATGGGTTAAAATTAGACTGGAAAGAGTATGGGAAAATGTCCACCAGAAGCCTGGCCCGGTCAGAGGGGATCGGCAAAGGGTGCCGTTATTTTGGAGAGCAAAGTAGGTAGTGCCCATAGCGAATGTGGGGCCCGGCTCCCTAGCGTTTCTTCCGGGGCCCCTCCCTCCCGGCCCAGCCCCCAAATTGAAATTAATTTTGATCTAATTAGCTGCACCTTCCCACCTCAAGGCCCCCTCCCCAAAAAAACCCTAGCTACGGGACTGGAAGTAGGTTTCTCCTGATGAGTTTGGTTCCGGCTGAGGTTGTTGACGCGTATGACAGTGCCAGGGACCAGACCCAGAATGTGCATTGCCTGGACCTCGGGGTCACTGTAGTGTGGCAGAGGGCCAATGATCCCAGTGCACCAAGCAGAAGATACTGGTCTGTTGACCAGGCGAGGGCAAAGGGACCAAGTGCTTTATATTCCTGCTCATCTTGTCCAATCCAGGGGCTTCATACTACCTGCCAGTCACAGGGGCTGATGACGCACACGCCTACTCCCCCATGTGCTGGGAAAGGACTCTGGGACCTGTGGGTGTGTGAGTTCACTACAAGGGCAGCATCGGAACAGGGTCCTCACATCCTGCCAATCCCGGGTCAGAATGGGGAAGGGGGAGTAAAAAAAACTTTAAGGACTGGCATCCTGTTGAGAGCCAGTTTGGTGTAGTGGTTAAGTGCGCGGAGTCTAATCTGGGAGAGCCGGGTTTGATTCCCCACGCCTCCACTTGCACCTGGCTGGATGGCCTTGGGCAAGTCGTAGTTCTGTCAGAGCTGTTCTTGAAGAGCAGTTTCTGTCAGAGCTCTCTCAGCCCCACCGACCTCACAGGATGTCTGTTGTGGGGGGGGGGGAAGGGAAGGGAGTTTGCAAGTCGCTCTGAGACGCCGAGTAAAGGGTGGGGTATAAATCCAGTGTCGTTGTCCTCCTCCTCCCACCCTTATGATGATAGTTCCTCTCTTGCAGCAACAACTATAATAAGAACATAAGAGAATCCAATGTTGGATCAGGCTAGTGGCCCATCCAGTCCAACACTCTGGGTCACACAGTGGCCAAAAATACCAGCTCCCATCAGGAGGCCCACCAGTGGGGCCAGGACACTAGAAGCCCTCCCACTGTTACCCCCCCAAGCACCAAGAATACAGTGCCCAGACCGAGAGTTCCTATCTATACATAAGAGACGCCAATGTTGGATCAGGCCAAACGCCCATCCAGCCCAACACTCTGTATCACTCAGTGGCCAGAAATACCAGTGCCATCAGGAGGTTCACCAGTGGGGCCAGGACATTAGAAGCCCTCCCACCGTTGGCCCCCCCAAGCACCAAGAAGACAGATCATCACTTGCCCCAGAGCCCCTATCTATACCTTGTGGCTAAGAGCCACTGATGGACCTCTGCTCCATATACTTATCTAATTCCCTTTTGAAGCCGTCCATGCTTGTAGCCGCTCATGGACCCCTGGTAACCACTGGCTTTCCCCACCCCAGCCTTCCTGGAGAACCGCAAGTGCTTCTTCTCTAACATTCCACATACGTGGGGCCCTGCCTCTGTCCTGCAGATCTGCTCTGGTGATAGACTGTGGGGGATGTGTATTGTTGCCAGTTAATGGTGGGGGGGGGGACCAGCAGTGTGGCTTCTGGTAGTGCCCCCCTCCATCTCTTTGTTCCAGAGACAGCGGAACATAATTTCCCCCCCAGTTAGGGATCCCATCCGTGGTTTGGTGGTTTGGTGACCTCAGCAAGCCTGGAAGCAAAAAGCTTGAAAACGGACGTGGGCTTTCGAGCGAAGGATGGAAATAATTCGCAGAGCACTTTCCACAACCCGGGGCGGGTAGTCAGGCACCCGTGCGGTACAGGGTCGTCACGAGCGGCAGGAAAAGGGGGAGGCGGGGGTCTTTAAGGTCAGTCGAAGGGGTCTTGGATGGCCCAAGCGCGGCCTTTGGGGCTGCCTTCATTTATTGCATTTTTTAATTTGGGTTATCTATCGCCTGCCTTTCTTACTTGGCTTCGAGGCAGATCACGCAAAGTCAGTCGATACAGTCAGTTCAATAAGCAATGCAACGGGACGAGGCTCGGAGAACCAGCCAGGAGTCGAGAAACAGAACAGAAGCCAAGCAGGCGTATTAACATGACACATTAAAGGACGCAAAATTCCATCGCGGGATTTCAGTTTCCGCAAGCTATCCGCGGCGGCAGAGACCGCGGTCCCTGGTCATTTTTCTAAGTAACTTTGTGAATCATCTAGAACACGGCAGTTCTGTCGCCTGCATACAAAAGCCCTCTTGTGTAATGTTCCCTCTAAGCTGTGGAGTCTCGTGCGCAAAAATTCTGCTTTGTGAGCTGCTGGCATGAAAGTCGTGAGCGAGCAGTTTGGCCGCTGCATAAATTAGTTTGCTCCTCAGCCGAGACAAAAATATGTGGGCCGGAGGCTAAAAAAACGGTGAGCTGGCTCATGCTAACTCATCTTAGAGGGAACACTGCTCTTGCATAATTCAGTTTTGCGTAGTTTGCAGAAAGCTGGGAGAGGGGGGAGCCTCCCTGACCTCATCGGGAAGGCCGTGCCACAAGACTGGGGCCACCACGGAGAAGGCACTGTCACAGGCAGCTTTTGAACTTGTCCATTTTGACACCTGCAGAAGAAACTGTTCAGATGAGCAAAGATGTCGTGGCGGTGCAGAGGGAAGAGGCGGTCTCGCAGATTATGAGGGTCTAAGGCCATGAAAGGCTGCATGCGGGATGCTCGCAACCTTAAATCGATCCTGTTCTTTATGAGGAACTGGAGCATCGATGAAGATCGTTGGGTGGGAAGAATAGGTCGGGGAAGGCAGGCGGAAGAGAAGAGAAGAAGAAGAAGAGATTGGATTTCTACCCCGCCCTTCACTACCCGAAGGAGTCCCAGAGCAGCTTACAGTCTCCTTTCCCTTCCTCCCCCCACAACAGGCCCCCTGTGAGGCAGGTGGGGCTGAGAGAGCTCTTCCGAGGACCAGTGCTCCCTCTAAGCTGTGGAGTCCAGTGAGGAAAAATTCTACTTTGTGAGCTACTGGCATGAAAGTTGTGAGCGAGCGATTTGCCTGCTGCATAAATCAGTTTGCTCTGGAGCCGTCCTTCCTGAGCTAAGACAAAAAGGTGTGAGCTGGAGGCTAAAAAATGGTCGGCTAGCTCAAACTAACTCAGCTTAGAGGGAACACTGCCGAGGACCGCCCTTGAGAGAACGGCTCTGGGAGAACTTGTGGCTGGCCCAGGGTCACACCAGCAGCTGCATGTGGAGGAGTGGGGAATCAAACCCGGTTCTCCCAGATTAGAGTCTGCGCTCCGGCCTCCAGAGAGGTTTGTGGACAGATCCACCAAAGGTATTATCCTTTAACGATCTCCCCAATCTGTGCGCGTTTCAAACGGCTCTGTTTCCGCAAGCCCTCAGCCAGTGGCTACTTGCGCACCTACCCTGATCGCTGGGACTGGTTTTTCAGATGCTGCTAGCCAAAGTGCAGAAAAATTAGCCCTGGTGCCTAGAAATCGGATGCTGTCTCGGGAATCGGTCACAGAAAAGAGCAGGAGTCCGGCAGCCAGTGTTCCCTCTAAGCTGAGTTAGAGTGAGCTAGCTCACAGCTTTTTTAGCCTCCGGCTCACACATTTTTGTCTCAGCTCAGGAAGGAGGGCTCCAGAGCAAACTAATTTATGCAGTAGCCAAATCATTTGCTCACAGCTTTAATGCCAGTAGCTCACAAAGTAGAATTTTTGCTCACAAGACTCCACAGCTTAGAGGGAACGTTGCCGGCAGCACCTTGAAAGACTCACAAAATTTGTGGCAGGTCATGAGCTCTCATGAGTCACTGCTCACTTCCTCAGCATCAGCGATGTTGATCGAGGACCTACGCACCACACCTAAAAATGTCATGCCTTGACCCCAGAAAGGGAATACTGGTGACTGGGACCAGCGTCACGTAGTGGTGGATAGAGCATAGGGGTCGAACTCATTTGTTATGAGGGCCGGATCTGACATAAATGTCATTTTGTCGGGCTGGGCCATCCGTGCCGTGAAATGTAATGCCAGGTACTGGCGATATAAGCTTTATAAAGGACACAGGCAACCCCAAATAACGGTATTATTTCTTTATTCAAAATACAAACAAAGGCAATTGATTCCTAGCAGTGAAAGCAATTGATTTACTAGGGAGCCGACAGAAGCCCCAAGAAATGTATTGACTCATATGCAAGACTAGGTTATTTCCCCAAAGATGCCATAAAAGGGGGAGTGGAGTACCTTACATTTCCATACATTCCAGTTGTTTCAGAGCCAGTTTGGTGTAGTGGTTAAGTGCGCGGACTCTAATCTGGGAGAGCCGGGTTTAATTCCCCACTCCTCCACTCGCAGCTGCTGGATGACCTTGGGCAAGCCATAGTTCTGAAAAGAGCTGTCCTAGGAAGGGCAGTTCTTGAAAGGGCTCCCTCAGCCCCACCTACCTCACAGGGTGTCTGTCGTGGGGAGGGGAAGGGAAAGGAGTTTGTAAGCCGCTCTGATACGCCAAGTGAAGGGCGGGGTATAAATCCAGTCTCCTCCTTCTCCTCCATCTCCTTTTCCTCCAATCCATTCTCCTTTTTCTCCTCCTCCTCCTCCCCCCTCCTTCTTCCGGGCCGGGTAAGAGCCGTGGATGGGCCACTTCTGGCCCCCGGGCCTTATGTTTGACACCTCTGGGTTAGAGCATCTAGAACCAGAATAGGGTTGCCAAGTCGGGCGTTGTGCCGCAGCGGGGGGAAGTGACGTGATGACGCCGGGCACGCTGGGGGTAGGGCACGACCATCCAAGGGAAAACCATAGAGTTTTCCTCGGATGACCGTGGCCCTGACCCCAGCGTGCCCCACGTGGTGACGCGCACGTCGGGGTGGGGCTCCCCCCGGGGCCTGATCCGCTGCCGGTGGGGAACGGGCCTCTGGGGCGGGGGTTTCCCCGCCCCCCAGGGGGACTTGGCAAGCCTACACCAGAATCTGGGAGAGCCTGGCTGGACTCTGCTCTGACAAGGAAGCTGGCAGGGTGACCTTGAGCTGGTTCCACACTCTCAGCCCCCTGGATCGTCCCTTGGGGAGAAAGCAGCCTTTTGTGTTGGGAAGAAACCTGCAGCATAAGACGCATCGGTTGTCCAACAGGGGGGAGGAAGGCAGGGGTATTAATAAATAAATAAACACGAAATCCGTCTCTGGGCCTGCTCTTGTTTCTATCCGCTCTTGTCTTGTGCAATGGCGAGAGAGGATTGCTTCACTTTCAAACAATACACAAGGTTTCCTTTTGGCGCCCGGGTTCCCTGCCCGCCTGCGGCTGTCGGAAGACGGAATGTTGACTGTATCGGCCTGTATCCCCCCCCCTCCCCCGTGCGATTTTATTTTTTTTGGAACCTGGTCCGAAGGGTCTCCGTATTTACGCAGCAAACAGCTGGTTAATTTTCAGCCTGCGGGGAAGGGGGGGGGGGCTGATGTCCAGGGCTCTGGGCTGGCTGATTCTGCGCCACGGAGAGGGGACAGGCCCGTGTGCTTTGCCCCAACCAGTCCTTCCAGAAAAGTTTGTGGCGTGCGAGATTCCGCAGCGAGATAAACGGGGAGGCAGAGATCAGCCCACCCGGCTGTAAAAGCGCTGGGTGCCTTTAAAGCTTCCCAAAGCCGCCAGAGGAAACTGGGCCCGTTGCAAAGAATGAGAAGTCACCAGTCCTAGTAATTCTTGCAGATTGTCTTTTCAAGGCTGTGTGAGCGTTCGGCGGAGAAAGCCTAGGTTCCAGTTGCACCTCTGCTCCCGCCTTGATGGGTGGGAGGCCAAACAGGTTGTTTTTACATTTTGTAACCTGCCTTGAGGCTCTGAGAGAAAGCCGGGCCCATTGGTGGGCCTCCTGATGGCACCTGGTACTTTTTGGCCACTGTGGGACCCAGAGTGTCGGACTGGATGGGCCACTGGCCTGATCCAGCATTGGCTTCTCTTATGTTCGTATGTTCTTATGAAGCTCGGTCGAAGGATGGTTACCGTTTGCCAGCTCCTGTAGAGAGGCAGACACGTGATGCTCCGTGTGAAATGTACTCCTAGACAAGAACAATGCTTGGAGAAAGTCATCTCTCTTCCCCGGGGAGGGGTGTGTGTGTTTCAGCGGCAAACAGTGTCATGCTCTTTCCCATCATCCTGTGCTGCATCCGTGTCCTGTCACCTTCAGTCTTCCTCAAACGGTCTGAGAGACAGTCTGGTGTAGTGGTTAGGAGCGTGGACTCTAATCTGGGAGAACCAGGTTTGATTCCCCACTCCTCCACGTGCAGCTGCTGGCGTGACCTTGGGTCAGCCACAAGTTCTCCCAGAGCTGTTTCTGTCAGAGCTCTCTCAGCCCCACCCGCCTCACAGGGTGTCTGTTGTGGGGAGGGGAAGGGGAAAGGAGATTGTAAGCCGCTCTGAGACTCCTTCGGGTAGTGAAGAACGGCATACAATCCACGCTCCTAACCACTACAACGAGGCTGGCTCTCAACTGGAAGATTCAACATGAGATGGTTTGTCTCAGTCAAGGAAGCCACAGCCCTTACTTTGCAAGACCTGAGTGAGGCTGTTAAGAACAGGACATTTTGGAGGCCATTAATTCATAGCCAGTTTGGTGTAGTGGCTAGGAGCGCGGACTCTACTCTGGGAGAACCAGGTTTGATTCCCCACTCCTCCGCGTGCAGCGGCTGGTGTGACCTTGGGTCAGCCTCAAGTTCTTTCAGAGCTGTTCTCTCAAGGGCAGTCCTCGAAAGAGCTGTCTGAGCCCCACCTGCCTCACAGGGTGTCTGTTATGGGGAGGGGAAGGGAGAGGAGATGGTAAGCCGCTCTGAGACTCCTTTGGGTAGTGAAGGGCGGGGTATAAACCCAATCTCTTCTTCATAGGGTCGCTGTAAGTCGGAAGCGACTCGACCTGGCACTTAACAGATGCACATTTGAGGGTATGCTGCCTTGGCAGAAGGAGGTTCCACCTAGCTAATGGGGCATTGATCTTCTAATGCTTTTGTTTCATCCCTTTCCTGAAACCTGTCTTAAGCTACTGTCATGTGGCTGCGACTTCTAGGGACATTTTCTTCCACTTAAATCACATTGGCCCAAAAGGGAAGGTATACACATAGCTTCTGGCATCCCTAATGCTGGCAACTTTCCCCTGTTGCTGCATGCCTAGTCTGAATTATGCAAATAAAACGGATTTGCATGTGGTTCCTTGGTCTGCATAGTCTCTCCTGCCGCAGAAGGCCTTGGGATTCTCCCGACCCCCTCAGCGGTGGCGAAATGTGGGAAGGGATCGTAGGCTGGGGTCAGATAGCCGGTTAGATTACCCAGCTCGATAAGGATGGGGCAGGGAGGCTGGGATTTAGGGGGGAGGGAGCGAGCGTCAGAGCACGAAATAGCTTTTTATTGCTTACCGGGGGCTTCGCCCCTCTGGCTGCTTAGGCGCCACAAAACTGATTTTTTTTCTTAAGGGCCCTGGTTCGAATCTCACCACTGCCGAGGAGTTTCTGGGCTCAGTTTCTCTTTCCTCAAATTCTCCTCGCCCAGTTTCAGTTACGGTGGTTGATGATTCATTTTGGCTCATTCAATTCCATATCAGAACATTCCAATTTTGGTCCTGTTTTCTTTATTGTCAGTTGCCTTACATGTGTTACGGGGACTCTGTTGCTTGTCGTGTTTTACACTGTTTTGACCTCTGAAGAAGGCTCTTGTGAGCTGAAACACGTCAGGTCAGATACTGTGTGTGTGTATTTGTAACTTTGAACATTTTACGAGGCTTTATTTGGGCCCCTGCTAGGTTTTTATATGTCTTTGTCATGAACACTCTTTTGTACGCTTGCTTATGTTTTTAACTTTTGGCCCTCAATAAGTTTTCTAAACTTCCTTTGGAGGTTTGTACTTTGTTGGTTTAGATTTTCTCCCCTCTGGTTTTTTTGGTTGATAATGCAGGCCTACGTGGGTGGCGGAAAGTGCCGTCAAGCCGCAGCTGAGTTACGGCGACCCTATCTAGTTTTCAAGGCAAGAGATGAACAAGAGGTGGTTTGCCCTTGCCTGCCTTTGCATAGCAACCCTGGTCTTCTCTTGGTGATCTCCAGTCCATGTACTCACCAGGGGCGGCCCTGCTTAGCTTCTCAGGTCTAACGAGATTGGGCGAGCCTGGGCCATCCGGGTCAAGGCAAGAGATGTTCAGAGGTGGTTTGCCTGCCTCTGCGTAGCAAACCTGGACTTCCTTGACGGTCTCCCTCCCAAATATTCACCAGGGCTGACCCTGCTTAGCTTCCGAGATCTGACGAGATCGGGCGAGCCTGGGGCATCCAGGTCAAGGCAAGAGACGTTCAGAGGCGGTTTGCCATTGCCTGCCTCTGCGTAGCGACCCTGGACTTCCTTGGGGTTCTCCCATCCAAGTACTAACCAGGGCCAGCCCTGCTTAGCTTCCGAGATCTGACGAGATCGGGCGAGCCTGGGGCATCCAGGTCAAGGCAAGAGACGTTCAGAGGCGGTTTGCCATTGCCTGCCTCTGCGTAGCGACCCTGGACTTCCTTGGGGTTCTCCCATCCAAGTACTAACCAGGGCCAGCCCTGCTTAGCTTCCGAGATCTGACGAGATCGGGCGAGCCTGGGGCATCCAGGTCAAGGCAAGAGACGTTCAGAGGCGGTTTGCCATTGCCTGCCTCTGCGTAGCGACCCTGGACTTCCTTGGGGTTCTCCCATCCAAGTACTAACCAGGGCCAGCCCTGCTTAGCTTCCGAGATCTGACGAGATCGGGCGAGCCTGGGGCATCCAGGTCAAGGCAAGAGACGTTCAGAGGCGGTTTGCCATTGCCTGCCTCTGCGTAGCGACCCTGGACTTCCTTGGGGTTCTCCCATCCAAGTACTAACCAGGGCCAGCCCTGCTTAGCTTCCGAGATCTGACGAGATCGGGCGAGCCTGGGGCATCCAGGTCAAGGCAAGAGACGTTCAGAGGCGGTTTGCCATTGCCTGCCTCTGCGTAGCGACCCTGGACTTCCTTGGGGTTCTCCCATCCAAGTACTAACCAGGGCCAGCCCTGCTTAGCTTCCGAGATCTGACGAGATCGGGCGAGCCTGGGGCATCCAGGTCAAGGCAAGAGACGTTCAGAGGCGGTTTGCCATTGCCTGCCTCTGCGTAGCGACCCTGGACTTCCTTGGGGTTCTCCCATCCAAGTACTAACCAGGGCCAGCCCTGCTTAGCTTCCGAGATCTGACGAGATCGGGCGAGCCTGGGGCATCCAGGTCAAGGCAAGAGACGTTCAGAGGCGGTTTGCCATTGCCTGCCTCTGCGTAGCGACCCTGGACTTCCTTGGGGTTCTCCCATCCAAGTACTAACCAGGGCCAGCCCTGCTTAGCTTCCGAGATCTGACGAGATCGGGCGAGCCTGGGGCATCCAGGTCAAGGCAAGAGACGTTCAGAGGCGGTTTGCCATTGCCTGCCTCTGCGTAGCGACCCTGGACTTCCTTGGGGTTCTCCCATCCAAGTACTAACCAGGGCCAGCCCTGCTTAGCTTCCGAGATCTGACGAGATCGGGCGAGCCTGGGGCATCCAGGTCAAGGCAAGAGACGTTCAGAGGCGGTTTGCCATTGCCTGCCTCTGCGTAGCGACCCTGGACTTCCTTGGGGTTCTCCCATCCAAGTACTAACCAGGGCCAGCCCTGCTTAGCTTCCGAGATCTGACGAGATCGGGCGAGCCTGGGGCATCCAGGTCAAGGCAAGAGACGTTCAGAGGCGGTTTGCCATTGCCTGCCTCTGCGTAGCGACCCTGGACTTCCTTGGGGTTCTCCCATCCAAGTACTAACCAGGGCCAGCCCTGCTTAGCTTCCGAGATCTGACGAGATCGGGCGAGCCTGGGGCATCCAGGTCAAGGCAAGAGACGTTCAGAGGCGGTTTGCCATTGCCTGCCTCTGCGTAGCGACCCTGGACTTCCTTGGGGTTCTCCCATCCAAGTACTAACCAGGGCCAGCCCTGCTTAGCTTCCGAGATCTGACGAGATCGGGCGAGCCTGGGGCATCCAGGTCAAGGCAAGAGACGTTCAGAGGCGGTTTGCCATTGCCTGCCTCTGCGTAGCGACCCTGGACTTCCTTGGGGTTCTCCCATCCAAGTACTAACCAGGGCCAGCCCTGCTTAGCTTCCGAGATCTGACGAGATCGGGCGAGCCTGGGGCATCCAGGTCAAGGCAAGAGACGTTCAGAGGCGGTTTGCCATTGCCTGCCTCTGCGTAGCGACCCTGGACTTCCTTGGGGTTCTCCCATCCAAGTACTAACCAGGGCCAGCCCTGCTTAGCTTCCGAGATCTGACGAGATCGGGCGAGCCTGGGGCATCCAGGTCAAGGCAAGAGACGTTCAGAGGCGGTTTGCCATTGCCTGCCTCTGCGTAGCGACCCTGGACTTCCTTGGGGTTCTCCCATCCAAGTACTAACCAGGGCCAGCCCTGCTTAGCTTCCGAGATCTGACGAGATCGGGCGAGCCTGGGGCATCCAGGTCAAGGCAAGAGACGTTCAGAGGCGGTTTGCCATTGCCTGCCTCTGCGTAGCGACCCTGGACTTCCTTGGGGTTCTCCCATCCAAGTACTAACCAGGGCCAGCCCTGCTTAGCTTCCGAGATCTGACGAGATCGGGCGAGCCTGGGGCATCCAGGTCAAGGCAAGAGACGTTCAGAGGCGGTTTGCCATTGCCTGCCTCTGCGTAGCGACCCTGGACTTCCTTGGGGTTCTCCCATCCAAGTACTAACCAGGGCCAGCACTGCTTAGCTTCCCAGATCTGACGAGATCAGGCTAACCTGAGTTGTACAGGTCAAAGCAGAGACGGACAGAGGTGGTTGGCCGTTGCCTGCCTCTGCGTAGATACCCAGACTTCCTTGGCGGCCTCCCATCCAAGAACTAGCCGGGGCCGATGCTAGTTAGCTGACGAGGTGGGGCTATCCTGGGCCATCCAGGTCGACCCAGGCCTACCTCACAGGGCTGTTTTACTGCCACTTCCCCGTAGCTCGTAAGCCTCATCCCCGGGCGATCAGGGACGGGCTCCTTTGTCTAATGGCCTCATGTTTATCTCTCTCGGCCCCCGTGATGACTGCTGTGCTAGGAATGACTCAGGCTGGTGTGTGTGTGTGTGTGGGCAGGCCCGGTCCCTTTCTCGTGTGTGTGGGTTACTAATGTTGACGGGCTCATTAGACCTTGCAGAGTATTGTTATGACTCCCTCGAAGGTTGTGGTGCTGAAATGCGTGTACGGTTCCATAAGATAGGGCCTCGAGGTGTCACGGGACGGATGAGCGGCCCTCTGCCTGCCCACCCCTGCCTCTCGGCAGAAGCTGCCATTCTCCGGACGGTTGCCAACTTCCCTGTGGCATCTGGAGATCTCTGCTATTACAACGAACCTCCAGGTGACCAAGATAGGAGAGGAGGAAGAGGAGATTGGATTTACACCCCCCGCCCTTCACTCGGAGCCTCAGAGCAGCTTACTCACTCTTTTCCCTTCCCCTCCCCGCAACAGACACCCTGGGAGGTAGGCCGGGCTGAGAGAGCTCTGAGAGAAACTGCCCTTTCAAGGACAGCTCTTATCAGAACTACGGCTTGCCCAAGGCCATCCAGCTAGGTGCAAGTGGAGGAGTGGGGGAATCAAACTCGGTTCTCCCAGATTAGAGTCTGCACACTTAACCACTACACCCAACTGGCTCCCCTGGAGGATATTTCCCCTGCTTTGGAGGGTGGACTCTCCGGCATTAGACTCTGCTGACGTCCCTCCCCTCCCAAACCATCCCCCTCCCCAGGCGCCACTCCCAAAACCTCCAGCTATCTGCCCACCCAGAGATAGCGACTCTAATTCCCCAGCCTTTCACGCTGCTCAGAAAGAGCTTAAGAGCCGGTTTTTGGCGGAGACGTGCCAGCTCCAAGGTTGCGTTTTGTCTCCCCGGAGCAGTGGTTTGGGAAGGACTTCTGGGAGGTGCCTTGAAAAGTGCGTGCCGGGATGGACGGATCCAGGTGAATCTGGGCCGGATGGCTTCCGGTACCGTGGAACTTAATCGGTCAGCCTCGCAAATAAGAACATCAGAGAAGCCAATGTTGGATCAGGCCAATGGCCCATCCAGTCCAACACTCTGGGTCACACAGTGGCCAGAAATACCAGGTGCCATCAGGAGGTCCAGCAGTGGGGCCAGGACACTAGAAGCCCTCCCACTGTTGAACCCCCCCCCCCAAGCACCAAGAATACAGAGCATCCCTTGCCCCATACCAAGAGTCCCTATTTACACCTTGTGACTCATAGCCACTGATGGACCTCTGCTCCATATGCTTATCCAATTCCCTCTTGAAGCTGTCCACGCTTGTAGCCACCACCACCTCCTGTGGCAGTGAATTCCATGTGTTAATCAGTCTTTGGCCGAAGAAGGACTTCCCTTTAACTTTTCAAACCCGACTGCTCAGCAGTTTCACGGAGCGCCCACGAGTTCTTGTATTGTGAGAAAGGGAGACAAGTGCTTCTTTCTCGACCTGCTCTATCCCAGGCAGAATCTTAGAATCCTCGATCATGTCACCCCTCAGCCGTCATTTCTCCGAGCTAAAGAGCCCCAAGCGCTTTAACCTTTCTTCATAAGGAAAGTGTTCCAAACCTTTTATCATTTGAGTTGCCCTTTTCTGCACTTTTTCCGAAGCTATAATATCCTTTTTGAGGTGTGATGACCAGAACTGCAGACAGTACTCCAAATGAGGTCGCACCATTGATTTATATAGTGGCATTATGATACTGACTGATTTGTTTTCAATTCCCTTCCTAATAATCCCCAGCATAGCATTGGCCTTTTTTATTGCAGTCGCACACCATCTAGACATTTTCAGTGAGATATCTACTACAACTCCAAGATCTTTCTCTTGGTCAGTCTCTGCCAGTTCGGACCCCATCAATGTGTATTTATAGTTAGATTTTTTTGCTCCAGTGTGCATCACTTTGCACTTGGCCACATTGAACTCCATTTGCCATGTTGACGCCCACTCGCCCATCCTCGACAGAGCCCTTTGGAGCGCCTCACAATCCTCCCTGGTTTTCACCACCCTGAACAACTTTGTGTCATTTGCAAATTTAGCCACTTCACTGCTTACTCCCAACTCCAAATAATGAACAAGTTAAAAAGCCGTGGACCGAGTACTGATCCCTGCGGTACCCCACTGCTTACCACCCTCCACTGAGAAAATGTCCCATTTATACTCACTCTCTGTTTCCTATTAATTAGCCAGTTTTTGATCCACAAGAGGACTTGTCCTTTTATCCCATGACTATTGAGCTTACTTAGGAGCCTTTGATGACGACCTTTATCAAAAGCTTTCTGGAAGTTAAGTAAGTTTAATGAAAGAACAAAGTTTGAGTCCAGTGGCACCTTTAAGACCAAAGAAGTTTTATTCGAGGTATGGGCTTTCGTGTGCACACACACTTCCTCGGATACAATGAAATGGAATTTACCAGTCCGTACATATAAGGCAGAGGCTGAACAGCGAATTAGCATACAACATAATGAAGACGTTTTAACGGATGCAAACAGGAATAATAAGCATCATTGTTTGGATTTAATTCCGGGGGGGGAAAAGCATATGTCAAAATTGGAGATAGGTGTGTAAATGTATCCTTCTTAATGTGGAGCACTGAGAGCAATTAACTGAGACCTTGATGCTCCATCTGTGTCCTCTCAAACATGGAGGTATCTGGGGTATCATTGTATTTGAAGTAGAGATGTGAAGGCCCGGAAAAAACCCAGAAAAATTCGGGGGAAAAACGTTTCCTACCCCGTTTTTTCCCTGAAGCCTTTTTGTTTTTTTCCGAAAAATTGGAAAAATTGAAAAAAGAAAAGAAAAGAAATTGATTATGGAACGTTTTATTTTAACATCATAAATAAAATATTTTAAGACAAGGTGTTCAAATATTTTCCAAATAATTTCTAAAATATATATATATGGTATCAGATTGACCTAATTTCTGTGCACTGAGGACAAGCAAGTCCTGGGTTGCAAACTGAACTCTCCAATGCAAGAACAAGATGCATTTCTTCCTTTAGGAGGTGCGATTGTCAGAAGAACATAAAAAAGTTTCAATTTTGTTTTTGCATGTGGGTGGGTATTCTGTTTGTAATAATTGTTTGGATACACTATATTTTTAATATGCTAGTTGTGATAATTTCATGCCAAGTAAAAATGTCCATAGTCATATTTTATGTTCCTAAAGCAACAGAATGACTTTCAATCTAGAATAGACAAAAGAAATGCTAATGTAGCATTTTTTTCAATTTTTCTGAAAATGTCCGGTTTTTTCCGGGGGGAAACGGGAAAAAAACACGTTTTTTTCCCGAGTTTCAAAATTTCTGGAAATTTTACATCTCTAATCTGAAGAAGTGTGCCTGCACTTAGAATCATAGAATCATAGAATGTTAGTTGGAAGGGATCTTGCAGGTCATCTAGTCCAGCCCCCCTGCACTGTGCAGGAGACACTTATTCATAGGGTCGCCATAGGTCGGAAGTGACTTGCTGAAACATAATACAAACACAAGTGTTCATTGATTTCCTCAAGGCTTCACGTTTTGAGTGGGGTTTTTTTGGTAGGGAGGTTTCGGCCAGCTTCCATGTGACTTATCAGATGTGAGGAAGAGCTGAATTTCTGTTGGTTTGATGTGGTGATGTTAAGAATTTAGTGTGGGATTGACGCCCTGAGGTGTGTTTTACCAAAGGTTGGTATAACTGAACAGCACCTTAAGATTTTATGTTTTAACTTATAGTGAAATGATGTATATGGTTTTATTGGTCTTATTGGCAATTGGGCCACTGTTAGCAGCCCTGAGCCCGTTTGCGGGGAGGGCGGGGTATAAATCGAATAAATAAATAAATAAGTGTGGTATTTGTGTGGTGGTGTGTCAGAGCTGGCCTTGGGACTCAGTTTCTCGCTGACTAAAGAGAAAGACAACTGGGGCTGTGTCCAATCGCAGCTTGGTCATGCCTCGAAAAGGCCCAACTGGATGGGCCATTGGCCTGGTCCAACATTAGCTTCCCTTATGTTCTTATGTTCTTATCTTTGGGCTTGTGCGTTCCCTCTGTCTCGCCCTCATGAGCCACACCAAGACTGAAGACTTGTCGGTTGAGGAAGTCTTCCGTTGAGCCACCGTAGAAAAGAGCAAGAGTCCAGCAGCACCTTAAAGACTGACAAAATTGGCGGTGGGGTAGGAGTTTTTGTGAGTCACTGGGTGCGGTCAGACGCCGTGCTGGGAGTGGTTTAAATTGCTCCGGCCCCATGTGGTTTTTTAAAACCTGGAGAATTGCGATCACACTCACCTCCTTGCTCTGGATCACTGCGCAGCCACATCGCTCCCCACCGTCCACAGGCAGGAGCGTGCGTCGGTGTTGTTTTTTCTCTCTGTTTGGGCACAGGCAGCCATCTGTAGAAAGAAAATTTTCACGCGTGCGCGGAACAGCGATTTCGACTTCAACCCGACTGCTGTAACACTTCCCTTTAAACGTTAAAGGAACACTTCCCTTTAAACGTTTACCCCAAAAATGGCCTCCGTGAGATCCCGAACTCATCTAAACGCTAAAACTAGGCACCGTTTAAATATTGTTTTAAATAACGCAGTGGCGGAGCTCCGCCTATGCGCACACCGACAACGCGTGGAAAAAAATGGCGGGCAAAAAGGAGAAGCCTTGGGCAGCTTTCGAGTGGGGCGGGGGGTTAGACCGGAAGTGGCTCGACACCGCCGGAGCGATCACACAGGGGGAAAATGCGTCTGGAACCGGAGAATCAGGAAAACACCACTTGGGGACCTGGTATCAAAATACTCCGGTTTAAAGGGGATTTGATCCGGAAAGCGACGGCTGGGGATGGGAGGCAGATGCTGACTGTGTGATCGCGCGTATAATATCCGTTTCTGAACTGGCACGACCCCAGATCAAACGGCGCGTCTAAATGCACCCACTGCTCACTTCCTCAGATATCTAAAGAAGGGAGCGGTGACTCACGAAAGTGCCTCCCCGCCCCAGACTTTGTTAGCCTTATGGTGCCGCTGGACTCTTGCTCTTTTCGACTGCTACAGAACGACTAACACAGCTGCTCCTCTTAATTGAACCACAGTTTGTCAAGTTTCGTTCTCTAACTAGCTGCGGTTATACCTCCCCAGTGGGATTTTTAAGCTTTCCTTTAATTCTTTTTTGGAGTCAAGCAGTGGACTGCCGTTTGTTTAAAGCCCCTGAATTTGGGGGTGGGGGACGCCATTGGTTGATTGGGATGAAGACTTCCTGGCTTCGAAAGTCTTCAGTTGCTGCCAAGAAACTGAAGTAGGGGGCAAGCAGTGGAACGGCTTTGACTATTTCGGGCTTTGGTGGGTAGCCGTGTTGGTCTGAACCAACAGAACAAAGTTTGAGTCCAGTGGCATCTTTAAGATCAAGTAAAGTTTAATTCTGGGCATAAGCTTTTGTGTGCCTGCACACTTCTTCAGATACAGGGAAACAGAAGAAGCGTGCATGCACACAAAAGCTTATACCCAGAATCAGTGTTTCCTCTAAGCTGAGTTAGTGTGAGCTGCTACCGGAAGAAATGGTTCACGCCAGACCAGGGGTCATTTCGTAGAAAAAGAGGCGCAGGAGCTCATTAGCATAACTCATTAACGTAACTTATTTTCATATGCCATACCCCCTGACATCACCGGAAGTGTGTCAGAAGGCAACACCCACCTCTCAGGCTCCACTGGACTGTTTTGGATTGCTAGCTATTGGTGTGGGGGGGGGGGGAGGAAAGTGCAGATATGTCCTTGCAGAGGAGGGAGAGCTTGTACCTGAATAAAACTTGGTCTTAAAGGTGCCACTGGACTGTTTTGGACGGGGGGGCCAGGGGGAGCTCTGCAACGTACCTGACTGCTTCTTGCTCTGACTGAGGGCTGCTGGGAGCAGGGGGTGGGGCTTGTTGCATGTGCCCGCCCCCTGAGCGCCTTACTACCGGAGCTCCGCTCCTGTGCGCTCCTGCAGGAAATGACCCCTGAGCCAGACTGAATGGCATTGGCTGAATGAACTAGGCCTCTGATCCCCCCCCCCCTTTTGAGGAACAGGGACATCACAAAGGGTTGGCAGCTTGTAGCAACTCTGTGTATAATCTGAGCCCCTTCGGGGGAACGAACCTCATGGTTAGTGTGTTCTAGAGGCCTGGGTGGTCGGCAGAGCTCTGTGATTGTACAGGAGAACTCCGGAGCCGTCTTCCAGTTTTCTTTGGGGGGAGGACGAGAAAGGCGATCCTAGACTGCACGTTCCCCTGCTGAATCGTGCCCTGGCTTCCTTCCTCTCCGCACAGCCAACTTGCGAATCGCGGCCATAAAGCTAAAGGACAACCTCTTACATGGAGATAGCTCAAGATGGCCAACCATGTTAGTCTGTCTGTAGCGGCAGAAAAGAGCAAGAGCCCAGCAGCATCTTAAAGACTAACAAAATTTGTGGCAGGGTGGGAGCTTTCGGGAGTCACCGCTCACTTCTTCAGATAGAGCAAGACGGGTAGCCGTGTTAGTCTGTCTGTAGCAGTAGAAAAGAGTGAGACTCCAGCGGCACCTTAAAGACGAACAAAATTTGTGGCAAGGTATATGAGCTTTCGTGAGTCACTGCTCACTTCTTCAGATACAGCTGGAATGGGAGCCCGTCTATCCCATATATTGGAAAGTGGAGTGGTTCCAGATATATAGGACAGATGGACTCACATTCTAGCTGTATCTATCTGAAGAAGTGAGCAGTGACTCACATCAAGCTCTTAACCTGCCACGAATGTGGTTAGTCTTTAAGGTGCTCCTGGACCCTGGCTCTCTCCTTCCGTGCCAGTCATTGGTCTTCTCTCCGGTAGACTCCGCTCCCCTTTTAAAAAGAACTTGGTGTTCCCCAAGCGTGCATGCACCGATTTCTTTTTCAGCAAAGATGGTGGCGGGGTTGTTTGGTCCCTCGTTGGTACGGTATTTTCCCGTGTGCAAAGGCCAATCGAGTGAAATGTGGGGTCAAGTGTCGCGAAGGAAGGAAGCTGCTACAGCAGGCCGCTCTGGTCTGAGGATATGGAACGGTCCCTGTGCTCTGGCAGTGAGGAGGGGATCATGTTAAATTTTCATGGGATCATGTTACATTTGTTACATCATGTTACATGTTACATCATGTTACATTTGCAAGAGCCAGTTTGGTGTCGTGGTTGAGTGCGCGGACTCTAATCCGGGAGAACCGGGTTTGATTCCCCACTCCTCCACTTGCACCTGGCTGGATGACCTTGGGCAAGCCGTAGTTCTGATAAGAGCTGTCCTTGAAAAAGAGCAGTTTCTGTCAAGAGCTCTCTCAGCCCCACCGACCTCACAGGGTATCTGTTGTGGGGAGGGGAAGGGAAAAGGAGTTTGTAAGCCGCTCTAAGACACCTTTGGGTAGTGAAGGGCAGGGTATAAATCCAATATCTTCTCTTCTTCTTCTTTGTTGACAGTCCCTTAAAATAACTACACCTGGGGTGTCAAACATGCTCCCCGGGGGTCAGGTTAAGCCCCCAGAGGGCTTCTATCAGGCCCACAGTGGAACTGTCTGTCTTCTGCTGCTTCTTCCAGTTCTGCTGCTGCTATGTCATTGTAGGTTTGCCGCTTACAGATACGCACCTGAACAGCATGCTCAAGATTGCAACGACACAGACATTTTGATGCAATAATTCAGAGCAAGAGGTGTCAGTTATGGACACTGTTAAATAAAATATTGCAAGAGTGCTAATGTTTTAAGCATGTTTTTATTTTAAGTAAAAAAAAAAACACCTTTGTGTTTGTGCCAGTGTGGTGTAGTGGTTAAGTGCACGGACTCTAATCTGGGAGAACTGGATTTGATTCCCCACTCCTCCACTTGTACCTGGCTGGATGACCTTGGGCAAGTCGTAGTTCTGATAAGAGCTGTTCTTGAAAAAGAGCAGTTCTTGAAAGAGCTCTCTCAGCCCCACCTCCCTCCCAGGGTGTCTGTTGTGGGGAGGGGAAGGGAAAGGAGTTTGTAAGCCGCTCTGAGACACCTTTGGGTAGTGAGGGATGGGGTACAAAACCAACTCTTCTCCTCCTCCTCCTCCTTCTTTATAAAGTTTATATCTCCGCTCCCTGGCATTACAGTTTATGACACGCATGGCCTGGCCCAACAAGGTCTCATTTATGTCAGATCCGGCCCTCATAACAAATGAGTTCGACACCCCTGAACTACACCATGCAATAAGGGACTATCAACAAATTCACAACCGCCCACAGTATAACAGTTCCCCTTAACAGTAGGCAACAGGAAACGGGTATTTGGTGGCTGACAACCGTCTTTTTTTTTTTTAATTCAGTTGCAGGCCCAGAAGCTGCGCTTGGCACATCGACGGGGGCCTTACTACGGCGGCTCACTGCCCAACGTCAACCAGATCGGGAGCGGCACCTCTGAGTTTCAGGTATCTCGTTCTTTATTTAATCGTTTACAAAGATGTGTCTCTCGCCTTACTGCTGCCGAGGCCATTAACGAATTGTGGTGTGCATAACAAAATCACGTCTCAAAAACCGTGATCACTGGCAAGAAGGAACACATCCGTAAAACGAGTTAAGCCAGAGCTAAATTACGTACAAAATCATAAAAGCAACAAGATATCGGGGCAGGAAGGAAGGATCACGGAGGGAACGCCAAACGGAGCAAAATAGTCTTCACCCATTGGTGGAAGATGGCAACTGAAGAGGATAGGCGAATCTCCCTGGGGAGAGACTTCCAGAGTTTTGGAGCCACCACCAAGAAGTCCCTCTCCTGGTCCTGGGTTGCCACCCGCCTAATCTAGGGGTGAACCAGTATCTGAGCGGCACAGCGGAGGTCTGACTGCGTGTACCCCTGATTTCTCCCATTGCAGGCTGGGGGCCTCTGCTCCCATTAGGCTGTCTATATGTATATATCTATATATATCTATATAGATATATATAGATATATATATATAGACAGCCTAATGGGAGCAGAGGCCCCCAGCCTGCAATGGGAGAAATCAGGGGTACACGCAGTCAGACCTCCGCTGTGCCGCTCAGATACTGGTTCACCCCTAGATTAGGCGGGTGGCAACCCAGGACCAGGAGAGGGACTTCTTGGTGGTGGCTCCAAAACTCTGGAAGTCTCTCCCCAGGGAGATTCGCCTATCCTCTTCAGTTGCCATCTTCCACCAATGGGTGAAGACTATTTTGCTCCGTTTGGCGTTCCCTCCGTGATCCTTCCTTCCTGCCCCGATATCTTGTTGCTTTTATGATTTTGTACGTAATTTAGCTCTGGCTTAACTCGTTTTACGGATGTGTTCCTTCTTGCCAGTGATCACGGTTTTTGAGACGTGATTTTGTTATGCACACCACAATTCGTTAATGGCCTCGGCAGCAGTAAGGCGAGAGACACATCTTTGTAAACGATTAAATAAAGAACGAGATACCTGAAACTCAGAGGTGCCGCTCCCGATCTGGTTGACGTTGGGCAGTGAGCCGCCGTAGTAAGGCCCCCGTCACTCGTAAGCCAGCCGGAACGCCGTTCCTGTGCGTTCCTGCCCGAAAATAGCCCTGGGTATAGATATATATAGGCACGTGGGCCAGGCTTGAAGTAAGATGCCTTTTGTTTTTCAAGTGCGGCTTCTGTGCTTTGCAAGCTGCATGACAGGCAGAAATTTAACAGGGACCATCTTCAAGTTCTTGAAGAGCTATCACGTAAAGGATGGAGCAGATTTGTTTTCTGTTGCCCCGAAGGTCAGACCAGAAGCAACAGGTTGAAATTAAATCAGAAGACTTTTCGGCTAAACATTAGGAAGAACTTCTTGACAGAGCGGTGTGGAAGAGGCTTCCTCGGGAGGTGGTGGGCTCTCTCCTCCTTTGGGGGTTTTCAAGCAGAGGCTCGATAGCCGTCTGACAGCAGTGCTGATTCGGTGAACTCGGGCAGATCACGAGAAGGGAGGGCAGGAAGGGTTGCCCCAGTGCTTGGTTCTCGAGGCCCTTCCTTACATGCCCAGGGAAATGCTGATCACCACTTTGGGGTCAGGAAGCAACTTTCTCCAGGCCAGTTTGCCCGGGGATCCTGGAGGTTTTTCATCATCTGGGCCTGGAACAGCGGTCACCGTGGGTGTGGAGGGGGAGGTATTTGTGGATTTCCGGCATTGTGCAGGGGGTTGGACTAGATGACCCTGGGGGTCCCTTCCGACTCTACGATTCTAGGGGCAGCTTCCTCATTGGCTGCCATCTCCATCCCGGGAAAAGATGACCTGTTGAATTTCTGCTCACAGCAGCCCTGGCAGGCATGGGAGAGGGAGAGAAACCCGAGTGACGCGTCACTCCAGCCCTTCTCAACACCTTTGCTCTAAAACCGGAACCGATCTACAGCCCTCTGCCAGCGATGCCAAGGCCTACCCCACGGCAGAGGTGCACCCGGGCAGAATTGTGGCAGATGCCACCCCTCTGAGGGAAAAACTGGGATTTGGTGGGTCTGACTTTCAGTGGGGTGAGGAAAGCAGGAGTTTGGCTCAGGCCAGACAAGCCCAGGGGGTCGGCTATGTCACTGTGGGTGGGTGTCGGCCACTTCTCACTTCTGCCTTGGGGTTGCCACTCAATTTGGAGTGGGATGTGGGGAAAATATGTCCGTTTCCGAGGAGCTGTTGTCAGATTTTTGAATGTGCCATCTGTGTAGGGGATGTTAAAGGTTTCTTTCCCTGTAAATCTGTATTTTTGAGGGTGAGGGGGCAATGCTCCCTCTAAGCTGTGGAGTCTTGTGAGCAAAAATCCTCCTTTGTGAGAAGAGAAGAAGAGATTGGATTTATACCCCGCCCTTCACTACCCAAAGGTGTCTCAGAGCGGCTTACAAACTCCTTCCCCTTCCCCTTCCCACAACAGACACCCAGTGAGGTAGGTGGGGCTGAGAGAGCTCTGACAGAAACGGCTCTTTTTCAAGAAGAAGAAGAAGAGATTGGAGTCATACCCCGCCCTTCACTCGTAGTCTCAGAGTGGCTTACAAACTCCTTTCCCTTCCCCTCCCCACAACAGACACCCTGCGAGGTAGGTGGGGCCGAGAGAGCTCTGATAGAAACTGCTCTTTTTCAAGAACAGCTCTTATCAGAACTATGGCTTGCCCAAGGTCATCCAGCCAGGTGCGAGTGGAGGAGTGGGGAATCAAACCAGGTTCTCCCGGATTCGAGTCCGCGCACTTAACCACTACACCAAACTGGCCACTGGCATTAAAGTTCTGAGCGAGCGATTGGACTGCTGCATAAGTTAGTTAGCTCTGGAGCCATCTTTCCTGAGGGAGGACAAAAATGCGTGAGGTGGGGGATAAAAAGCTGTGAGCTGGCTCACACTAACTCAGCTTAGAGGGAACACTGGTGGGGGGCACTCCACGTCAGGGGTAAAAGGGTCCCTTTTCCCTCTGTGGTGCCTATTGGCCGGATCCTCCACCTGGGTCCACTCTGCCAAGAGTAGCGTCCTCCCCAGTGGACGGGATCTTCCTCAGCGTGTGAGGTGCCTTTTGCTTCTGAAGAAGGGTGCTTGCATTGGTGAAAAGCACCCATGGGACGGATCCTGCCACGTCCTACCTTGAGTCTTTGGGGGCTGCCGCCTTTTCTCCCAGTCCGTACAAGGGGGAGCCCTGACCCAGCCGGCCCGAGCTAGCCCGATCTCATCAGATCTCAGAAGCTGAGCGGGGTCGACCCTGGTTAGCATTCGGATGGGAGACCGCCAAGGAAGTCCAGGGTTGCTACGCAGAGGCAGGCGATGGAGACCCACCTCTGAACGTCTCTTGCCTCGAAAACCCTACAGGGCTGCCGTATGTCGGCTGTGGTTTGACGGCATGTTCTACTGCCCTAGAAGAGGAACTGCTGCCAAGGATCACTCTTAGAATCATAGAGTTGGAAGGGACCTCCAGGGTCATCTAGTCCAACCCCCTGCACAATGCAGGGAATTCACAAATACCTCCCCCCCCATACACCCAGTGACCCCTGTTCCGTGCCAAGAAGATGACAGAAAACCTCCAGGTTCCCCGGCCAAACTGACCTGGAGAACAATTGCTTCCTGACCAGTTTTCCCTCTAAGCCGAATCAGTGTGAGCCAGCTCACCATTTTTTAGCTTCCGGCTCGCCCATTTTTGCCTTAGCTCAGGAAAGATGGCTCCAGAGCAAACTAATTTACGCAGCCGCCAAATCGCTCGCTCACAACTTCGATGCCCGCGGCTCACAAAGTAGAATTTCTGCTCACAGGACTCCACAGTTTAGAGGGAGCATTGCTCCCAGGGTCATCTAGTCCAACCACCTGCACAATGCAGGAAATTCACAAATACCTCCCCCCCCCCCCCGTGACCCATGTTCCTTGCCAAGGAGATGGCAAGAAACCCTTCAGGATCCCTGGACAAACTGGCCTGGAGAACAATTGCTTCCTGACCCCAACGTGGCAATCGGCATTTCCCCGGTCGTGTAAGGGCCAGGAGAACTAAGCGCTGAGGCGACCCTTCCTGCCCTCCCTCTCGTGATCTGCCCAAGTTCACAGAATCAGCATGGCTCTCAGATGGCCACCTAGCCTCTGCTTAAAAAACCTCCAAAGGAGGAGAGCCCATTCGGAGGGACTTCCACCCTTAATAAGCCTGCCCCAGGTTCTGTTTTTTGGCCACCGTCTGGTGTGAGTGTCGGCTAGAGTGGGAATCGTTCTCTCTTTTCTGAAAAAGGCAATGCAGTGTCCTAAATGCCTGGTCCGGTTTCGACAAGAGCCGGGCCTCTCTGTTGTGTTTCCCTTCCCCGCTTTGCACGGTCGGTCCGACGCCCATCCTAACTCTGGCTCTCTTTCCTTCCTCTCTATCCCTGCAGGGCCCTCTCCATTCGCCTCTGGATTCGGCCCGGGGCACGCGGCACCACGGCTTGGTGGAAAGGGTGCAGCGGGACCCCCGCCGCATGGTGTCTCCGGTCTCCCGCTACATGCGTCAGATATCCTTTGGGTCGCGTAGTCGCTCTTCTCCCCTCCTTCCCGCCTCCTTGCTTGCCTGGCCTTCCCACAGCGAGGGTGGAGCCTCGAACTCGCTCCGGGAATAAAAGCGGCATTCGCGGGAATGCCCTGCGTTGGGGCATCCGCTTTCTTGCACTCGCAGCCCCTCCTCCTCTCTCCAACGCCCCCCCCTCCGAGTCTGTGTCTTCCTTAACCCCTCCCTCCTCACGTGGACAGCTCCCCCTACAGCCCCGCGTACCTGTCGCCTCCCGCCGAGCCCAGTTGGAGGAGGTAAAGTTCGCCCTCTCTTTGTTTGCGGGTTCCCGTGGGTCCCCCCTTTCCCCGCTGTCCATTTCGATCCCGGCACCCGTGTTTGGCACGAGCAGGGAGCAGGAATTGTGGCTGCTGTTCCCCCATCAGGATCTGGCTCTAAGTTCTCCGAACCCCTGGGTTTCAAGTCGGCTATGAACAGGAAACGAAGTCGTTTGCCTCGAACCCCCAGCTTCAGAGGCCCGTGGCTTCAGCGCCTCCCCCCTTGCCTACCGTTTGGGTGCCGCCGGGCTCTTTTTGTAGCAGGAACTCCTTTGCATATTAAGTGACACACCCCTAATGTAGCCAATCCTCCAAGAGCTTACAGTAGCTCCTGTAAGAAGAGCTCTGTAAGCTCCTGGAGGATTGGCTACATTAGGGGGTGTGGCCTAATATGCAAAGGAGCTCCTGCTACAAAAAGAGCCCGACCCGGCTGGACCCGGCTAGCCCGATCTTATCAGATCTTGGAAGCCAAGCAGGCTCGTCCCTGGTTAGTGCTTGGGTGGGAGACGACCAAGGAAGCCCAGGGTTGCTGTGCAGAGGCAGGCCCCTCTGAACGTCTCTTGCCTTGGAAACTCCATTCAGGGTTGCCATAAGTTGGCTGAGACATGATGGCACTTTCTACCACCAGCCGCCAGAAGAGCCTCTTCCGAGGCCAAGCTTAAGCAACGGCGGCTCTACACCCCCCCACACACCAAGCACCGCCAGTGGTACATTCCAGATATGTGTCCATGCCTCTTCCAGTGGGAAGTCTGTTCCCCACCTGGAGCGACTGTTCCATTTTCAAAGGTCGGGGGGGGGGGGGG
>NW_015166425.1:374302-392887 GCF_001447785.1 Gekko japonicus
ATTGGTGTGGCTGTTGAGTGGTTTCACGTTCCTGCAGGGATTTTGTGCTGCCTCCGCTCATTCGTTCCTTTCTCTTTTCCTCCACTGCTTCCAGACTTCTTTCATGCTTGGGGTGGTGGTGGTGGTGGTCTCGGTGGTGGGTCTACATGTGCCACTCCCCCTCCTTCTCCCCCGCAAAAGCTTGCAACTTTTAGCCTGCCGCATCCCTGTGGAGCTGAGGACTCAGCGGGGTCGCTGAAGGGGTGGCGTGGGTGGGTGTGTGGAGGAAGGGGAGGGAGCTACGGGGAGGCTGGGGGGGCGGGAAGAAACGCAAGAACGCTGCGTCTCCTTGAGCTTAAGAAGGGTGTTTGCATGCCTCCTTCAGAAGAGATTAACTCATCTGGGGTGGGGGCTGGATGAGGAGAGGACCTCTGCAGCCCTCATCACAGGTGTGTAGCCACCGGAACTTTGTCCCCGTTCAGGATGTGGCCCCGGGCTGTGGGCAGGAGGGGACTCCAGCTTCCGCGACCCACTTCCGCCCCCTAAATCTCCTTACTCTTGACCTCCTCCCACTAGCGCTCCTTCACCCCTCGCTCGTTCCGTCTCTCCCTTCTGGTGGCCTTTGCACCCCACCAGTGTTCCCTCTAAGCTGAGTGAGTGTGAGTCTGCTCACAGTCTCTTAGCCTCCGGCTCACACATTTTTTTTGCCTTAGCTCAGGGAGGAGGGCTCCAAAGCAAACTAATTTAGGCAGCAGCCAAATCGCTCGCTCACCACTTCAATGCCAGGAGCTCACAAAGTAGAATTTTTGCTCATGAGACTCCACGGCTTAGAGGGAACATTGCACCCCACCCCCCATTCTTCTCTCTCTCTGTCTGTACTGCCAAACTATTAATCCCCTAATGGGGGGGGGTCTTCGCTCTGCCTCCCCCCCCCAAAAAAAAGTAACCCTACTGTTTTTTGTTGCAAAGGACCATGCCCTGGGGTAAATTTCCCACGGAGAAAGGACACCTGTTTAGGCTGCCGACGGTACTCAACAGGTGAAGCATCTTTTTTGATTCCGTATTCTTCTCCCCTCTCGTCTCATTCTCTCAACCATTCCGAGCTGCTGATAATCGGACCTAAGACACCGTCTCTGGGCTTGCGGGGAGGGGGAAAGGCCCAGGCGTAAAGGGTGAACACGTGAAACCGCCTTGTACTGAATCGGACCACTGGTCCATCAAGGTCAGTATCGCCAGCTCTGGCTGGCAGCTGCTCTCCAGGGTTTCCACCGGAGGTCTTTCTCATCACCTGCAACCTAATCCTTTTAACTGGAGATGCCGGGGATTGAACCGGGGACCTTCTGCATTCCGAGCAGATGCTGTCGCACTGAGCCATAGCCCCTCCTTTGTGAGTATATGAGGTGGCCTTATACTGAATCAGACCCTTTGTCCATGAAGGTCAGTATTGTTGGCTCTGGCCGGCAGCTGCTCTTTGGGATCTCCACTTGGAGGCAGTGATCCCTCTGAGCTGAGTTAGCGTGCGCTAGCTCAGTTTTTTTAGTCTCCGGCTCGCACATTTTTGTCTCACCTCCAGAAGGACGGCTCCAGAGCAAATTAATTTACGCTGTAGTCGAATCGCTCGCTCACAACTTCGATGCCAGCAGCTCAGAAAGTAGAATTTTTGCTCACAAGACTCCACAGCTTAGAGGGAACATTGCTTGGAGGTCTCTCTCCATCACCTGCCGCCTAATCCTTTAAGTGGCGCTGCCGGGGATTGAACCCGGGACCTTGTGCATGCCAAGCAGATGCTCTGCCACTGAGCCACGGCCCCTTCCCATGACTCTCCATGGTCTCAGGCAGAGGTCTTTCATATCATCCGCTGCCCAGTCCTTTCTTAAACTGTACATGCCGGGGATTGAACCCGGGACCTTCTGCCTGCCAAGCAGATGCTCTGCCACTGAGCCACGGGCCCCTCCCGTATGAACACGTGAGGTGCCCTTATACTGGATCAGACCCTTGGTCCGCGGAAGTCAGTACTGTGGACTCAGGCCGGCAGGAGCTCTCCAGGGTCTTTCATGGCATCTCCCACCTGATTCTTTTCGCTGTATATGCCGGGGATCGAACCTGGGACATTCTGCCTGCCAAGCAGATGCTCTGCCACTGAGCTACGGCTCCTTGCCAGGCTCCAGGCGTGTCCCTAGGAGTGTTCAGACCTCCTTGCCCAGCTGCAAGCAGGCTCATGGGGAGGGCTCGGGGGGGGGGAGAGCGTCTCCTTTCCATCTGAAAGCCCCCCTTCTCCCCACGCGTCTTTAGTTAAAGGATTTCTGGTCACCGGCGTTGACAAAGACCCAAGGCCTTGCCCTGGCCTGGATAGCCCCGGCAAGCACCGTCTCTTCAGATCTCGGAAGCCGGGCAGGGCCGACCCTGGCAAGTACTAGGAAGGGCGACCTCCAAGGAATACCAGGCCTGGGAGGCAGAGACAGGCAGCCACCCCCTCTCTGAAACGTCCTAGCCCCACTAGGGGTGGCCAGAAGTCAACACGACGTCCAGGCACACAAGCACACACACATGCAAAATACCTAAATAAACAAAGACCCAAGGCCTTGGGGAGACGCTGCCAGTGTTGAGGCTGCCCGTGAGCGTTATGTGGCCAAGCTCCCTGTTTTGGAAGGGCTCAGCCGGTTTGGTGTAGTGGTCAGGAGCGTGCGGACTCTAAGCGGGGAGAACCAGGTCTGAGTCCCCTCGCCTCCGCGTGCAGCTGCTGGTGTGACCCTGGGCCAGTCACAAGTTCTCTCGGAGCTGTTCTCTCAAGGGCAGTCCTCGGAAGAGTCAGCCCCACCTCCTTCCCAGGGTGTCCGTTGTGGGGAGGGGAAGGGAAAGGAGACGGTAAGCCGCTCTGAGACACTTTTGGGGAGTGAAGGGCGGGGTATAAACCCAATCCCTTCTCTCTCTCTCTCTCTCTCTCTCTCTCCTCTCCTCTCCTCTCCCCTCTCCCCTCTCTCCCCTCTCTCCCTTCTCCCCTCTCTCCTCTCTCCTCTCTCCTCTCTCTCGTAGCTCAGTGGTACTTTGTAAGCAGAAGGTCCCCGGTTCAGTCCCCGGCATCTCCTGTAAACGGTTGAGAGGTAGCGGCAGGAGCTGAGGAAGGAGGTTCCTCCCCGTGAGACCCCCAAACACCCGCTGGCAGTCAGCGTTCACAGCGCTCCACCCGATGGAGTGGTCCGAGCACAGTAGCGTGTCCTGTGTTCTAAAACCCAGTCGGAAACCAGCGCCAGACTAGTCCAAATCCTTCTGAGGTCTTCAGTCTATGTAAATTCAGGGGATTTGCATTGGGCAGGGGGTTGGACTAGTTGGTCTGTATGGCCCCTTCCATCTCTATGGTTCTACGATTCCATCTTAGCCTGTTTTAGCCAGTCACGGGGTGTGAATTCGGATCACCAGGTCCTTCTTCCTCGATTGCCCGTGATCCCTGCCTCCTGAGACTTTGCCAGGCGTCTGTTGGTGCTTTCAGGCTTTCCTTTACAGTCCTAAGGGCTAGGAGCTTGATTCTGAAACAAACAAACCACACCTGTCGCCGGCAGTCTTGGAAGAACCCTGCTGTGGGTGAGACCCAAGTTTCCATCTAGTCCAGCATCCGTATCTCAGCGGGATCACACTCACTCACCTTCCTACTGTTTTTGCATACCCTGGAACAGGTATTCGGTGGTAGACTGCCTTGGAACTTGGAGGTTTCGTTGCTAGTGATCCCTGGCCCTAGGGAAGTCTGGCTGTCCTTGACCAGGACCAGGGCCTTCTCAGTCCTGGCCCCGACCTGGTGGAACACCCTGTCGAATACCCCCAGGGCCCTCCGGGATCCGATGCAGCTCCTCAGGGGCCTGCAAGGCAGAGACATTCCACCAGAGGGCAGCGACGGTTAAGACCGGCACCCTCTTTGGGGTTGGACTAGATAACCTTGGAGGTCCCTTCCAACTCTATGATTGTTTTCTTCCTGTGACCCCCCCACCTGCCCTGCCCTGTGCCGCCGCACAGTCAGCAGTGTAGCCTGCAAAAGGGGCCTTTATCGCCATCCGGACTGGTGAATTTATTGGATCATTATGATCATTTTATGCCGATTGTGTTAACTTATCAATCACCCAAAGCCCTACTTGCAGGGTGGGCGATTCATAAATTTAAACAAATAAATAATAGTTCGGATGGGTATCGGCAACAATCGTGACTGCCTTCCTCGATTGGACAAAAATCCCACCAGCTGCAGCTGCCCCTTGGCCGCAGTGGGGCAGATGTTTCCCGGAAGCCCCAAAGCAGGTGTCGAAGATAGCCCTCCCGGCGTACAGTGTCCAAAGGTAGACTGCCTTCGGACAGGCGGGTTCCGTCTAGCTGTCGCGGCTCGCAGTCCTCGATAGATCTGTTCTGCTCCACGAACGTGTCTGATCCCCTTCTAAAGCCGTGCGATACAATGTTCCCTCTAAGCTGAGTTCGTGTGAGCTAGCTCACACTTTTTTAGCCTCCGGCTCGTCCATTTTTGTCTGCGCTCAGGAAGGAGGGCTCCGGAGCCAACGCATTCAGGCAGCAGCCAAATGGCTCGCTCACAACTTTAAGGCGGAAAGCAGGGTTCTCTCCCCCCGCCCCCAATCCACGCTTGTTTCACTCTGGAATTGAGAACACAGGACGGGTTTCACCTCACGGATCAGTTCCCATCCTGGAATGTTGAGAGGGACCATTCTTGAAGCACGGAGTTCCCCCGCCTTGGTGCCCCCCCTTTCCCGTTGGCATAGCTCCCCCCCTGCCCTCCCACCCCGTTTGCACGCCAGCCCCCGTTTCTGGACAGCCGTTGCCTCCCCCTCCCTCTCCCCCATCCCCAATTCTGTGCTTGCTTCAGCGGAGGAGGGGAATGAAAGCCCGCTCTTCAGTTTGTTGTGGGCGAAACACGGCACGCAACTCCAACTCCGCTGGGATCTTCCAACAATGCCCCGCTTGTTATCCTGCTGGGGAAGGGGTGGGGGCTTCCCTCGCCTTTCATCTTCCCGCCCCAGTCCCCAAAGGCGTCTTTAAAATGCCAGCGTTGGGGGGGGGTTTGGGGGGGGAGGAAGTCGGGAGAGGCAGGGTGTTGGAAGCAAGTGGCGGAACAGTCTCTCCCTTGTCCGTGCTCCTGGTGTTTTGTTAATTTGGCAGGGCTACCCACCCACCCCATCTCTGGCTACTTCCTCTCTTCTGCATCTGCCCCGTCTCTCTGACTGGGAGCTCAGAAGGCTCAGAGCCGGGCGGGGCGGGAGATGCGATGGAGTGGAGGGAGACGGCGACAGGCCCTGCTGTACCCCACCCACTAAGAACGGGACCCTTTCAGAGGTGGCTCCTCTGTGCCCAGCCCCCTATAGCAGCAGAGGGAGAGTGGGGTTAGGGTGCCTTAGGAGGTTCTGGTTACCACACCTCAACAAGGATATTACAGCACTGGAAAAAGTGCAGAAAAGGGCAACGAGAATGATCAAAGGGTTGGAACACTTTCCCTATGAGGAAAGGTTAAAGCGCTCAGGGCTCTTTAGCTTGAGGGGTGACATGGTCGAGGTTTATAAATTTATGCATGGGATAGAGCAGGTGGAGAAAGAAGTACTTGTCTCCCTTTGTAACAAACAAGAACTCGTGGGCACTCCGTGAAATTGCTGAGCCGTCGGGTTAGAACGGATAAAAGGAAGTCCTTCTTCACCCAAAGAGTGATTCACACGTGGAATTCACTGCCACAGGAGGTGGCGGTGGCTACAAGCATGGACGGCTCCAAGAGGGAATTAGATAAGCATACGGAGCAGAGGTCCATCGGTGGCTCTTAGCCACAAGGTGTAGATAGGAACTCTCGGGCTGGGGCAAGTGATGCTCTGTCTTGGTGCTTGGGGGGGTGCTTCTGGAGTCCTGGCCCCACTGCTGGACCTCCTGATGGCACCTGGTATCTTTGGCCACTGTGTGACACAAGAGTGTTGGGCTGGATGGGCCATTGGCCTGATTCAACATGGCTTCTCTTCTGTTCTTAGCAGTTGGGGAGGCGACATAGGGAGGGATTCTGAAGTTCTGGCCCCGCTGGTGGACCTCCTGAGCGCAGCTGGGTTTTGGCCATTGTGTGACACAAGAGTGTTGGGCTGGATGGGCTACTGGCCTGATCCAACATGGCTTCTCTTCTGTTCTTAGCAGTTGGGGAGGCGACATAGGGAGGGCTTCTGAAGTTCTGGCCCCGCTGGTGGACCTCCTGAGGGCAGCTGAGTTTTGGCCACTGTGTGACACAAGAGTGTTGGGCTGGATGGGCCATTGGCCTGATCCAACATGGCTTCTCTTCTGTTCTTAGCAGTTGGGGAGGCGACATAGGGAGGGCTTCTGAAGTTCTGGCCCCGCTGGTGGACCTCCTGAGGGCAGCTGGGTTTTGGCCACTGTGTGACACAAGAGTGTTGGACTGGATGGGCCACTGGCCTGATCCAGCCTTGGCTTCCTCTTACGTTCTTATGTCAGTGGCTCGCAATGCGAATCACCTGGGCTCGGCAGAACTGAGAGAGCAAGATCCTGAGATGGGTGTAGGGACCATCACGCCATCCAGTGGGCAGGGGAATACCAGTTTTGAACAATTAAATCAGAAGGGTTTTCGGCTAAACATTAGGAAGAACTTCCTGGCAGTCAGAACGGTTCCCCCCCTTGGGAGGTGGTGGGCTCTCCTTAGGAGGTTTTGAAGCAGAGGCAAGATGGCCATCTGACAGCAGTGCGGGTTCTGTGAACTTAGGCAGATCGTGAGAAGGGAGGGCAGGAAGGGTCGCCTCAGTGCTTAGTTCTCGTGGCCCTTTCTTACACGCCCAGGGAAATGCCGATCGCCACTTTGGGGTCAGGAAGCAATTTTTCTCCAGGCCGGTTTGGCCAGGGATCCTGGAGGCTTTTTGTCATCTTCTGGGCGTGGGTCACAAGGTCGGGGGGGGGGTATTTGTGAATTTCCTGCATGGTGCAGGGGGTTGGACTAGATGACCCTGGAGGTCCCTTCCAACTCTATGATTCTGTACTTGTCCCAAATAACGTATTCTATGCAAGTAAAATGGGGAAGGGGGAGATACTAGAGCACGGAGGGAGATCCTAGTCTGGCCGACTTCAGGCTGTAGCTAGCTTTTTCATTACAGGAAGAATTTTTAAAAATTACTTACGTAGGGGGCAATGTTCCCTCTAAGCTGTGGAGTCTTGTGAGCAAAAAAATTCTACTTCGTGAGCCGCTGGTTGTGAGCGAGCAATTTGGCCACTGCATAAATGAGTTTGCTCTGGAGCCCTCCTTCCTGAGCGAAGACAAAAATGTGTGAGCCAGAGGCTAAACAACTGTGAGCTAGCTCACACTAACTCAGCTTAGAGGGAACACTGGTAGGTGGAGCCTTTAAAGATGCGATGCTTCACTGGACCTCTCATTCACACACGCTAGGAGAATGAGGTGATAGGCCGGTGCGGTGGTAGAACCAGACACTGTTGTTTGGTGAGGATCACATTTTGGCTCTCTGTACCACAAGTAAGGAGCTGCGGTGGCTCAAGTGGTTAAGACGCTGAACTGCAGGCTGTGGAAGGTCAGTTTAGCAGTTTGAGACCCGGGTGCCACGTGACGGAGTGAGCTCCCATCTCTAGTTCCAGCTCCTGCCAACCTAGCAGTTCGAAAGCAAGAAATTGCAAGTAGATAAACAGGTACCACTTCGGTGGGAAGGTAACAGCGTTCCGTGTGCCTTGGTGTTTAGTCATGCTGGCCACATGACCATGGAAACGTCTTCGGACAGCGCTGGCTCTTTGGCTTGGAAACGGAGATGAGTACCGCCCCCTAGAGTCGGACTCGACTGGCTTTCGAGCAAGGGAACCTTTACCTTTACCACAAGTAAAAGTCTCTGCAAAGAGAAACCTGGCCCAGCAACAAGGGGTTTGGGGAACCCTCCGACCTCACTGGTCTGTGTTTCTATTCGCATGGAGAGGAGACCTTTTGGCGCAAAGGATTGCTCAGTGTTAAAAAAAACAAAAACCCCAGGCCTCAGCTTTCTTGTTTTCCTGCCTCGCTCTCTTGTTGTCTTGTCCAAGAGGGAAGAAGAAATAGCAGATGTCACAACAGGAACCAGAATATTTTCCGGTGAAGTTGAGTCACAGATTGAGTTCATAATTTGGAGGGAAACTCCTCAGACCTATGAGTCTCTGCACCTGTGGAAAGAGTTTGGCTCAGAGTCCTTAGAAAGGGGGCAAAAGGCATTCCAAACCTCCACGGGTTTCTCTCCATTAATAAGAACGTAAGAGAAGCCAATGTTCGATCAGGCCAAAGGCCCACCCAGTCCAACACTCTTGTGTCACACAGTGCCCAAAACCCAGGTGCCATCAGGAGGTCCACCAGTGGGGCCAGAACTCCAGAAGCCCTCCCACTGTAGCCCCCCAAGCACCAAGAATACAAAGCATCACTGCCCCAGACAGAGTCTTCCCTCTAGACCTTATTGGCTAATACTCGCTCATGAGCCTTTGCTCTGAACAACATAAGAGAAGCCATGTTGGATCAGGCCAATGGCCCATCCAGTCCAACACTCTGTCACAGAGTGGCCAAAAATACCAGGTGCCATCAGGAGGTCCACCAGTGGAGCCAGAACTCCAGAGGCCCTCCCACTCTTGCCCCCCCCCCAGGCACCAAGAATACAGAGCATCACTTGCCCAGACCCAGAGTTCCTATCTATAAAAGGTAAAGGTTCCCTTGCTCGAAAGCCAGTCGAATCCGACTCTAGGGTTGCGGTGCTCATCTCCGTTTCAAAGCCGAAGAGCCAGCGCTGTCCGAAGACGTTTCCGTGGTCATGTGGCCAGCATGACTAAACACCAAGGCGCACGGAACGCTGTTCCCTTCCCACCGAAGTGGTCCCTATTTATCTACTTGCAATTTCTTGCTTTCGAACTGCTAGGTTGGCAGGATCCTATCTATACCTTGTGGCTAATAGCCACTGATGGACCTCTGCTCCATATGTTTATCCAATCCCCTCTTGAAGCTGTCTCTGCTTGTAGCTGCCACCACTTCCTGCGGCAGTGAATTCCACATGTCCATGACTCTTTGGGTGAAGAAGTAATGGTAAGGGTGGTGTAGATTTGGCCAAGGCTTCAGGAAAACTACAGTTCCCAGAGTTCCATAGGGCAAGCCCTGTCTTTTACTGTTCAGTCTTGCAAATTTGGGTTCTTGAGAAATCCGTATGTTTTTCCCCCCGAGTCAACATATAATGCTTACAGTCAGGTTCCAGTACCGGAGCACTTGAGAGGCCAACAAGGATTTCAGGGCGTAAGCTGTCGGAAGCTTCCACTCCAGAAATCTTGTTGGTTTCTAAGGCACTGCTGGACTCTCATCTCGGTGTTCTACTGCAGACCAACACGGCTCCCCTCGAGAACAATAGAAGGCTTAGCAACCCTAGCAAGCGTGTCATACTGCTTTTGGCACGGGGGAGAAACGTAGGAGAGTTCTATCTTTCCCTTTGCTGCCCTCCACCCTCACCAAAGCCCATGGACATGGGAGGGGGGAGGTGAAAGACAGAAGGCTGCAGAACTCGAACTGGGTGTACAACTAGAACCGTGTGTGGAAAAGAGCAAGAGTCCAGGAGCACCTTAAAGACTAACGGCATTTAGAGAGAGAGAGCCAGTTTGGTGAGCCAGTTTGGTGTAGTGGTTAAGTGTGTGGACTCTAATCTGGGAGAACCGGGTTTGATTCCCCACTCCTCCACTTGCACCTGCTGATGTCACCTTGGGTCAGTCACAAGCTCTGGCACAGCTGTCCTTGAAAAAGAGCAGTTTCTGTCAAGAGTTCTCTCAGCCCTACCCACCTCACAGGGTGTCTGTTGTGGGGAGGGGAAGGGAAAGGAGTTTGTAAGCCGCTCTGAGACTCCAAGTGAAGGGCGGGGTATAAAACCAATCTCTTCTTCTCTTCTTCTTCTTCATTTGTGGCCGGGTCGGCACTTTCGTGAGTCGCCACTCACTTCTTCAGATAACCCTGGCTCAAATGGTTAAGACGCTGAACTGCAGACCGGAAGGTCTGTAGTTCGGCAGCCCGAGACCCGAGTGCCACGTGACGGAGTGAGCTCCCGTCTCTGGCCCCAGCTCCTGCCAACCTAACGGTTCGAAAGCAAGAAATTGCAACTCGATAAATAGGTACCGCTTCGGTGGGAAGGGAACAGCGTTCCGTGCACCTCAGCGTCTAGTCATGCCGGCCACACGACCACGGAGACATCTTCGGACAGTGCTGCCTCTTTGGTTTGGAAACGGGGATGAGCACCGCCCCCTAGATACGGATTCGACTTGCTTTCGAGCAAGGGAAACCTTTACCTCAGGCGCTTTCGTGAATCGCTGCTCACTTCTTCAGATAACCCTGCCACCAATTTTGTTAGTCCTGAAGGTGCTGCTGGTTTCTCCTGCTACGGACAGACTGACATGGCTACCCGTCTTGATCTCTCTGAAGAAGTGAGCCGTGACTCCCAAAAGCTCCTCCCCTGCCACCAATTTTGTTAGTTTTGAAGGTGCTGCTGGACTCCTGCTCTTTTCTCCTGCTACAGACAGACGAACACGGCTACCCGTTTTGATCTAGAACTGGGTGTGAGTGTGAAAGATGGACAGACACTGCCCATTTTGGAAATCAGTGCAGCAGACTGCATGGGGGAAGGTTTAGAAGGGGAAAAAAAATAGCTGCGGAACTAGTGAGCACAGCTGCGTTTTCCAGCAGGGAGGGTTTTGGTGTTGCACCCTTGTGTTACGAGTTGCCCAGCCACCATCGTGTCGCTATAGCTACCTGACCGCTTATAGCTCATGTCAGACCTGGGGATTCTACTTGGCTCTCATTTTTAAAATAATTATTATCTTAACAGTGGTTTTCTTTGCCTCCAGAACAAATTCCGACTCTGCCCTGCACACGAGCGTAATGAACCCCAACCCGCAGGACATGTACCTGGGCCCCTCCCAGGGCGTTCCCCCTCCAAATCGCAAGACTGGTGAGCCGTTTCCCCTTTTCGCCTCTGTTCTTCCTGAGAGCCAGTTTGGTGTAGTGGTTAATAGCGCGGACCCTAATCTGGGTGGTTTGATTCCCCATGTCTCCACATGCAGCTGCTGGTGTGACCTTGGGTCAGTCACAAGTTCTCTCAGAGCTGTTCTCTCAAGAGCAGTCCTCGAAAGAGCTCTCTCAGCCCCACCTGCCTCACAGGGTGTCTCTCGTAGGGAGAAGGAGATTGTAAGCCACTCTGAGACTCCTTCGGGTAGTGAAGGGCAGGGTATAAATCCAGTCTGCTCCTCCTCCTCATCTTCCTCTTTGAGGGAAGGACTTAAAGTGATGGGGGGGAGGGGCCTGTGGAGGTTAGAAGAGCTTTGGGCAGGGATTCCAAAATGGGTGTCCAAATCACCTTTTGCCTTTATATGTGAAGGATGAAGGCACCAGCTGGATCTTTTAGCTCCTGAGACTTTGAATGTTGAAAAAGGACACAGACACACACACACACCCCTCCCCGGTCAGAGTCAATGTATGTTTTTCTTCCTGCTTCTGCCTCACTGCCTTGGTGTGAGGTATTTATAGCTTCAAATGGAGAGAGGCATCAGGTCTCTGCCCTCGGGTTTTCAATCGCTTATGGAGCATTTCTACCTTTCTGCCTTGAACGACTGAAATAATTCACTTTCCCCGGAAAATCGTAGCTGTGAGTGTAGCGAGGAGGAGGGGGCTGCGACCGAAGGGTTCTGCGTTCTCATTCCCACTCAGACACACCGCTCACCTCCAGCAAGTTGCTCGGAGCTTAAACCCTACCTCGCAGGGTTGTTGTGAGGGTGAAACAGTGGAGAAGGAGAACCGTGTACGCTGCCCCTGTGTTTCACAGGGCAAAAAAAACCCCACAAAGACAGACAAGCTTGTCTGAATAAGTTTCAATAATGAGCTTAAATGAAAGCTCCGCATTCAGTCCCCGCCCCTGACAACGTTATTTCATCTTTGTTTTTCAGGTTACCTGGATGGGGACGTTGATAGCAAAGGTAAGCGTTCGCTTCTTCACCAGCCCTGGTGGTGGACCTCCTGATGGCTACCTGGGTTTTGGCCACTGCGTGACACAGAGTGTTGGACTGGATGGGCCATTTGGCCTGATCCTGCATGGCTTCTCTTATGCTCTTATGTCTGGGGCAGTGATGCTCTGTATTCTTGGTGGTTGGGGGACAACAGTGGGAGAGCTTTTGGAGTTCTGGCCCCACTGCTGGACCTCCTGATGGCACCTGATATTTTTGGCCACTGCGTGACACAGAGTGTTGGACTGGAAGGGCCTTAGACCTGATCCTGCATGGCTTCTCTTATGCTCTTATGTCTGGGGCAGGGATGCTCTGTATCCTTGGTGCTTGGGGGCCACAGTGGGAGGGCGTCTGGAGTTCCGGCCCCACTGGTAGATCTCCTGATGGCCCCTGGGTTTTGGTCACTGCGTGACACAGAGTGTTGGACTGGATGGGCCATTGGGCTGATCCAACATTGGCTTCTCTTGGGTTCTTATGTTCACCCTCTTCTGGCTTGCCTTTAGGAGCCCTTTGCCTTCCTCGTGGGAGCTGGCTTGGCTCAGTTTTAAACATTCATAGTGCTGAAGGCAGGCCTAGCTTAAAGATCAAGGCATGAGTGACGAAGCCCCAGGTGGGAATCTTGATTGCTGCCCCCATTTGGCATCGGGGCCCCACAGGCTGTGGTTTGTAGGTAATAGAAGAAGAAGAGAAGAGATGGGATTTATACCCCGCCCTTCACTACCCAAAGGAGTCTCAGAGCGGCTTACAAGCTCCTTTCCCTTTCCCTCCCCACAACAGACACCCTGGGAGGTCGGTGGGGCTGAGAGAGCTCTGACAGAAACTGCTCTTTTTCAAGAACAGCTCTTATCAGAACTACGGCTTGCCCAAAGCCATCCAGCCAGGTGCAAGTGGAGGAGTGGGGAATGAAACCCGGTTCTCCCAGATTAGAGTCCGCGCACTTAACCACTACACCAAACTGGCTCTCTAATAGGAGGAAGGTGAAGAAGGGGACGATGTTCTTACTATTTATTTATTTTTCTTATTTATAGCCTGCCCTTCCCGCAAGCGGGCTCAGGGGCGAGTAACGACATTTTAACAATACAACAAATAGAGTTAAAAATTTTAAATACAGTCATGTACATTAAAACGGTCGTCACAGCCCAGCGATAGACTCGGCTGGTTGTGAGGGATTCCTTGGCCCTTTGGTGACAAATGAGTGATAGCCAGCTGTAGATAAATGGGTGACGACAACCTCGGGGAGGCCACACACAGACACCTGCTGCCTCATCGGAAGGCCTGGTGGAAGAGCTCCGTCTCGCAGACCCTGCAGAATTGAAGAAGATCCCGCAGGGCCCTGATCTCGACGGGGAGCATGTTCCACCAGGCCGGGTGGAGGCAAGACGTCGAGGCAAGACGGACAAGAGCCAGTTTGGTGTAGTGGTGAAGTGCGCGGACTCTAATCTGGGAGAACCGGGTTTGATTCCCCACTCCTCCACTTATACCTGCTGATGTGACCTTGGATCAGTCACAAGCTCTGGCACAGCTGTCCTTGAAAAAGAGCAGTTTCTGTCAGAGCTCTCTCAGCCCCACCCACCTCACAGGGTGTCTGTTGTGGGGAGGGGAAGGGAAGGGAGTTTGTAAGCCGCTCTGAGACTCCAAGTGAAGGGTGGGGTATAAATCCAATCTCTTCTTCTTCATCATCATCTTTTGGGCCAGGGACCACCAGGAGATGTCGATCTGTAGAGCGTGAAGCCCTTCGAGGCTTTTAGAATGAGCCTTTATAACGGATCGTTAAGATCCTGATATATTTCCCCAGATTACTAAGATAATATACAGGAGAGTTTTCAAAAGTACTTCATAGAAGTGCTAAACATCTGTTATTACAAAGAACAGCTTGAGCCACTGGAAAGATCAGGGCTGGTCCAGATACTTTTGCGACACTCCTCCCAGGAGTGGGTTGCTTGCCGCCGGAGCACTAAAAAGAACATCTGGAAGAACAGGTTCTCCCCCTCCCACCAAAGCTACAAATACTGCAAGAAAATGAGCTAGCGCTCCCCTGCTCGGGATCAGGCAACAGAGTCCTTGGAATTAAAATATCTCTATTTTAATTTATATCCCGCCCTCCCTGCAAGCAGGCTCAGGGCCAGTCACAACGATAATATTATGAAAACCATTAAAACAGTTCTAATAATAAATAACTGAAACCATTAAAAGCAAGCCGCACCATAAATTAGGGGAAGTACAGCCATCCCAAATAGCTGGAGGCTACTGGGCCATAAACCAAAGGACAGTGGAGATCTTATAAATATACAGTCGGAGAGCTTCAGGAAAGGGAGGGCCTAATAATTGGGCGCCCGCCGGCTCAACCAGAGGCTGTGCAGAACAGCTCTGCGGAAAAGGGGCAGAAGGCATTACAGATGTGGGTTCCACAGGGCCTGCGAGACAGAGCTCTTCCTTTAGCTGAGGCAGCGGGGATCCATTTGAGAGCCAGTTTGGTGTAGTGGTTAAGTGCGCGCGGGGCTATCTTTGGGCAGGAACGCACAGGAACGGAGTTCCGGCTGGCTCCCAAGTTGGCCACGCCCAGCGGGAACTCATTAGCATAATAGGCCACACCCAACAGCAGAAACTCATTAGGATTGGCTACATTAGGGGTGTGTGGCCTAACATGCAAAGGAGTTCCTGCTACAAAAAAGGCCCTGGGTTTTGACAACAAACAAGGTAAACAGAATAACAAGCAAAAGGTGGGTGTGGCTGGATAACCACACTTCTGGTAACATGGGGGTGTGGCCTAATGTGCTAATGAGCTGTGCTATCAGGGGTGTGGCCTAATGTGCTAATGAGTTTCTGCTGTTGGGTGTGGCCTATTATGCTAATGAGTTCCTGCTGGGCTTTTTCTACAAAAAGAGCCCTGTGCGCGGACTCTAATCTGGGAGAACCGGGGTTGATTCCTCACTTCTCCACATGCAGCTGCTGAGTGACCTTGGGTCCAGTCCCAAGTTCTTTCAGAGCTTGTTCTCTCAAGGGCAGTCCTCGAAAGAGCTCTCTCAGCCCCACCTACCTCACTGGGCATCTATTGTGGGGAGAGGAAGGGAAGGAAATTGTAAGCTTGCTCTGAGACTCCCGAGTGAAGGGTGGGGTATAAATCCAACCTCTTCTTCTTTATAAGAACATAAGAGAAGCCATGTTGGATCAGGCCAATGGCCCATCCAGTCCAGCACTCAGTCTGGACAGACCAGCCATATCTTAGCAGAAGGGACGGGTTGAGATCGCTCTTCCCACCTTGCCCTTTGTCTCTGTCTTTGGCTCCTCTAGCGTTTGCAGGGTGGGGGGCAGAGCATGCTGGGAAGTGTAGTCTCCACCCAATGTGAGGGCTACTTTGGGTCATTTTCCTTGCCTTGGCAGCTGACTGGTTGTCTTCTCTCCCCCCCCCCCCCCCCCCCGCTTCCCAGTGTTCGTTTTCCAAGTGCCTTCCATCGAGGAGAGCCTCCCAGACGACGGCAAGCAGTTGCTGAAGCCCTGGGACACCAAAAAGGTGGGTGCAGGGACCCGTTACGAAAGGGGGGACTCCTCAGAGTCGGGGGGATAACTGTATCGCCGGAGGCTGCAGTGCGGCTCTCCAGACAGAGGGGATCTGTTTGCCCCCGCCTTCAGTAAGGAAAAAACAACTAGGCTGAGAAACGAGGGATGCATTTACTTATTTAATTTGTTTCCTTCTTTCCAAAAATGGGGGGGATGGAGAGAACAGGGGGGGGGGAAGCCCTCAAAATCCAGTAACTGATTGCAGCGTCCTCTGGGGACAGGGGAACACCATACCCGGAGTCCATGGGGTCTCGCGATCAGTGGTCCCTCTAAGCCGTGGAATCCTGTGAGCAGAAATTCTACTTTGGGAGCCACTGGCGTTAAAGTTGTGAGCGGGCGATTTGGCTGCCGCCTCAGTCAGTTTGCTCTGGAGCCGTCCCTTCCTAAGACGTGTGTGAGCCGGAGGCTAAAAAACTGTGCGATTCAGCTTAGAGGGAGTACTGCTTGCAACCACAAGCCCCATCACTGTTTCCTGAGGCAAGTGGCTTAGGACCCCCGAAGGTGTGGTTTGCTTCACCCACCTCAGGGCGAGCGGCGCATTACACAGGAGAAGAGCCACAACGCTGCCACCTGCTTCGGCCTCCGCCTCCTCTTGCCGGCCTCCTCCTGTTTCATTTCCCTCTTCCTCCCTCCCTTTTTATAGCCCCAGCTCCACACCTGGCCCTTGGGTTACGCTCCACCCTCTTCTCCCCTGTTCCCTGCCTCGCCTCAAAACACCTGGGCCCAGAGAGCCACTGTTCAGCCACCCAGGCCAGCTCGCAGCCTCCACACCCTTTGAGCTTCTCCAACCCAGAATGCAACGGCTGCTCCTGTTGCCGAGGCTACTGTACCTTTCCGCCCTCATTTCCACCCTTGCTCCACACACCTGAGTCTTGCTGGTCGGCCCAAGGGCTTGTCTTGCCCTGCCAGGCAGCGTGTTTCTGGGTAGCCCGCCACACTAATAAAAAAGGGGAAGAAGTATAAATAAATATATATATATAAGAGGTACATATGTTCCGCCAGGCCTTTGGTTGACGACAGCGACGGGGGAAATATTACTTCTAGCATGAGCCAGTTTGGTGTAGTGGTTAAGTGTGCTGACTCTAATCTGGGAGAACCAGGTTTGATGCCTTACTGCTCCACTCGCAGCTGCTGGATGACCTTGGGCAAGCCATAGTTCTGTCAGAGCTGTCCTTGAAAAAGAGCAGTTTCTGTCAAGAGCTCTCTCAGCCCCACCTACCTCACAGGGTGCCTGTTGTGGGGAGGGGAAGGGAAAAGGAGTTTGTAAGTCGCTCTGAGACTCCGAGTGAGGGACGGGGTATAAATCCAATCTCCTCCTCCGCCTCCTCCTCATATTTCCCCATCCCGTGTAACCCCTCCCCCCCAAGTAAGCCGGGGAACTGAAATATTTTTCTTCCGCCATCTTGTATATGTACTTTTTTTCTTTTTATCCGCTGTTCTTCGTTTAGGTGGTTTTAATCTTGTTTTTAGTTCACAATTTGTTTTGTATACTACTCTGTTGTAAGCCGCCCTGAGCTCCTCTTGTATGGAAGGGCGGCCTAGTAAATCTAATTCAATTAATTAATTAATAAAGTAGAAACAGAAATGGGACAGCGTTGGCAGATCTATGCATAAGTTTCTGTAAAGAGATTTCCAGATATCTAAAAAAAAAATATGCCCGTACACAATTGTTGTCTACATGTCACGCGTTCAAATATTGCTACTGTTGTAAGGTCCTTGATCCACTGACTCACAGGAGGCATTTATCTCTCCGGCAGTGTTCCCTCTAAGCTGAGTTAGTGTGAGCTAGCTCACAGTTTTTTAGCCTCCGGCTCACACCTTTTTGTCTCAGCTCAGGAAGGAGGGCTCCAGAGCAAACGGATTTATGCAGCAGCCAAATCACTTGCTCACAACTTTAATGCCAGTAGCTCACAAAGTAGAACTTTTGCTCACAGGACTCCACAGCTTAGAGGGAGCATTGCTCTCCGGTGCTGTAATACGAGTCTTTTAGCTGTAGCAAGGGCAGAGAGCATTCGTTTCCATCGACTGCCAGCTAGCCTCCAAGAGTCGGGCAGATAGTTCAAAAGTACGTAAGCATCCCTCAGTAATCAATGAACATTCTAATTCAGAACTGATTTGCGTCACAAGCGGCGCAGTCTCTTCCAGGGCCTCGGGGATCCACCGCCTCGTTCTCCCGCTTGGGCGGATCAGCCCTACACAGAGGTAGGAAGACTGACCTCACTGGAGAGGCGTTTGAGCAGAGTCACACTTTTAGCCTCGGTGTATGCGTGTGGTCTCCCCCAGACCCATTGTTGTATTAGAGAGATCTGCAGCCCGTGCTTTCAATTCCTGTAGTGGCTAGCAAGCGTATATATCTTCCAATAACAATGGAAAAGGCCCGTAGTTAAAATTCTTAGCAGAAAAATACACGAGAGAAGCTATCCGGCCTAGCCAGTATACACGGTTGAAAAGCCATTCATAGCATAAATAAGTTTACGACCGTCTGGCCTCTTATTTATTGATTGATTTCATAGAATCATAGAGTTGGAAGGGGGGCCTACGGGGTCATCTAGTCCAACCCCCTGCACAGTGCGAGAAATCCACAAATACCCCACACACACACACCTGCAGTGACCCCTGTTCCAAGTCCCGGAAGGTGACAAAAAACTTCCAGGATTATTTTTATTTCCTTCGATTTATATCCCGCCCTCCTCAGAAAGCAGCCTTAGGGTAGGTTCCAACCCATAATAATCCGCTGAGTGCAGATTCACAACGTAAAAACAGAATAACAAAATACGTACAATAAATACAATAAAACAGGCACAACTCTAAATGCTTTAGAGTAAGTTATACCTCAGCAGACACATAAGAGCGATTAATTAGGGGGAGGGGGAGGGAAGCCGGGTTGAATTGGATACCAGTTATTTGTTATATACAGGGGTTATTTCGTAGAAAAAGAGGTGCAGGAGCTCATTAGCATAACTCATTAGCATGACTTATTTGCATATGCCACACACCCCTGACATCACCGAAAGTGTGTCAGAAGGCTTCTTTGGACTGTTTTGG
>NW_015166425.1:393034-404192 GCF_001447785.1 Gekko japonicus
CTGCAACTTACCTGGCTGCTTCTTGCGATCCAACTGAGGGCTGCTGGGAGCAGGGGGCGGGGCTTGTTTCATGTGCCCGCCCCCTGGGCTCCTTACTGCCGGAGCTCCGCTCCTGTGTGCTCCTGCAGGAGATGACCAGTGTTCCCTCTAAGCTGAGTTAGTGTGAGCTAGCTCACAGTTTTTTAGCCTCCGGCTCACACATTTTTGTCTTAGCTCAGGGAGGATGGCTCCAGAACAAACTAATTCATGCAGTAGCTGAATCACTCGCTCACAACTTTAATGCCAGTAGCTCACAAAGTAGAAATCTTGCTCACAAGACTTCACAGCTTAGAGGGAACATTGGAGATGACCCCTGGTTATATATTATTATTAATTTATAATTTAAATGTATAGACCACCCTTCCCTGGCTACACAGGGCTCAGGGCGGTGAACGACAGTAGAAGCGTGCAGAAATTAATGAAAACAATTCCAGCAGTTTAAATAAAATATTATGAAAGCATTTTTTGCCACCTTCTGGGCACGGAGCAGGATTCACTGGATGTGTGTGTGTGTGGGGGGGGGGAGGTATTTGTGAACTGGAAGGATCCTCCAGGGTCATCTAGTCCAACCCCTCTGCACAGTGCAGGAAATGCACAGACACACAAAGAGAGCCGGGGCTTGTTCGCCCACCCCCTTGGCACATGTTTGTAACACCGCCTTTCTCTTGTCCTCAGCTTTCCTCGCCGTCTGCCCGTCCGAGGTCCTGTGAGGTTCCTGGGATCCAGTAAGTTCAAAGCCAAGGCTTCATTTTCCGGAGGGGGGGGAGAGGCTCACTAGTACTACTCCCATCCCCAGTTGTTCAGCTCTGTCTGCAAAATGTGACTATCTCTTCCGACGTTGCCTGTGTTGCCTACTGGTTAGGGCTGGGGGCAGGGGAGACCTGGATTCAGATCCTTATCTGACCACGAAGCTCACTGGCAGACTTTGGGCCAGCCTTTCTCTCTCGGCCTGACCTGCCTCACAGGGTTGTTGTAGAGAATGAAACAGTGAAAGGGGAAAAGAAGCATGCCGCCCTGAGTTGTTTGGATGAGGGATGGGATGGCAGCATTGCAGATGGGATGTGTGGATCAATGGCCATCCCACTTGCATAGGGGAGGGGCTCATGGTTCAGTGGAAGAGCCTCTGCTTGGCACGCAGAAGGTCCTGGGTTCAATCCCCGGCATCTCCAGTTAAAAGGACCAGGCAGTAGATGATGGTAAAGACCTCTGCCTGAGACCCTGGAGAGCCATGGGGAGGGGCTGTGGTCCAGTGGCAGAGCCTCTGCTTGGCGTGCAGAAGGTCCCAGGTTCAATCCCCGGAATCTCCAGTTAAAAGCACCAGGCAGTAGGTGATGGGAAAGACCTCCGCTTGAGAGCCTGGAGAGCCATGGGGAGGGGCTGTGGTCCAGTGGCAGAGCCTCTGCTTGGCGTGCAGAAGGTCCCAGGTTCAATCCCCGGAATCTCCAGTTAAAAGCACCAGGCAGTAGGTGATGGGAAAGACCTCCGCTTGAGAGCCTGGAGAGCCATGGGGAGGGGCTGTGGTCCAGTGGCAGAGCCTCTGCTTGGCGTGCAGAAGGTCCCAGGTTCAATCCCCGGAATCTCCAGTTAAAAGCACCAGGCAGTAGGTGATGGGAAAGACCTCTGCCTGAGACCCTGGAGAGCCATGGGGATTGGTTCAGTGGCAGAGCATCTGCTTGGCGTGCAGAAGGTCCCAGGTTCAATCCCCGGAATCTCCAGTTAAAAGCACCAGGCAGTAGGTGATGGGAAAGACCTCGGCCTGAGACCCTGGAGAGCCGCTGCCTGTCTGAATAGGGGCTGTGGCTCAGTGGAAGAGCCTCTTCTTGGCATGGAGAAGGTTCCGGGTTCAATCCCCGGCATCTCCAGTTAAAAGGACCAGGCAGTAGATGATGGGAAAGACCTCTGCCTGAGACCCTGGAGAGCCATTACTAGTGAGGGTAAACTAGACTGGTCTAGATAGGCCAGAGATGTGACACTGTATAAGGCCGCTTCGTGTGTTTGTGTGCGTCTGTTCATCTGTGCACCTGGATAAACATCTGGAGCAGAGGTCCATCAGTGGCTATTGCCCAAAAGGTCTAGATGGAACACTCTGTCTGGGGGAGTGATTCTCTGTCTTCTTGGTGCTTGGGGGGGCAAGAGTGGGGGGGGGGCTGCTGGAGTTCTGGCCCCACTGGTGGACCTCCTGATGGCACCTGGGTTTTGGCCACCGTGTGACAGAGTGTTGGACTGGCTGGGCCATTGGCCTGATCCAACATTGGCTTCTCTGATGTTCTTATTTAGCTGGAGCTGAATTACCCCATATGAATGTAAAATGCCTCCTCCCTTGGAAAAAAAAGTGTAAGTAGCAAACAGGCCCGCTGGGGGGAGACGTTCTGCCCCAGCCCTTCCCTTGCGTATGTGTGGAAAGTGCCGTCAAGTCGCAGCCAACTTATGGCGACCCTTCATGGGGTTTCCAAGGCCAGAGACGTGCAGAGGTGGTCTTGCCCTTGCCTGCCTCTGCGTAGCGACCCTGGACTTCCTCAGTGGTCTCCCCTCCAAGGACTGACCAGGGCCGACCCCGCTTGGCTTCTTCTGAGATCTGAGCCACCCAGGTCAGGCCACCCCCTTCCCTTCCTGTGCACATTTTCCTCCTGTGGGATTTTTCATGCTGAGTGGGCAAGAACGTACTCCCTGTTTTTATGCTGTCCTTTGTCCAGGGATTGCAGGACATGACGCATGGTTCTTTCACTCTACGTCCTCCATTCACCCACTTTTGATTATTATTATTTTTTTGCTAAAAGAAACCCAGGCATAAAAATATTAAAGCCAGTGTAGAAAAGGGCCAACAACAGGGCAGAGAGGCCGAGGTCTTCCCCTAAAAAGAACATCAGAAGAGCCCTGCTGGATCAGCCAGTGAGGGTCCATCTAGTCCAGCATCCTGCCTCACACAGTGGCCTCAACCAGTTCCTCTGGAGGGCCAATAACAGGGCAGAGAGGCCGAGGCCTTCCCCTCATAAGAACCTCAGAAGAGCCCTGCTGGATCAGCCAGTGAGGGTCCATCTAGTCCAGCATCCTGCCTCACACAGTGGCCTCAACCAGTTCCTCTGGAGGGCCAATAACAGGGCAGAGAGGCCGAGGCCTTCCCCTCATAAGAACCTCAGAAGAGCCCTGCTGGATCAGCCAGTGAGGGTCCATCTAGTCCAGCATCCTGCCTCACACAGTGGCCTCAACCAGTTCCTCTGGAGGGCCAATAACAGGGCAGAGAGGCCGAGGCCTTCCCCTCATAAGAACCTCAGAAGAGCCCTGCTGGATCAGCCAGTGAGGGTCCATCTAGTCCAGCATCCTGCCTCACACAGTGGCCTCAACCAGTTCCTCTGGAGGGCCAATAACAGGGCAGAGAGGCCGAGGCCTTCCCCTCATAAGAACCTCAGAAGAGCCCTGCTGGATCAAAGCAGTGAGGGTCCATCTAGGGATGTGGTGGTGGAGGGAGAAAAAAGCTCTCTTTCTATTCTGTCTTCCCTGTGTGTAAGAACACTGCTGTCCCCACCACATGCCGGTATCGCCCCCTCAGGCTGCCCCTAAAGCTCTCCTGAGTACTGTACTGCATACCTGCAGTATGGAGTGGTATTGCTCATTCTCCAGCACTGGATTCGGACATCTCATTTCTGGACACGTGTGGAGCAGGCTGAAATGTGCTGCCAAAGGAGAAGAAACCATGATATCCTGGCTAATCAACAATCCTTACAAATTCATTTTTGATCACTGAACAGTGCATTACATATAAAATGTGAAAATTGATGTTTGAATTGCATGGAAAAATTACAACGTTTTGTTTACGGGCCCGTAGCTACGGTGGGGCATTTTGGGGCTCCACACCCTCAAATGTGAGGCATGCCCCACAGCAGCTCCTGCCCCTCTCCTGTGCCATTAAAAGGGCCCTCCAGCTGATCGGCAGGAGCACCTGGCCCGCCGATCAGCTGGAGGGCCCTTTAAATCTTGCAGCAGCCCCTCGCCCTCCCCTCCTCCAAGATTTAAAGGGCCCTCCAGCTGATCAGTGGTCCCCTTAAATCTGTCAGGAGGGGAGGGAGAGGGGCGGCTGCCTTCCCTGAACTCCAAGCGGCAATTTCAGTACTTGAAAAACAGCATGGGAACCCTTTGAACAAATGCTGTATTTCGGGGGGCCTGCACCTGATCTCCAAGCGGTGAAATTGCCGCTTGGAGTTCGGGGAAGGCCTGTGGCTGCCCCCCTCCCCTGTGGCCCTGCAAAATTTCCCCATGCCCCACCAACCCAAAATTTCTGATCAAACGTTCTCCTCCTTAGAAGACTCTTTCCCGTTTGATGAACTCCCTGCATATGAGGATTAAGAACATAAGAACATAAAATAAGCCAATGCTGGATCGGGCCAGTGGCCCATCCAGTCCAACACTCACAACACTCTGTGTCACACAGTGGCCAGGAATACCAGGTGCCATCAGGAGGTCCACCAGTGGGGCCAGGACATTAGAAGCCCCCCCCCTGTTGCCCCCCCCCCCCCGCAAGCATCAAGAATACAGAGCATCACTGCCCCAGACATAAGAACATAAGAGAAGCCAATGTTGGATCGGGCCAGTGGCCCATCCAGTCCAACACTCTGTGTCACACAGGGGCCAAAAATACCAGGTGCCACCAGGAGGTCCAGCAGAGGGTCCAGGACACTAGAAGCCCTCCCACTGTTGCCCCCCCCAAGCACCAAGAATACAGAGCATCACTTGCCCCAGACTTATTTATTTATTACACTTATATCCCGCCCTGCCCACAAACGGGCTCAGGGCGGCTTACAAATAAGGGCCACATGTGCCAAATAAAACATTAAAAACAGCATAAAACATTAAAAACAGACTGAGAGTTCATATCTATACCTCGTGGCCACTGATGGACTCCTGCTCCATACGTTTCTTTCCCCCTGAGATGCCTCCCTGTCTTGCAGTATCTTCACGTCACCAGACCAGCCTGCCAATATGCCTATGATCCCCACTGCCCTTAACACGGGGGGCTCCCTCCCGGACCTCACCAACCTGCACTTCCCGTCCCCGCTGCCCACGCCCCTGGACCCGGACGAGTCGGCCTACCCCAGCTTGAGCGGCGGGAGCAGCACCGGCAACCTGGCCAGCACCATGACGCACCTGGGCATTGGACCCGGCTACGACTCTCCCGGTGAGTTTCTGCCCGAGGGGCCGGGTTTGCCTTCGCCCGGAAGAAGGCCTCAAGGGACTCGTCATGGGGCTGGAGGGAACACTGTCGCCTAGGAGGGCAAGGCCCGCCTTCAGCCAGCAGAGGCCGTGTCCGATTGGTGCTAGGATCCGGGAGGGATGCTAGGGATTGGCCCGTTGCCGCTGAGCTTTGTGGGTAGTGAGCCGGACACCCGATTCCAGTGCCTCATCTGCACGGAGAGGCTCGGGGTAATCTCGGGTTCCCCGTGTCGCCGTCAGTACATAAGAGGAAAAGAGGGGACGTTTAAGACGTCCCGTTTTGGAGGAGCGAGACGCTGCCTTGGCCCAAACTCTCCTTTCTACATAGATGGCGTTCTTGTCACGCCGGCACTCCGGAAACCACGAGAAAAGAGCCAACGGTGACAAAATGCCACAAGAGGTTATGAAAATCTGTCGAGAGGGGCAGGCGCGTTAGTCTGTCCATAGCAGTAGAAAAGAGCAAGCGTCCAGTAGCATCTTCAAGACTTGACAAAATTTGTTGCAGGGGGAGGAGCTGTGAAATGTGGCTAGCTTAAAGGAGTCGCGTGCATCATTTGGAGCCCAATACGCACGCATTTCCCATATATGCCCCGAAGAGCACTACGCTCTATGGATCAGCACCTCCTGGTAGTCCCTGGCCCGAAAGACATCCATCTTGCCTCGAGCAGGGCCTTTTCCGCCCTGGCCCCTGCCTGGTGGAACATGCTGCCCATTGAGATCCCAATTCCGCAGGGCCAGGGCTTTTTTTGTAGAAAAAGCCCAGCAGGAACTCATTAGCATAACAGGCCACACCCAACAGCAGAAACTCATTAGCATATCAGACCATGCCCATGACAGCACAGCTCATTAGCATATTAGGCCACACACCCCATGCCTTCCCTTGGCTTGTCTGGGTGCCCTGCGGCTGCGGGGAGCCTGGGCAAGCCGGCCCTTCGACAGGCCGGGGAAGGGACGGGGAGGCATTTAAATGCCTCCCTGATCCTTCCAGCCCACCTCGGAGTCACGGGGTGTGTGTGTGTGTGTCGCTCTCCAGGCCTTCCCTCTGTAGCCACTGCAGGCGCAGAGGTTTTGGCTGTACTGGGCGTGGCCAACTCTGAAGCCAGCCGGAACTCCGTTCCTGTGCGTTCCTGCCCAAAAATAGCCCTGCGCAGGGTCTGCAAGACGGAGCTGTTCTGCCAGGCCTTTCGCTGAGGCAGCTGATGCCCATCTATGGCCCTTCCTGAGGCGTCTGTCACTCTGTTATTCTCTCATCTAAGTAACAACTACTGGCTACGGCCAGGAACCCCCCACGACCCAAAGATTTCTCTGCTACCAGCTGTGACCAGCATTTTAATATTTATGACGATGTTTTAAATTTTAATGTTTATCGTTATTAACTCTCATATTTTGTATAAATGAAATGCTGTTCCCCGCCCTGAGCCCGCTTCCGAGAGGGGCAGGCTGTAAATGTGAAGAAATAAGTGAATAAATGAATATATATTTACAGCCAATGTTCCCTCTAAGCTGTGAAGTCTTGTGAGCAAAAATTCTACCTTGTGAGCTACTGGCATTAAAGTTGTGAGTGAGTGATTTGGCTACTGCATAAATTAGTTAGCTCTGTAGTGATCTCCTGAGCTAAGACAGAAATCTGTGAACTGGAGGCTAAAAAACTGTGCGCTAGCTCACACTAACTCAGCTTAGAGGGAACACTAGAGACTTCAGTCCGGGGATTATGCTTTTCGTAAAATATAAATAACATGGCGGGAACTTTTGATACGGTCGAAACACTTCATGGGGGACATTTGCAACATATGTATTTTGTTGGATTTATGGATTATTGATTTTTGCACTATGTTGCATTTCTAGGTCATTTATGTTATTATACTATTACATTTAGTTATTTATGGGTTATTAGTCATTCACACAGACTTTCTTATATCTCTGGCTTTTCCCTTATTTCCGCGTTCTCCTTTTGTGTGGGGCTGTTTTGCTCGGCACGCAGAGCTAGTTCTGCACCCAGGGGACCGTGACAAGCCCCAGAGGGGCTGGGAGTGCCGTTGGGGGCTTGGCTTGTTAGTGATGCGTCTGGCTGAAGACAACCCTCAATCCCCACCCGGCCCCTTGCTTTTTGTTTGCTACGACATCAGTGTCCCCACCAGCAGATGTTGCTGGTTTTGTTGCATAGTTGTGCCAATGGGGCCGCCTATCACTGTTCTAAAATCATCGTCGAGGAAACATTTTTCCCCTCTGCCCCGTCTCTTTTCTCTGTCAGAGAGAGAATGTCTCCTACAGAATGAGGCCTGTCATTCCTGTATCCTTCAAAACTGTCGATTGCTTTAAAACTGATTTCTTTTTTTGGGGGGGAGGGGGGATCTGGTGATAGCCCCAGCCCTTGTGAGACAGGTATGAGTTTAAGCCTTCCCTGTTTCACAAAGAAGGCGTCTCTCTTTTCTTAGAAGAAGAAACTGAGGGGTTTTTTGCACGAACGAGGTCCTTGTGCCTAAGTAGCCGTGACTTAAATCATTTTTGTCCCACAGCGCAACTGAGGTGGCATACCGTTGGTCCGAAACAAGGTAAAAAAGACGAGATTTGTAATGGTCAGTGATTCACTGAGCAGAACGCTGCCAAACAGGGCAAGAACACAGCGTTGCTAGCCAAGGTCCCAAGCAAATGAAACAGCTCTCTGCCCAGCAGTAATATAAGGCCAGGCGGCAAGCGAGTATTTCAGGAGAGACCGTTCCACCATTGGGGCACCACCCCCAGGACGGTCCGGGGTCGGTTCCCGTGGATCACTTCTGCCGAAGCACCACCGTTACTAGCAAAACAATAAATCACCGTGTATATATATACAATATAAGCAGATACTTATATATAATGCTTTTAGAAATCAGTTGTCAGCAAAGTTACAGCCAAATATCACATACTGTAGACTCTGTCATATGAGAGCATATTAGGAGCTCCCCAGTCACCAGATTAAACGCGATAACGTACAAAAAACTGTATAAGAATTTACATTGTGATATAATGCTTGCAGCACTTTATTCCATTGAAGATAAGAATACAGACGACAAACCTGAAGAAGGATTCGTAAACGGCCTTATACTAGAAATCCGTCGTTTGTCTGAGAATATACTGTAGTGTTTCATATGTACTGCCAAGCCTAAGATCGCATTCTATAATGTTATAGTTGTAACTTTGCTGACAACTGATTTCTAAAAGCATTATATATAAATATCTGCTTATATTGTATATGTATACACGGTGATTAATTGTTTTGCTAGTTACTATACACCGTGGTCTTGTTTGTTGAAGCAGCACCGTTGGCAGAACGGGTCCCTAGGCGCCCGCTGTCCTTCCGGGTGGCCCCCCGCCTAATCTCTGAAGGCGCCTGCCCGCGAAGACCCTTTCTTCCCCAAGAAGGCGGAGTTAACAGAAGTTACACAAGCCCCGTCCCTTTTCTCGTGGTTTCCCGATCTTTTTCCGGGGACTCCTCATTCCCTCTGCTGCTCCCCCACCCCCTTGGGAGAGGCCTCTCCTGCTCCGCCACCACCACGGCCCCACAGTCCAGTGGATGTTCCATTCCATGTTTTACGTTCCCACCTCCATCGACGTGCGCTCGAGCCCCTCCGCCGTTTCCCCCCCGGGTCGGGGAAGGCAATGGTGGGGGACGGAGCGTTGTGTGTCCATGGGTAATTGTGGCGTGTGTGTGTGTGTGTATTTTTCACCTTTGGTTTTCTTTTTGTCCCCACAGGGCTGTGCTCACCTATGCAGAGCTCCCTCAGTAACCCCTGCATCCAGTCCGCACTCAGCAACCCCTGTCTGCAGGGCTCCCTCAGTAACCCCTCGCTGCGCTCCTCCCCCAGCAGCTCTTCCATCCCCTCCTCCATGAGTAACCAGTCCCTCCCTTCCTCCCTCAGCACCCCCTCGCTCTCCTCCTCCCTCAGCAACCCCTCTCTCCCCACCTCTCTAAGCACCCAGGTGGGGGGCCCCGCCCCCGGCAACCCCGCCGCCCAGCAGCCCGGCTTCAGCGGCTCCTCCCCCTCCTCCGCTTCCTCCCCCCCCCCCCCCCCCGCCCCTTACCCCCCCCACGCCTCGCCCCGGCGCAGGGTCCCGCTCAGCCCCCTCACCCTCCCCATGGGTGGAGACTCGAGAAGGCAGCACCCAAAACAGTTTTCGCCAACTATGCCACCCACATTGTCCTCCATCACACAGGTATGCATGAGGCGCAGACGGGTGCCCGGGCGCCCCCTTGCGCTCCCTTCTGACACTGTCTCTTTATGTTTTATTTCTTTTCTTTTTTCCCCCTGTTGTGTCTTGCTACCATCTCATCTCCACTTTCAAGGGGAATAGCACCCCTCCCTCCGCCTGGTTGTCGTGTTTCTTTGGAGTAGAGGTGAAGCCAGGGGTCGTTTCGTAGAAAAAGAGCCAATGGAACTCATTAGCATAACTCATTAGCATATGCCACACCCCCTGACATCACCTGAAGTGTGTCATAAGGCCACACACCCCCGACATCACTGGAAGTGTGTCATGAGGCCACACACTCCGCCCCCAACGATCCCGGCTGTCGGCGGCGGCCTTGCAGCTCCACTGCCAAGCCCCATGAGGGGCCCGGCGGTGGACCTGCAAGGCCGGCGGGAGTGCAAGGAAGCCCCGCGAAGGCCCTCCCTGGCCCCAGGCAGGCAGGGGTGGGGAGAGGCAGGGAGGAAGCAACTTACCCTCCCTCTTCTCCTGCCTCCTCCTGGCTGAATGAGGGCCGGAAGCGGGGTGGCCGGAAGCAGGGGGCGGGGCTTCGTCATGTGCCCCCCCCCGGTACCTCACCCGGGGGAACTGCGATCCCCCGCGATCCCCCCCGAAATGACCTCTGGGTGAAGCCCATAGATAGCCTTCCCCCTTTATTTTAGGCCGCTGCTGAAGCCTCTTCCGAGCTCTCCTGTTTAATGGCTTGTGTTGCAGTGGAGCAATAGTGCAGTGGAGCTCTAATGCTAGTTTAGCAGCAGCAGAAGAAGAGCTGGGTGTTATACCCCGCTTTTCTCTAACTTAAGGAGTCTCAGAGCGGCTTACCATCACCTTCCCTCTCCCCACAGCAGACACCCTGTGAGGTAGGTGGGGCTAAGAGAGCTCTGAGAGAACTGTGACTGACCCAAGGTCACCCAGCTGGCTTCATGTGTAAGAGTGGGGAATCAAACCTGGTTCTCAAGATTAGAGTTCTCCAGATTAGAATAGCCCACGAGCAGTTCATAAACAGTGTGCCAGGGCAAGAAGATAAAAATTAAACTGTGCCAGGGTTTGGATGATGGGGAAGCAGACTCTAGGACTGTGACAAGACCCTTCAGGAACCAGCAGACATATTGGGATGGCTCCATTCTGCTAATGGTAGTATGCTTCCCTGGCGCCAGGCTTGATGCAAGAAGCTTAAAATCGGGGGAAGAGTCTTTGCGCATGGAGAGCTATCACCATTAGCAGAATGGGTCCATGGAACCCAACCCGTTACGTTAGAAAGGAGTGGGAGGAGCCTCTGTCCCACATAGGGTTGCCAGACCCCCCCCAGTGGAGGCGGGAGTGCCCCGCCCCACCGTCCTGCCACTGATCAGCTGGCCAGTGGGGGGGGGGGGCTTACCCTGAAAAAGAGGGAAGTCTATCTGACGTGCAGCGATGTGTCTGTGTCACTACCCACATGACCCGGAAGTGATGTCATCATGTCTGGGTCATCAGGGCAATCCTCTGGTATTTGGGCAAAGACTCTATGGTAGAAGTCAAATTTACCGTAGAGTTTTTGCCCAAATACCGGAGCATCCCCCCCCCCGACATCCCGGAATTGATGACACCGCTTCTGGGTCACGTGGTCAGTGACGTAGGCACATCTGATGGGCCTTCCTGCTGTTCCCGGTAAACCCCCACCCACCCTAGTCCCACATCAGCCCACAACTTAATG
>NW_015166425.1:404253-409210 GCF_001447785.1 Gekko japonicus
CAATAAGCTGCTGCCCAAGCGAATGAGGAACCATTTCATTAAACGCCTAGCATTGGCTGCCAAGTGGGGAATGGGTCGATTTGGGCCTCCTTTCTCTAGGAGGGGGAGCACCACCCTCTTCCCGAAACTGTTCCCAGAATTCTGAAAAAGCAACAGGAGGCTCTCGTTCATTTGCATAGCGGGAAGAGCTCCCTAACCCCAGTCTGAGTCCCTCCTGATCCTCCAAACCCTGGTTTGGGAACGTATCGTGGGGTTAGCCACAGTTCTGTGCCTCACTTGCGAGTTTTCTCCTCCACTTCCTGGTTTTCGGACTACGGTTTGTCGTCATGTCTGAATTAGCCAGTCTGTAGTCAGCTTCCCAATCCACGGGGGTCACTTAAAGTCCTAGTTTCCCGTCTGGGTTTATCTGCAAGGCGGAACTAGGTAAGCCAAAGAGAGGAGACAGTAGCATGTTCCCCAACTTCGAACCACGGTTTGGAGTACTGGCACAGTGGTAGCTGAACTGGACTCGAGTGCCAACCTTGGACGATTCACTTAGAAAAACGGGAATCATGAAATTGATTTCTTGCAGGCAAGGGAGATCCAAGGCCCTCTTGAGATAGGCCTCGGTATATTAACCTAACAAATCCAGAGTAGGAATAGGGAATTGGGAGGGACGAGACAGCTTTCCACTTCTTCCCGTGGGTCGTTTGGGCTCCGCACGCCAAATCTCCCCTTCTCTACAAAACGACACCCCTTCGTTTTTTACCCTGGTCTGTTTGGTAAACCCCCAACAAGTCCTGATTAATGTTGGGGGTGGATAGGGATCGCAGGCAGTCCCCCCCCCCCCAAGGCTTCTGTCTTCAGGACCGTAAACCAGTCAAGGGTGAAATATTTCTCTCTCCCAGCAGTGTCCACTAGGTGGGGCTCTCGGGCCCTTCCTTGGCACAAATCCCACTTCTTAGCGCCAAACGAAGTTGGGAGGGAGGGAGGGTGTGAGAAGGTCTCCTCGCGCCCTGTGCCGCAGCCTTTCTAACCGCCGCTCCCTGCCATCCTTTCTCTCCCAGGGGGTGCCACTGGACACCAGCAAGCTGCCCGCCGACCAGAGGCTCCCTCCGTACCCATACAGCCAGCCCGGCTTTCTTCTCCAGCAGAACCAGAAGCCCCTCCATCACCAGCAGGCGCAAGGCACGGGGGCTTCGCAACCTGGACGGCAGCCGCCCGCCCCTCCACACATGCAGTCGCAGTGCCCGTACCCCTCGCATTACCAGCCCAACTCTGCGCTCCAGCACCAGCTCAACCAGCCGCTGGGTGACTTTGGCCTGGGCAGTGTAAGTCTTGCGCCTCGAGGCTCGCTCAGTTCTCGGCATTTCTGGTCGAAAGGACCAGGCAGCAGGGGATGGGAAAGACCTCCGCGTGAGCCCTGGGGAGAGCTGCTGCCAGCCCGAGTAGACAATTCTGACCTCGATGCGCCGATGGTCCAATTCAGTCGAAGGCAGCTTTGTGTGTACACGTGTGTGTTCTGCAGCATGCCCGCCCTCTGTTTGTGGGCATGTCGCAGTCCGGGTTTGTGTAGGATGAAGAGATTGCGGTACCCAAATCAGTACCTGTGTCAACCCGGTCAGACAAAAGGCGTCCCTGCAGTTGAAAACCTAGAACATCAGTTCCAGGCCAGCAAGGGATCTTTTTAGTATGTTGTATACATGGGTCCCAGTCTGGCAGGATAAATCTTTGAGAGGAGAAAAATGGGAGACAGGAACCAGCAAGGAACTTCACAGCCCTACCTCAAACACAGACGACAAAGTGGGAAAAAAGACGGAATTACTGGACAGAGCAGTCGCGGTGATAACCTCAGAAATTATGTGTGGCAGTCCAGTAAAACCATTCATTTACAAAACCACTCGTGTTTGGTTGTAACTTTGAGCGGAATGCTCGAAAGTTCCAAATGCGGTTGTTACTTCGAGCCGAATGCTCGAAAGTTCCAAATGCGGTTGTTACTTCGAGCCGAATGCTCGAAAGTTCCAAATGCGGTTGTTACTTCGAGCCGAATGCTCGAAAGTTCCAAATGCTGTTGTTATTTTGAGCCGAATGCTCGAAAGTTCCAAATGCTGTTGTTACTTTGAGCCGAATGCTCGAAAGTTCCAAATGCTGTTGTTACTTTGAGCCGAATGCTCGAAAGTTCCAAATGCTGTTGTTACTTTGAGCCGAATGCTCGAAAGTTCCAAATGCGGTTGTTACTTTGAGCCGAATGCTCGAAAGTTCCAAATGCGGTTGTTACTTTGAGCCGAATGCTCGAAAGTTCCAAATGCGGTTGTTACTTCGCGCCAAATGCTCGAAAGTTCCAAATGCGGTTGTTACTTTGAGCCGAATGCTCGAAAGTTCCAAATGCTGTTGTTACTTTGAGCCGAATGCTCGAAAGTTCCCAATGCTGTTGTTACTTTGAGCCGAATACTCGAAAGTTCCCAATGCTGTTCTTCCCACATGGCTAGTCCAGAGTAAACCAACCCAAAGGAAGTAGGTAGGTGAAGGGGTTACCCAGAATGGCACCAAGAAGGTATGTTGGGATAGACAGGGAGGGAATTTCCGATTTAAAGGGAAGGAATCCCAAGCTAGGTGAGGGAATATAGTGAAGAGTGATCAGCTGGCAGTGGGACAAGACCGGCCGTGAATGGAAGATGGAGGACATAAAGAACCAGAAGAGGATAGAAGTATGTGGAAGGTTAAGTCTGGGATAAAGAACAGAATGAGGGGAAAGAAGAATATACCCTGCCCCTCTTGAAGGGGAGGGATTGGGTGGTTTCGTGTTCATGGTGCTGGAAGGTGGTTCTGGAGGGGAGCTAGCTATAGAAAATGAGGGCACTAGGTGCCCATCTTCTGCGCCAGGATTTACCCAGCCTCCAGTGAGGAACCTCACTATTGGCCAGATTTAGTACTGAGGTAGGACCCCTGCTGGCATTGGACCGGAAGCGCATGATCCGGCTTCCCATTGGTGGGTTTGAGGAGCAGAGGACCACAGTAAGCGGAAGTCCAAACGCAGTCTTAAGGAGGAAGAGGAGGAGGGTGCATACCAGTTGAGGCGACAGAGGACAGCAGGGCGGTGTCGGTGGGAGGATGGAATTACCCGAGCGGCAGGCAGGCCGGGGCCTGTTTGATAGAGGCCAGCAAGGCGGCTCAGGGCCCCTTCTGAATCACTAAGGAAACGTACGGTGTGTGGGAGATGGTGGGATCTTTGGGTAGAGATGTAAAATTTCCGGAAATTTTGAAGCTTGGGAAAAAACCCGTTTTTCGGGGGGAAACGGAAATTTTTGGAAAAATTGAAAAAATGCTACATTAGCATTTCTTTTGTCTTTTCTAGATTGAAAGTCATTCTGTTACTTTAGGAACATAAAATATGACTGTGGACATTTTTACTTGGCATGAAATTATCACAACTAGCATAATTAAAATATAGTGTATCCAAACAGTTATTTCAAACAGAATACCCACCCACATGCAAAAACAAAACTGAAACTTTTTTATTTTCTTCTGACAGTCGCACCTCCTAAAGGAAGAAATGCATCTTGTTCTTGCATTGGAGAGTTCAGTTTGTAACCTAGGACTTGCTTGTCCTCAGTGCACAGAAATTAGATAATCTGATACCATATATATATTAGAAATTATTTGAAAAATATTTGAACTCCTTGTCTTAAAATATTTTATTCATTGTGTTAAAATAAAATGTTCCATAATCATTTTTTTTCTTTTTTCAATTTTTCGGAAAAAAACAAAAAGGCTTCAGGAAAAAAACGGGGAAAAAACGGGTTTTCCCCGAATTTTTCCGGTTTTTTTCCGGGCCTTCACATCTCTATCTTTGGGTACGAGCCTATACACTTGGGTCATCACTCACAACTGTGAGCATGAGGAGCTCTGGAGAGTCAGGCGAAGGAGCCGTGATCACTGTCCTTCTGGATCATTCAGGCTGTCCGGCTCCTCCCTATCGAAAAGCGCCTTAGCGGGATTCCTGCCTTAATTGAGAGACCCTCCCGCTGGCGGAATTTTCCTTGAATTTCTGGCAGCTGAATGCCAAAAGACTTTGGGGTGAAAACAACATGGGTCTGTGTGTGTGTTTGTAGGCAACCCGGGGGAGCAACCCGGGGAGAAGGAGAAATAAACGTTATCTTATGGGTTAGAAGAATCCACCCACTCGGTATTTCCTTCTTTCCCCCACAGTTTGATCAGTACGGCATGGTCGAGAACACGCCAGGGGGCTATGGATTCAACAACAGCGCCTTCCCAGGAGACCTGGGTGCCTTAAACTACCCCATGGGGGACAACATGGGCCTGTCGGGAGGTGGCGGCGGTGGCAGCAGCACACACGACCCCCGTCTGCTCAACCGCCAGAACCTGAGCCACTGCAGCCGCCATGGCCCCATTCCCAACATTATCTTCACAGGTATTTGGCACCGGGGGGGTTGGAGGAGGGGCAGGCTGGGCTCCTGCTGGGGGTGGCGGGGTCAGTTAAGTGGGTCAAGCATTGACCGGGATGGCCCAGGTGAGGTGAGCCCGATCTTATCAGATCTTGAAAGCTAAGCAGGGTTGGCCCACGTTAGTGTTCAGATGGGAGAACATCGAAGAAATCCAGGGTCACAAGAACATCAGAAGAGCCCTGCTGGGATCAGACCAGTGAGGGTCCATCTAGTCCAGCATCCTGCCTCACACAGTGGCCTCAACCAGTTCCTCTGGAGGGCCAGCAACAGGGCAGAGAGGCAGAGGTCTTCCCCTCATAAGGACATCAGAAGAGCCCTGCTGGATCAGACCAGTGAGGGTCCATCTAGTCCAGCATCCTGCCTCACACAGTGGCCTCAACCAGTTCCTCTGGAGGACCAACAACAGGGCAGAGAGGCAGAGGTCTTCCCCTCATAAGGACATCAGAAGAGCCCTGCTGGATCAGACCAGTGAGGGTCCCTCTAGTCCAGCATCCTGCCTCACACAGTGGCCT
>NW_015166425.1:410239-414740 GCF_001447785.1 Gekko japonicus
GGATCAGACCAGTGAGGGTCCATCTAGTCCAGCATCCCGTCTCACACAGTGGCCTCAACCAGTTCCTCTGGAGGACCAACAACAGGGCAGAGAGGCAGAGGCCTTCCCCTCATAAGGACATCAGAAGAGCCCTGCTGGGTCAGACCAGTGAGGGTCCCTCTAGTCCAGCATCCCGTCTCACACAGTGGCCTCAACCAGTTCCTCTGGAGGACCAACAACAGGGCAGAGAGGCAGAGGTCTTCCCCTCATAAGGACATCAGAAGAGCCCTGCTGGATCAGACCAGCGAGGGTCCATCTAGTCCAGCATCCTGTCTCACACAGTGGCCTCAACCCGTTCCTCTGGACGACCAACAACAGGGCATGGAGGCGGAGGCCTTCCCCTCATGAGAACATCAGAAGAGCCCTGCTGGATCAGACCAGCGAGGGTCCATCTAGTCCAGCATCCTGTCTCACACAGTGGCCTCAACCAGTTCCTCTGGGGGGGCCAACAACAGGGCAGAGAGGCCGAGGCCTTCCCCTCATAAGAACATCAGAAGAGCCCTGCTGGGTCAGACAAGTTCATCTAGTCCAGCATTCCATCTCACACAGTGGCCCCAACCAGTTTCTCTGGAGGGCCAACAACAGGGCAGGGAGGCCGAGGCCTTCCCCTCATAAGAACATCAGAAGAGCCCTGCTAGATCAGACCAGTGAGGGTCCATCCAGTCCAGCCTCCTGTCTCATAGAGCGGCCTCAACCAGTTCCTCTGGAGGGCCAACAACAGGGCAGAGAGGCCGAGGCCTTCCCCTGATGTTGCCTCCTGGCTCTGGGATTCTGAGGCTTAGTCCCTCTGAATGTGGAGTTTCCCCTCATCCACCGTGGCTAGTATAAACTGACAGACTTATCCTCCAAACCACCTCTGAGCGTCTCTTGCCTGGAAAGCCCCATGGGGTCACCGTACGTCAGCTGCAGCTGGACGGCCCTTTCCACCACCACCAAGCATTGAGCGGCTGAGGATTTTTTACAAAGTGGTTTTTTACTTTATTTTTCAGTTAAAACAAACAATAAAATAGGAAATCGCCACCCCCACCCCCCAAAAAAGATGCCTTCTAATGCAGAACCCATTAGAAGCCCTGGCAAACAGGCAGGATTTGCAGCGCCTCCTGAAGGTCTCCAAGGAGGGGGCCCTCCTCACCTCTTCGGGGAGCCCCTTCCACAGAACTGGAGCCACGACGGAAGAGGCCCTGGCTCTGGTTAGGCCAGAGGGGCCACCCTGCGTGGTGGGATAACCAAAGGATGGCTGCCTGACAACCTTCGTTGGCACGCAGGGATGGATGGAAGGAGACTTTCGTGTTTAGTGTCATCCTGTAATACTGGAGAGGCCTCGATTCGAATCCCCCCCCCCACTTGCCATTCAGCTCCCTGGGTGTCCTTGGGCCAGTCATGCCCTCTCAGCTTAGCCTACTTCACAGGGTAGTTGTGGGATAAATATTTCTTTGGAAATATTCTCTTGGCTCTTTATTTTATTTATTTTATTTATATTTACATTTATATCCCGCCCTATCCCGAAGGCTCAGGGCGGCTAACAGGGGCACACAGTGCCAGGTTAAAACAATAACATATAATTTAAAAACAATAAAATACAATAAAATATAAACAATTTACAGCAAGAAGGGAAGTTCTTAACCTCACATAGCTACCGACGATCTTATCCTCAGAGCCGTGTCCAGCGCCACGCTCCACCCTTGGGGGCCAGGCAATCAGATGTTAATTCGCTAGGGCATAGGGGTACAGATGGAATAGTGGTGGCAGCGGCTCCTATCTAAAGGCCTGGCAGAAGAGCTCCGTCTTGCAGGCCCTGCGGAACTGAGAAAGGTCCCGCAGGGCCCGGATCTCCTCCGGGAGCTCTTTCTTCTCCTATCCCCTGCTGCCACCTGTCTTTTTGACTCTTCCCTCTCTCCCATATTTTTCCACATTTTTTTTCTCGCACACACAAAAACTCTCCTATTATTTGCTTATTTACTTAAGTTCATTCATACCCCTTTCCTCCCTCTGACGGGGACCCAGAGCCGCCCAGTGTTCTCTCTTCTACCCTAATCACCACCCCCAAAACAACCCCGTGGGACAGGTTGGGCTGAGGGTTTGTACCTTGCCCAAGGTTACCCAGCAGGCTTCTCTGCCAGAGTGGGGACTCCGATACCCTTATATTTAGGGAGAGGCAGAAACTGGACCGCCAAGCAAAATTCATCACAGATTCTGCACTGTTCGTAGTTTGCGAACGAAAGTTCGTGACGGGTCTACCATTGTGAACTTTCACAAACTTTTAAAGCACTTTGTGGCGGTTCGTGGGTAGAGCAAGACATCGCATAAACAGCTGAGCGGCAGCCGGCGGGGAGATAAGGCCAGGGCTGATGTTGCAAGTAGAGGGGGAAATATATTTTATTATTCAGCTAAAAAATTCCTTACATGTTTTGTTAACAGCCCTCTTCAGGGGAATCTGTTCCTGAAAGACTTAACAGATTCCCCTGAGGATGCCTGTTGGTGAAACGCATATGGAATTTTTAGCTGAATAATAAAATCCATTCATTCCTTTAATTGCATCCTCAGCCTTCACTTTATTTGTCTCTTAGTGGCTGGCGCACTCCTGGGACAATAAACGGGATGTAGAGGCCAGGGCCTTCCCCTTTGTCTGCTCCCCTTCAAAACCATCTATGCTTGCAGCCATCGCTCGGTCCATTGGCAGAGTTCCACAGTTTGAACTACCGTGGAACTCACTGCCACTTGATAAGGGAGGGCATGCCTAAAGGATGCAAGCAAGATTGACCCCCCCTTCCCTTTCTCTTTTCACTCCAGAGGATTCCCCTCCAGGTATCTCCAAGGAGATTGCCAACGTCTTGGCCAGCATGCCCGGTTTTGAAGTGGACTCCTCCCTGGGCTTGGACGAGGACCTGAAGATCGAGCCGCTCACGTTGGACGGACTCAATATGCTCAACGACCCCTACACCCTTCTGACCGACCCGGCAGTCGAGGACTCCTTCCGTACCGACCGGCTTTAGTGGGGGGGGGGACCCCGAGAACACCCGGTGAGGGCACAGAGCCACAGAGAAACAAAAGGCCGTTTCCCACTCGCGAAACTCTGGGTGTTGCTCAAGCAGGACATTTGTGGGGGGGACAGAGATTATGCGTGCCTCCTCCGATCACAGTGCCCTTCCTTAGAGAGACCTGTGGCTTCTAGCTCACAGTCTGCGCCGGAATCAGATTTTACAGAGAGCGAGCCCGGATTGCAAAGTACTTGAGGGGTTGGTGTTGGGGAGATCAGTCCCGGAGCCCAGGTGTAAGAACATCAGAAGAGCCCTGCTGGATGAGACTAGTGGTCCATGTCTCACACAGGGGCCTCAACAGGGCATAGAGGCCGAGACCTTCCCCTGATATTGCCCCCTGGCACTGGGATTCAGAGGTTGACTGCCTCTGAATGTGGCGGTTCTCCTCCGTCTCCGTGGCTAGTAGCCGCTGATAGACCTGTCCTCTATGAATCTGTCTAATCCCTTTTTAAAGCCAACACTACATCCTCTGGCAATAAATTCTAGGGGAAGGGAAGAGGCTTCCGGGCCCACGGAGAGGGGTGAATGTCGCGAAGCATGATCTCCTAGCCCTGAGCAAGGGAGAAATTCTGGCATTTAAAATCCTCCAAATTGTGCATTTTTGGGGTGGGGTGGGGAATGGACTGCATCGAAGAGTAGCATTTTGGTCTCCTTGCACCAAGGGATGTGTGTCGTTTGTGTATGCGTGTGTGTGAACCTGAGGCCAGTGTCCATCCCCAATCCCAACCGGTTCCAGCCATTTCTTTGCCTCTGTGCGTGTGTATGTGTGTGTGTATGTATGTACACCTACACAACTAGCTAGCGACCTATTTGTCACGCGTCGAGGGGTGGGGTGGGTGGCAGTCTTGGGGGGGGGTTATTTTGCAAATCATGTTTTTTAAATTCTGTACATAACTCTTCCATCTGTCTCGCCCCTCGCCCCTCCCTCCCTTTCAGCTGCCATGTACAGAGGGGGAGGGAGAGAGGGCGGGGAGGTCTTGTAAAGCACTTGTAACTTTGTATTCTTCTTGTCTGGCGTCTGTACTTGAGTTGAGGGGGGGCCAGGGGAGGACGGGGGCTGTGGGGGTGTGGCACTTGCCCCCCGCACCCTCCTCCTCTCCCCCCGCCACGAATGAGAAATACCAGAGTGATTTTATTATTTTTTTTAAATATATTATATGTTAATTATAATAAGTTTCTGCCTGTTTGTGTGCTTCATTGGGACGGGCTCCTGGGGTTCCATCTAACCGTTCAGGGGTGGTCAGATCAAAAGTCGGGCTAAATCAGCATTCGGTTTCCACAGAGGTCATTTTGGGGGGAATCGCGGGGGATCGCAGTTCCCCCGGGTGAGGTACGGGGGCGGGGCACATGACGAAGCCCCGCCCCCTGCTTCCGGCCCTCATTCAGCCAGGAGGAGGCAGGAGAAGAGGGAGGGTAAGTTGCTT
>NW_015166425.1:414792-430170 GCF_001447785.1 Gekko japonicus
TTGGGGGCGGGGTGTGTGGCCTTATGACACACTTCCGGTGATGTCAGGGGGTGTGGCATATGCTAATGAGTTATGCTAATGAGTTCCCCTAGCTCTTTTTCTACGAAACAACCCCTGAGTTTCCAGCAGATGTCTCTAAGAAGCTGGTGGCCAAACCTGCTCAGCGTTAAGAGCCACGTAGAATAAACATCAGAGGTTCGAGAGCCGCAAGACACGAACAGATATCACACACATGTTTTTATTTTAAAATATGCACATTTGCTTTTTATTAACATTACGTGAGACTGCCAAAAATAAAAACAGAAGGGGTAAAAACAGATATTGATAATGATATTTATTTGTCCAATGGTATTTGTTTGCTAATGATATGTATTTGTCTGAAAGAGAGGGAAAGGGAGAGAGATGGAAAGAAAGAATTAAAGAGGTGGAAAGAGAGAGAGAGAGAGAGACAGAGAACCAAGAAAGCAAATAGATGGGAGGGAAGGAGGGAGAAGGGAGAGAGGGAGACAAAAGTATGCCTCCCCTGTGCTCCCCCAGCCGTGAGCCACACAGTATGTGTGAAAGAGCCACAGGTGGCTCCTGAGCCGCAGTTTGGCCACCCCTGTGATCGACATTGGCCTTCCCTTGACTGGTTCGTCCCAGCATCCGGTACTACTCAGTATTTTATTCAGGGCTATTTTGGGGCAGGAACGCACAGGAACAGAGTTCCGGCTGGCTTCAGAGTTGGCCACGCCCACTGTAGCCAAAACCTCTGCGCCTGCAGTGGCTACAGAGGGAAGGCCTGGAGAGTGACTCCCCCGGCGACTCCGAGGCGGGCAGGCCGGGGGGGCCTGAAAGGATCAGGGAGGCATTTAAACGCCTTCCCCGGCCTGTCCGGGGAGGGGCTTGGTGGGGGGGGTTGCCCGAGCTCCGCACAGCCATGGGGTGCCCGGGCAAGCCAAGAGAAGGTATGGAGTGTGGCCTAATATGCTAATTAGTTTCTGCTGTTGGATGTGGCCTATTATGCTAATGAGTTCCTGCTGGGTTTTTTCTACAAAAAAAGCCCAGTTTATGTTGATTTATATCCTGCCCTCCCCTGCATGCAGGCTGAGGGTGGGTCACAACATGTCAGTCAAATACACAGAATCATAGAATTAAAACATTAAGAATAATAATCCAGATGAACAAATAACAAAGTTGCTACTCAGATCCAAGATGGCCAAAAAAAAATCTTCCGGGACTTCCAGTGCCTCCTAAGGAAGCGAGTTAGACCGCAACCTGTTGCCTGGTAACGCTTTGTTGATCCCGTAAGCAGGATTGGTCAGAATAGGCACTATAGCACCGCGGCAGTATGGACCAAACGGATGTCTTTTGGGCCAGGGACTACCAGAAGGTGTTATTTGGCTGAGCATATAGCTCTTTGGGGGCACATACAGTAGTAGGTTGTTTCCAAACACGGACGTTCCTCTAACAGCCCTCAAAAAAAACCGCCTCTGTTCCCCCCACCATCAGCTTTTATAGTCTTCTAAGACAGCAGCCATCATGACACCTTGTGGCAGTGAGTCCCGCAAGTTTCTTAATGCACCTTTATGCTCACCCCTACAGTCTCTGATCTTTCTTCGAGGTTTCCTCATGGAGGGGGAACACTTGCAACCGGGGTTTACGTATACTGTGGTGGACGATGCCAGTCTTATTCCGACAACCGGGTACGTTTGGAGGCTTGACTGTCATAACATGGGATTAGGTGCCAATTACGTCCAAAGGTTCATTGCATCAGGAAAGTGCTGTTATTAGTGGAAAAGATCTGCAGGGAAACCTGACACATTTGCCGTCCCGAGCCCTGATCTAAGGGCCGTGTTGGCACGCTAGGACTGTGCGTTTGCCCATGCACCTTCTCGAAGCTGCCCTTATTTAAACTTCCAGCTTCTTACAGAGCGCCGAACCATCTGCCTGGGCTTTGGAGAGTTGGTGCGCTAACAGCAGCTCCAGGTTCCAGTCTAACGGAAGAAGAGGAGATTGGGTTTATACCCTGCCCTTCACTCGGAGTCTCAGAGTGCCTTACAATCTCCTTTCCCTTCCCCACAACAGACACCCTGTGAGGGAGGTGGGGCTGAGAGAGCTCTTTCAAGGACTGCTCATGAGAACAGCTCTGAGAGAGTTTGTCTGACCCAAGGTCACACCAGCAGCTGCATGTAGAGGAGTGGGGAATCAAACCCGGTTCTCCCAGATTAGAGTCTGCGCTCCTAACCACCACATCAAACTGGCTTTCAGAAAGAGTTGTGACTGACCCAAGGTCACCCAGCTGGCTTCATGTGGAGGAGTGGGGAATCAAACCCAGTTATCCAGGTTAGAGTCGCTGCTCTTAACCACTACACCATGCTCACTCACTCCCAAATACTTCACACACATAACCTTCACAACCGTCCTACAAGATAGGTCAGTATTATTATTCCCGTATTGCAGATTGTTGGAGGGCAAATTTGAACTTGGTACCTTTCAGATAGGAGCTGCGGTGGCTCAAGTGGTTAAGATGCTGAACTGCAGGCTGTGGAAGGCCGGTAGTTCAGCAGTTCGAGACCTGAGTTGCCGCATGACGGAGTGAGCTCCCGTCTCTAGTTCCAGCTCCTGCCAACCCAGCAGTTCAAAAGCAAGAAATTGCAAGTAGATAAATAGGTACCACTTCGGTGGGAAGGTAACAGCGCTCCGTGCGCCTTGGTGTTTAGTCATGCCGACCACATGACCACGGAAATGTCTTCAGACACCGCTGGCTCTTCGGCTTTGAAATGGAGATGAGCACCGCAACCCTAGAGTCGGACTCGACTGGCTTTTGAGCAGGGGAACCTTTACCTTTACTTACCTTTCAGATACCTATGCATGCTTGGATGCTACATTGCACCAGTTCCACATGATGAACATTACAGAAATATTTTTCAGTGCTTCTTATCATATTCCCAATAGCACCATAGCCTTCTTGATGGAACTGTGGGGGGGGGGGGGCAGGAGACGTGCTCGTCACTCTTAAATTGACACTGACTGCCTGACTCACGCACAAAATAGGCGGCAGAATTAACTACTTCACTTCAGACAGGGTAGGGAGTCACGGAGGAGCACAGGTTTTAGGACGACTGCCCTGAGCCCCAAACTCCCCAGCCTGCCAGTACAAACCCAGCAGAGCAACCAAAATTATGGTGTAGCATCTTTCTCCCTGCGGTGTTAGTTTTCTATTGGTATGGAGCCAGTTGGTGTAGTGGTTAAGTGCGCAGACACTAATATGGGAGAACTGGGTTTGATTCCCCACTCCTCCACTTGCAGCTACTGGATGACCTTGGGCAAGCCATAGTTCTCACAAGAGCTGTTCTCTCGGGAGCAGTTCTCAAGAGAGCTCTCTCAACCCCACCTACCTGTTGGGGGGAAGGGGGGGGGGAGGGAAAGGAGTTTGTAAGCTGCTCTGAGACTCCTTTGAGTAGTGAAGGGCAGGGCATAAATCCAATCTCCTCCTCCTCTATTCTGTTAGAAGTTGGAATCCAGTCCACCCGCCTTCCTGCAACCTGAAAGCGTGGGCTCCATTCTGCCACCTCCTGCTATAGAATATGCGAGCCAGGACTTGATCCAGGTGGGCAGCCCTGTCGGTCTGTAGCAACAGAACAGAGTTCGAGTCCAGCGGCACCTTTAAGACCAACCAAGTTTAATTCTGGGAATGAGCTTTCGTGTGCAGGCACACTTCTTCAGGTATAAGAGCTGAAATTCAGGGGAGGTAGCCGTGCTTGTCGGAAGCAACAGAACAAAGTGTAAGTCCGGTGGCCACCTTTCAGACCAAAAAAGCTTTATTCAAAGTGCAAGCTTTCGTCTGAAGAAGCGTGCTTTGCACACGAAAACCCATACCCAGAATTAAACTTGGTCGGTCTTAAAGGTGCCGCTGGACTCAAAGGCTGCGGTCACACACACTAAATAAACCCGATGAGAGAATATGGCACACACAAGCGCCTATTTTATTTACTCCGACCCCCCCACACACCCACACACCCACTAAGCAACGAAAAACTGCCACCACCACCCCAAGACACGCATCTTCTGACGCATGCGCTGTTTTCTAACGGGGGGCTTTAAAAAAAATCCTTGATTGCCGGCCGACGGGAGAAAGCGCCGGACCTTTACTGCGCATGCGCTCTACACCAAGCCTCGAAGGGGCCCGGATGATGGGCGGGCGAAATGCAACGAATACGCATGCGTATAGCCTAGGTGGCCCGGAAGGAGATACGTTTGCTACGGAAGGAGATCTGGTGCTGCATCGGTAAGGCGGAAGTTGGCGGGTTCTCTCCCTTCTCTGCAGTTTGGCGGGCAGCCCTCGCGGTTTGAAACGAGACGCGGCTTCAAGGGCGACGCGGTTCGTCGCTCTTCTGCCTCTTTTCTATTCCACGACCGCGGAGCGCGAAGCGATTGGGAGGACCGGCTGCTACCGACCGGGTCCAGTTCAGACTACAGCCGGCGGGATGTTGGCAGGCGACGCGTACCCGTCGTTAAGGAGTCACCTCCTTTCCCCGAAGTAAGAACAGCTGCAGCGACTCTCTCCAAAGAAAGCTCGGAGCGTAGGGTTGCCAACCTCCAGGTGGTTAAATGCAAGGGGGGGGGGGATCGTAAACAAATTACAAGAAACACATTCTAAATATTTTATGCTTATTAAAGATACTAATATCCGTGTACTCTATTCATACAACAGTTCCAAAGTCTAATACATACATGCTCAGTCCATAAGCATTTCCATTCTCATCCAGTATAGTTAAAGGAATAAAGTGCCTGTGTCGAAAAACGTTGTCATCTTGTTGTTTTCATAATAGAGCATTTTAACATTAATGAATTTAAGGAAGCCCTGACTTGGATGGCCCAGCCTTAGAAGAAGAAGAGAAGAGATTAGATTCATACCCCGCCCTTCACTTGGAGTCTCAGAGCAGCTTACAAACTCCTTTCCCCCTCCCCACAACAAACACCCTAGGAGGGAGGTGGGGCTGAGAGAGCTCTCTCGAGGACTGTCCTTGAGAGAACAGCTCTATGGCCTGCCCAAGGTCATCCAGCAGCTGCAAGTGGAGGAGTGGGGAATCAAACCCGGTTCTCCCAGATTAGAGTCCGCACACCTAACCTAAGCAGGGTTGGCCCTGGTTAGTACTTGGGTTGGAGACAACCAAGGAAGTCCAGGGTTGCTATGCAGAGGCAGGCAAGGGCAAACCATCTCTGTATGTCTTTTGCCCTGACCGGGGTGGCTTAGGCTAGCCCAATCTCATCATATCTTGGAAGCTAAGCAGGGTTGGCCCTGGTTCGTGCTTGGATGGGAGACAACCAAGGAAGTCCAGGGTTGCTGTGCAGAGGCAGGCAAAGGCAAACCACCCCTGAACATCTCTTGCCTTGAAAACTCCATGGGGGTGCCATAAGTCAGCTATGACTTGATGGCAATTTCCATGGCAAATTTAATTTGCCATGCTAATTTTGTTACCTTTTGTTGAAGCTGAGCACTAGTTTAAGTATTGTTTCCCCTTTCTTGATTTCTTTTAAGTGAAATTGAATGACAGAATGGCTACAAATCAAATCCCATAGAAATCTAGGGACAATATTAAAGCCACAATTTGTGCTCCTTATTATCTTTATGCTGGGCTGCCAGTTAAAAATGTAATCAAAGGGAATCTAAGCACAACAGCTGCATTTTTATATGTCAGTGATGTAGATCGAGAAACTCAACCCATGTTCTCTATCCTGCCAGCCGCGTATCAGATGGCAGTTTTGGTTTTTTCCTCACATCCCCCCCCCCATTTGGTTGTCTATCTGTGTCTTACATTTATTCCACATTTCAGACTGAATGCATGTTTCTCCTCTCTTTCATTTTGTTCTTACAACACCCCTTTTGAGGTAGGTTATTCTGAGAGAAAGCGAGTGAGTTAGGGTTACTCAGAGAGCGTTATATGACTGGGTGGAATTTGAACTTGGGTCCTTCCCAGTTCCAGTGCAACACCTTAATCACTATACTATACAGACCAGGGGTAGCCAAACTGTGGTTCGGGAGCCACATGCGGCTCTTTCACATATTGTGCGGCTCCTGGCAAGTTCCCCATCTATTTGCTTTCTTTGTTACTTTCTCTCTGTCTGTCTGCCTTCCTCCCCTTCCCTCCCCCATCTATTTGTTTTCTTTCCATCTTTCTCTTTTTCTCCCTTCCCCCTCGCTCGCCATCTATTTGCTTTCTTTGTTTCTCTCTCTCTCCCCCTCCCTCCCTCCTCTATTTGCTTTCCTTCCATCTTTCTTTCTCTTTTTATCCCTTCCCTCCCCCCTCCCTCGCCATCTATTTGCTTTCTTTGTCTCTCTCTTTCTCTACTTCTTTCATTCTTTCTTTCCACCTCTCTCTTTCTCTGAGACAAATAAATATCATTAGCAAACAAATATAATTGGACAAATATCATTAACAATATCTGCTTTTAAAACCCCCCCTGTTTTTTGCAGTCTAGTTTCATGTTAATAAAAAGCTAATTTGCATATTTTTTAATAAGAACATGTGTAATATTTGTTCACCTCTCACGGCTCTCGGACATCTGACGTTTATTCTGTGTGGCTCTGACGTTAAGCAAGTTTGGCCACCCCTGACACAGACTCTCAGCTGTTGCTGATTTATATCCTCTTCCCAGTTCAGAGTGAGACTGGGCAAACACTTGTTACGGATGCTCTAGGCTAGAGGTGTCAAACTCAGTCGTTACAAGGGCCAGATCTGACAGAAATGTCACTTTGTTGAGCCAGGCCACGTCTGCCATAAAACGTAATGCCAGGTGCTGGAGACAGAAACTGTATAAAGGACAGCAGCTGGTAAGAACCGAGTTGGTGTATCCTCACTGCAGAGGAAAACCCACAGGGGCAGACTAGTGAGGCAGCAATGCAGTGCTGGGCAGATGCCCCCACGATGCTTGACTCCTGCATAAGAGAACGTAAGAACAGAAGAGAAGCCAATGTTGGATCAGGCCAAAGGCCCATCGAGTCCAACACTCTGTCACACAGTGGCCACAAATACCAGGTGCCATCAGGAGGTCCACCCGTGGGGCCAGGACACTAGAAGCCCTCCCACTGTCACACACACACACCCAAGCACCAAGAAGACAGAGCATCACTTGCCCTAGACTATCTATACCTTGTGGCTAATAGCCACTGATGGGCCTCTGCTTCATATAAGAATGTAAGAGAAGCCAATGTTGGATCAGGCCAATGGCCCATCGAGTCCAACACTCAAGTCCAAAAATACCAGGGGCCATCAGGAGGTCCAGCAGTGAGGCCAGGACACTAGAAGCCCTCCCACTGTTGCCCCCCCCTCCCCAAGAAGACAGAGCATCACTTACCCCAGATAGAATTCCTATCTATTGTTGTTCAGTCGCACAGTCGAGTCCGACTCTTCGCGACCCCATGGACCAGATCCCGCCAGGCCTTCCTGCCTTCCTCCATCCTCTGAAGTTTGCTCAATTTCATGTTCCTTGCATCTATGACACTGTCTAACCATCTCGTCCTTTGCCGTCCCCGTCTTTGACCTTCAATCTTTCCCAAAATCAGGGTCTTCTCCAGTGAGTGCTCCCTTCTCATTTGGTGGCCAAAGTATTTGAGCTTCAGTTTCATTATTTGGCCTTCCAGATTTCCTATCTATACCTTGTGGCTAATAGCCACCGATGGACCTCTGCTCCATATGTTTATCTAATTCCCTCTTGAAGCCATCCGTGCTTGTAGTCGCCACCATCTTCTGTGGCAGTGAGTTCCATGTGTTAATCACTCTTTGGGTGAAGAAGGACTTCCTTTTATCTGTTCTAACCCAACCACTGAGCAATTTCATGGAGTGCCCACGAGTTCTTGTATTGTGAGAAAGGGAGAAAAGTACTTCTTTCTCTGCCTGCTGTATCCCATGCATAGTCTTGTGAACCTCAATCATGTCACCCCTCAGTCGTTGTTTCTCCAAGCTAAAGAGCCCCATGCACTTTAACCTTTAACCTGAGGAGCTTTCCTGTTTCCTGAGGAGGTTCTAATCTTACCTGTAGTGCTGTTGTCAGATGTAGAGCCTTTTGTGTTTTTCAGGAAACAATCCATATACAAAAGAACATCCTCAGGAAAGCTCCTCCATTAGCATGTTCACAGCCTGGGGAACTCCAACATGATAATGACTCTGCCCTATCCCACCTTCCTGAGCAGATATAAATTACCTGCCTACCATTTTTGTCTCACCTTGACACAGAGAGTACTCCATCTTTCTGTGTTATACCTCCGAGGATGCCAGTCACAGCTACTGGTGAAACGTCAGGTCCTACAATGCCAAGACCACGGCCATACAACCTGGAAAATCTGCAACTGCTAATGAACTGTTGTGTGTTCACTCCTCCTCCCTTCATATATAGCCCTACTGCACCATTCATGTTTTGACACAAATCCCCCACCCCTGTTGCCTCACTTGCTCTCCCCATTGTGTATTAATAAAGCTCAACTTTTAAAGTCCAAATTTAGAGTCCAATGGCACCTTTAAGACCAACAAAGGACTCCCTCTTGAAGCTGTCCATGCTTGTAGCCACCACCACCTCCTGTAGCAGTGAATTCTCTTTGTTAATCCAGTCGACTGCTCAGCAATTTCATGGAGTACCCACGAGTTCCTGTCTTGTGAGAAAGGGAGAAAAGGACTTCTTTCTCTGCCTGCTGTATCCCAGGCATAATCCTGTAAACCTCGATCATGTCACCCCCTCAGCCGCCATTTCTCCAGGCTAAAGAGCCCTAAGCACTTTAACCTTTCTTCATAGGGAAAGTGTTCCAACCCTTTTATCATTTTAGTTGCCCTTTTCTGCACTTTCTCCAGTGCTATAATATCCTAATTGCAGGCAGCGATGTTTGTCCATTAGGGGAAAATCCGAGTTAGAAGCAACAGGTGCTGCTTTAGGATTAACTTAAATGTCACAAAGTTATCTTGCTCTCCAGTGTCATGGAACTTTTCCTCATGCCATATGATGAACAAAAAAGGAAGAGGAGAGGGGGAGGAGATTATTGCTGGCAAGGAAGGTAGTGTAGTGCCTCATGTGCAATACGTGACAGTCTTAAAGTGGTGGGAGTCTCCCTGCTGAGTAAGCTGCCGAAGATTCATGTTGTAACCAATGTTCCCTCTAAGTGGTAGAGTCTTGTGAGCAGAATTTCTACTTTGAGAGCTACTAGCATTAAAGTTGTGAGCGAGCGAATTGGCTACTGCATAAATTAGTTTGCTCTGGAGCCATCCTTCCTGAGCTAAGACAAAAATGTGTGAGCTGGAGGCTAAAAAACTGTGAGCTAGCTGACACTAACTCAGCTTAGAGGGAACACTGGTTACCAGTGTGAGTTAGTGTGAGGTAGCTCACAGTTTTTTAGCCTCCGGCTCACACATTTTTGTCTTCGCTCAGGAAGGATGGCCCCAGAGCAAACTAATTTGTGCAGTGGCTAAATCGCTCGCTCACAACTTTGATGCCAGTGGCTCACAAAGTAGAATTTTTGGCTCACAAGACTCCACAGCTTAGAGGGAGCATTAGCTTTTTTAGGATAAAGAAGCAATGGCCACTCTGCTTTAGAAAAATATAGATGCCATAATGTGACATTTTTTAACGTAGGCAGACAGGGTGTTGTCATGTTGGGGTCAGGAAGGAATTTTTCTCGAGGCCAGTTTGGCTGGAGATCCTGGAGGTTTTTTGTCATCTTCTGGGCATGGAACAAGGGGTCACTGGGTGTGTGTGTGGGGGGGAGGTATCTATGAATCTCCTGCATTGTGCAGGGGGTTGGACTACATGATCCTGGAGGTCCCTTCCAGCTCTATGATTCTATGAATCCTCCCCACAACAGACACCCTGTGAGGCAGGGGGGGCTGAGAGTGTTAAGTCGTGTGCTTAACAAAGAAGTCGGAGAGTGATTCAGCAAGAATGCGGTTTATTCTTCAGCTCTGTTACTTCTCCGAACACGGTACAACGATCGCCAGCCAGAACCCATCATTCGAACCACTCGAGCCAGGGACAAGCACTGGCTGCTCTGTATTTAAACATTCCCGGCTAATGTAGCCACACCCACTGTACAATAAGCAACCTATGAGGTTGAAGCAATAAGGACCAATCACAAGCGATCCCGCTCTGCACGGTGATTGGCAAACATATTCTGGGCTAGGGCTCCTATTGGTTACATTAGGATCCTAGCCCAGGGCGAAGCTTAACAAGGCATCTCAATGGCACAGTTCACAAGGCAGTTATATACATCTCAATACATAACAGAGAGAGCTCTGACAGAAACGGCTCTTTTTCAAGAACAGCTCCGACAGAACTATGGCTTGTCCAAAGTCACACCAGCATCTGCAAGTGGAGGAGTGGGGAATCAAACCCGGTTCTCTCAGATTAGAGCCTGCACACTTAACCACCACACCAAACATTAAGAGCACGAATCAGCAAGAGGTGGATGGAGTCAAGGCAGGAATCGCTAGACCAGGGGTCCCTAACCTTTTTGAGTCTGCAGGCACACCTCTGGAGTTCTGACACAAGACGGCGGCTGCGAGAAGTGGTGCCAGTCACAAAATGGCTACCAGGGCTTAACCTCAGTCACAGATATTCTTGTGCTGCGGCAGCGGTGGCGGCTGCCAAAAGCACTGGTTTTTTAAAAAAATTTGCCCAGCCAATCAAATATCCAATGGCCAGTCAGAAATCTTGCTGGGCAAACCCCCCTCTCCCGCAGCCTGATCCACTTTCTAAAAATGTTTGGCCAGTACCAGGAAAGGTGTGTGTGGGGGGCCTGATCTAGACTACAGAGAACAGTTCCCTGGGTCTATGGTTGCTGGCTCTGGGTACAGAAATTAGGGTCGCCAGCCTCCAGGTGGGGCCTGGGGATCTCCCGCTTTTACCACTGATCTCCAGCTGACAGAGACCAGCTCCCCTGGAGAAAATGGCTGCTTTGAAGGGGAGACTCTATGGCACTGGACCAGGCTGAGGCCCCTCCCCTGCCCAAACCCCGCCCTCTCCTGGCTCCACCCCCACAGTCCAATTTCCAATTTTAGTATATGTTCTGCCGAAGCGAGCACTGCACTCCCAAAGTCTCCAGGTATTTTCCAAACCAGATTTGGCAACCCTAACGGAAATACCTGCATTATTTTGGGGTGTGTGTGTTAAGTCGCTCGCTTAACAAGCAGTTGGAGAGTGATTCAGCAAGAACACAGCTTTATTCTTCAACTCGAACACAACTCCAACACAGACCAACATGAATAGCCAGAACAACACGGTTCAGGTTTTACATTGCGGCTGTCCTGCTTTTAAACATTCCCGGCTAATGTAGCCACGCCCACCGTACACCTACCAACCAATAAGGTTGTTCACATAAGGACTAATCACGGGCGTTCCCGCTCAGGGAGCTTGCTGGGAAGTGATTGGCTTGTTACTTCCTGGGCTAGCAACACCATTGGATGTATTTGGATCCTAGCCCAGGATGAAGCTTAACATTACAAGTTAATGAGATGTTTCACATACATCATGCATTCCATGGCAGCTTTGGAATACACTACAGGTGGAGACTGGGGAGGGTGGGGTTTTGAGGGGGAGTGACCTCAGCAGGATATAACGCCATAGGGTCCACCCTCCAAAGCAGCCATTTTCTCCAGGGGAACTGCTTTCGGTCATCTGGGGAGCAATTGTAACAGCAGGTCTCACCTGAAGGCTGGCAACCCCAAGGTGTTCCCTCTAAGCTGAGTTAGTGTGAGCTAGCTCACAGTTTTTTAGCCTCTGGCTCACAGATTTTTGTCTTGGCTCAGGAAGGAGGGCTCCAGAGCAAACCAATTTATGCAGCAGCCAAATTGCACGCTCACAACTTTAATGCCTGTAGCTCATAAAGTAGAATTTTTGCTCACAAGACTCCACAACTTAGAGGGAACACTGTCCAGGGCCCTCAACGCAGTTTGGTGTAGTGGTTAAGAGCGGCGAACTTTAATCTGGAGAACCGGGTTTGATTCCCCACTCCTCCCCATGAAGCCAGCTGGGTGACCTTGGGTCAGTCACAAGTTCTAGCAAGGGCAGTCCTCAAAAGAGAGCTCTCTCAGCCCCACCTGCCTCACAGGATGTCCATTGTGGGGAGGGGAAGGGAAAGGAGACTGTAAGCCGCTCTCTGAGTGAAGGGCGGGGTATAAATCCAATCTCCTCCTCCTCTTCTTCTTCTACCCCATTCGGGTCCCTCCCCAAACCCCGCCTTCCCCATCCCCCAAATCTCCAGACATTTCCCAACCCAGAGTTGGAAACCCCACTGCATGCCAGCCACCTGCAGTTTGGGAACCCTTTTTTGTGTGTCGGCGTCTGAGAAATTCAGCTCCTCTCATTGGGTTGCCAGGTCCCCCCTAGCCACCGGTCAGGGGATGGAAGGGGATGGGGTTGCCAGGCTCGGGCAGGAGAACCCTGGAGGTCTGTGGATGGAGCCCGGGGAGGACAGGGGCCTCGGTGGGGTCCAATGCCGTAGAGTCCACCCTCCAGCGCAGTGTTCCCTCTAAGCTGAGTTGGTGTGAGCTAGCTCTCAGTTCTTTAGCCTCCGGCTCACACATTTTTGTCTCGGCTCAGGAAGGACGGCCCCTGAGCAAACTAATTTCTGCAGCAGCCAAATCGCTTGCTAACATAAGAACATCAGAGAAGCCAATGTTGGATCAGGCCAGTGGCCCATCCAGTCCAACACTCCGTGTCACACGGTGGCCAGAAATACCAGGTGATATCAGGAGGTCCAGCAGTGGGGCCAGGGCCCTAGAAGCCCTCCCACTGTTGACCCCCCCCCAGCACCAAAAATACAGAGCATCACTTCCCTAGAGTCCCTATCTATATTCCTGGTGGCTAATAGCCACTGATGGACATCTGCTCCATATGCTTATCCAATGCTTGGAGCTGCCGCCACCTCCCGTTGCAATGAATTCCACGTATGAATCACTCTTTGGGTGAAGAAGGACTTCCTTTTATCTATTCTAACCCAACCGCTCAGCAATTTCGTGGAGTGCCCACGAGTTCTTGTATTGTGAAAAAGGGAGAAAAGTACCTCTTTCTCTACCTGCTCTATATCATGCATATTTTTATAAACCTCGATTATGTCACCCCTCAGTCGTCGTTTCTCCAAGCTAAAGAGCCCCAAGCGCTTTAACCTTTCTTCATAGGGAAAGTGTTTCAACGCTTTTATCATTCTAGTTGCCCTTTTCTGCACTTTTTCCAATGCTATAATATCCTTTTTAAGGTGTGGTGACTAGAACTGCACACAGTATTCCAAATGAGGTCGCACCATTGATTTATATAGGGGTATTATGATATTGGCTGATCTGTTTTCAATACCCTCCCTAATAATCCCCACCATAGCATTGGCCTTTTTTATTGCAGTCACACACTGTCTCGACATTTTGTGTGAGTTATCTACTACGATTCCAAGATTTCTCTCTTGGTCAGTCTCTGCCAGTTCGGACCCCATCAACGTGTATTTACAGTTACAATTTTTGGCTCCAATGTGTATCACCTTGCACTTGGCCACATTGAACCCCATTTGCCACATTGACGCCCACTCGCCCATCCTCGACAGATCTCTTTGGAGTGCCTTGCAATCCTCCCTGGTTTTCACCACCCTGAACAACTTCATATCATCTGCAAATTTAGCCACTTCACTGCTTACTCCGAACTCCAAATCATTAATGAACAAGTTAAAAAGCCATGGACCGAGTTCTGATCCCTGCAGTACCCCACTGCTTACCACCCTCCACTGAGAAAATTGCCCATTTATACTCACTCTCTTTCTATTAATTAGCCAGTTTTTGATCCACAAAAGGACTTGTCCTTTTATCCCATGATTTTTGAGCTTACTTAGGAGCCTTTGATGAGGAACCTTATCAAAACCTTTCTGGAAGTCAAGGTAAACAATATCTATTGGATCCCCCTTGTCCACATGCTTGTTCACCCCCTCAAAGAACACTAACTGGTTAGTGAGACAAGATCTTCCCTTACAGAGCCCATGCCGAGTCTGCCTCAATAGGTTTTGTTCATCAATGTGCTTACTAATTCTTAATAACAGTTTCCACCAATTTACCCGATATCGACATCAGACTGACTGGCCTGTAATTTCCTGGATCTCCTCTGGATGCCAGTAGCTCAGAAAGTAGAATTTCTGCTCTCACGACTCCACAGCTTAGAAGGGAGCATTGCTCCAAAGCCTCTGTTTTCTCCGGGGGAACTGCTCTCTGTAGTCTGGTGATGAGCTGTAATTCCAGGGGATCCCCAGGTCCCACCAGGAGGCTGGCAGTCCTAGGGTTGCCAGCCTCCAGGTGTGAAGGCCCAGAAAAAACCCGGTTTTTTTCCGTTTTTTCCCCTGAAGCTTTTTTGTTTTTTTCCGGAAAATTGGAAAAATTGAAAAAAGAAAAGAAAAGAAATTGATTATGGAATGTTTTATTTTAACATGATAAATAAAATATTTTAAGACAAGGTGTTCAAATATTTTCCAAATCATTTCTAAAATATATAATGGTATCAGATTGATCTAATTTCTGTGCACTGAGGACAAGCAAGTCCTAGGTTACAAACTGAACTCTCCAATGCAAGAACAAGATGCATTTCTTCCTTTAGGAGGTGCGATTGTCAGAAGAAAATAAAAAAGTTTCAGTTTTGTTTTTGCATGTGGGTGGGTATTCTGTAATAATTGTTTGGATACACTATATTTTTAATATGCTAGTTGTGATAATTTCATGCCAAGTAAAAATGTCCATAGTAATATTTTATGTTCCTAAAGTAACAGAATGACTTTCAATCTAGAAAAGACAAAAGAAATGCTAATGTAGCATTTTTTTCAATTTTTCCGAAAATTTCCGTTTTTTCCGAGCTTCAAAATTTCCGGAAATTTTACATCTCTAAGAAGGATCCTTAGGCTGGAGGAGGGTTTCAGACTTGGCTCAGTGGAGTGGGAGGGTAGTGGTTGGGTCTACCTGAATAGTTATGGAAAAGGAACCCAGGAATAGTGCAGGGTAACCGGAGCAGCCGCTGAGCCAGGCCGGCCCGGGCTATGGCGTGGGCCGGCGGCTAGCAGGACGCGCGGGCGGAACGGAGGAGCAGTCCAGCCCTCTCCAGCCAGTCCCGCGGGCTGCACAGGTGAGGGGCGACGGGGGGGTTAGGGAGGAAGGTGTGTGTGTGTGTGGGGGGCTGGGCTGGCTTAGTTCACCCCCTCCCCCTCGAGCCGGGACCCCCTCCCCAATTTGCAACCCCCCCCCAAAAAAAATAATCTCCCTGCGCACCAACCTAGGCATTGCAACACACCTCCTCGACCTCTGCCCCCTTCCTGTGTTTGCAATGGGGCGCTGGACCTTCCTCTCCTTCCCTTTCGAGCACCTCCATCCAGTGCTTATTCCTCCCCCCCCCGTG
>NW_015166425.1:430487-446210 GCF_001447785.1 Gekko japonicus
ATCTGGATTACTTCACAGACCCCCCCCCCTTGCAATGTCAATCGGAGAGGAATATTTACTCTCTCCGTGTCTACCTCAGACCTGTTGTTTCCGGAGACGCCACAGTTCTTGGGCAAATGTAGGGCCGACCCCCTTCGTCACCTTCCGTCGCTTCCCTTTCCGAGAGCGGCTTTGGCTGGACACCCCCCCCCCACGATGCCCTGAGCCCCAAATGCCACCTGTTTTTTCTTCAACCCCCCCTTCCCCAAACATTTCTGTCTGTATTTTCTTTTTAATTGGGACATGGTGCAGGCACACACACACCCCTGCCCTGTTGTGGTCGCTTGCAGCTTTTAAGGGGCAATTCCCCACCCCACCCCAAAATTCCTGACAAAGGCATTGATCTCATCATCTGCCCCCCCCACCCCCTCTTAATTCTTGCAAGGATAGTAGCTCCAGAATATTTTCCTTTCCAGTTCCTTTGCCGCCACCGCCCAAACCTTTCGCTAGTTTCTGATTTGGTCCCTCTTTTGAAAGCATTCTGTCAACAGAGCTTTGCCTATTTGACCCCCGTCCCTTAATTTTCCCTGGAATACAGATCCCTTTGACACATGCAAAACCGGCAACTTAAACCCGTTCTGGTAGCTTTTGAGTATGGAGTGTATTGAGCCAGTTTGGTGTACTGGTTAAGTGCGCAGACTCTAATCTGGGAGAACCGGGTTTGATTCCCGGTTCTTGCATCTGGCTGGATGATCTTGGGCAAGCGGTAGTTCTGATAAGAGCCGTTCTTGATAAGAGCAGTTTCTGTCAAGAGCTCTCTCAGCCCCACCTACCTCACAGGGTGTCTGTTGTGGGGAGGGGAAGGGAAAGGAGTTTGTAAGCCGCTCTGAGACACCTTTGGGTAGTGAAGGGCGGGGTATAAATCCAATCTCCTCTTCTTCTTGATTATTGAAGTGTAAATTATTTATTCCAGATTATCTTAAATTTATTTTACTTGTGGAACTCACTGCCACAGGATGTGGTGGCTGCTGCTAGTGTAGATGGATTTGAAAGGGGGTTGGACGCATTTCTGTGAGGAAAGATCCACCAGTGGCTACTAGCCCATGACTGCTGACTTTGGGAGCAGAATTCCTCTGTTAGCTTTATGGTGTCCCTGTGGGGTTTTCAAAGCAAGAGGCATTCAGCGGTGGTTTGCCATTGCCTGCTTCTCTGTAGCCTACCTCTTGGTGGTCTCCTGTCCAAGTACTTACCAGGGCCAACCCTGCTTCGCTTCCAATATCTGATGAGTTCGGGCTTGCCTGGACCATCCAGGTCAGGGCGATTGTGACGTGCTGGCGAGTAAATCGGTGGCTGAGGCCTGCGGACAGTGGTGCTTGCTTGTGGACACCCCCGTGGTACCATGACTGGCCACAGGATGCTAGACTAGGTGGACCCGTGGTCTGATCCAGCACAGCTTCTTTGGCAAGACCTTCTGTGGTATGCTAGCTAGAACCTCCGTATTCAGAGGCAGTCTACCTCTGTGTCGCCAGATATCAGGCGACACGTGAAAGGGGATGCCTGTTTGCCTTGAGGCCTTCAGGATGTGCTTCCTCTGGAGGTGTGTGGCCGGCAGACCGGATGCCGCGCTAGATCCGCGGCCCTTTGGACTGTCCCCATCGGGGGTCTCGCGTGGTGCTATGCGAAGGTGTTTATTGCAGGCCGTGGCTCTGCCCTGAATCCTGGATCGCTTACGGCTGTTTTGGGGAAGCAAGGGTGGCGGGGCTGGAGAGACCAGATGGGCCAGGTGCGGAGATGTGGGCGTGAGGGCGTAACTGCCTTCTGCCTGGTTTTAGGGTGTTGGTTTAGCATCCTACGTCTGCCGTGTTGGCTTCTTGGCAGTTCCTCCCTCCCTCCTTCCTTTTTGAAATAGCTTGAGCAGTTCCCTTCTCGTTCAGACGCCTCTGTCGCTTACAACCCCTTCGCTTCCTGGTGCTCTCCGGCTACTGAATGGTGAAATCTTGACCCAGAATGGCTTCCTCTCTCTCTTTGGGTCTGGTCCATTCTTTCCCTCCAAAACTCTTCCTGTTTCTCTTCCCCTAATAGAAAGATCGACCCCACCCAGCTTTGATTTGCGGTATAATTTTCACTTTTAAGATAGCACATTAAACATCTGTGTTTTCCTCCCCCCGAAAAGTGTGTGTGTGTGGGGGGGGTAGACAGGGAAAGATACTTCCCCTTCTAGGCTTGGAGGAATTTCCCCTCTTTGCTTATTCTCGCTTTCTCTGCGGACTTTCTCTCGGCCCATTCTTGGCACTGGAGAGGAAATGGAAATGCGATGTTCCTTTCTTGGCCTGGGCTGGGAGGAAAGCCTTTGCTTGCGACAGAGCCCAGTACGGGTCCTGGCAATAGAAAGCCCGTCCCGTCCCCTTTACAGGCTTCAAGCCACTGAGCAATTTCATATTTGGCTGTGCTGATATCCAGGAGAGAAATAAGTTCATGTTATAAGAATGTAAGAAGAGCCCTGCTGGATCAGACTAGTGAGGGTCCATCTAGTCCAGCATCCCGTCTCACACAGTGGCCTCAACCAGCTCCTCTCGAGGGCCAACAACAGGGCAGGGAGGCCGAGGCCTTCCCCTCATAAGAACACAAGAAGAGCCCTGCTGGGTCAGACCAGTGAGGGACCATCTAGTCCAGCATCCTGCCTCACACAGTGGCCTCTACCAGTTCCTCTGGAGGGCCACCAATAGGACATAGAAGCCGAGGCCTTCCCCTGACGCTGCCTCTAGGCACTGGGGTTCAGGGGTTGACTGCCTCTGAATGTGGAGGTTCCGTTTAGTCACCGTGGCTGGTAGCCACTGATATCGATCCTCCGTTTCCCTCGGCATAGTCCAGCATCCTGCCTCACACAGTGGCCTCTACCAGTTCCTCTGGAGGGCCACCAATAGGACATAGAAGCCGAGGCCTTCCCCTGACGCTGCCTCTAGGCACTGGGGTTCAGGGGTTGACTGCCTCTGAATGTGGAGGTTCCGTTTAGTCACCGTGGCTGGTAGCCACTGATATCGATCCTCCGTTTCCCTCGGCATAGTCCAGCATCCTGCCTCACACAGTGGCCTCTACCAGTTCCTCTGGAGGGCCACCAATAGGACATAGAAGCCGAGGCCTTCCCCTGACGCTGCCTCTAGGCACTGGGGTTCAGGGGTTGACTGCCTCTGAATGTGGAGGTTCCGTTTAGTCACCGTGGCTGGTAGCCACTGATATCGATCCTCCGTTTCCCTCGGCATAGTCCAGCATCCTGCCTCACACAGTGGCCTCTACCAGTTCCTCTGGAGGGCCACCAATAGGACATAGAAGCCGAGGCCTTCCCCTGACGCTGCCTCTAGGCACTGGGGTTCAGGGGTTGACTGCCTCTGAATGTGGAGGTTCCGTTTAGTCACCGTGGCTGGTAGCCACTGATATCGATCCTCCGTTTCCCTCGGCATAGTCCAGCATCCTGCCTCACACAGTGGCCTCTACCAGTTCCTCTGGAGGGCCACCAATAGGACATAGAAGCCGAGGCCTTCCCCTGACGCTGCCTCTAGGCACTGGGGTTCAGGGGTTGACTGCCTCTGAATGTGGAGGTTCCGTTTAGTCACCGTGGCTGGTAGCCACTGATATCGATCCTCCGTTTCCCTCGGCATAGTCCAGCATCCTGCCTCACACAGTGGCCTCTACCAGTTCCTCTGGAGGGCCACCAATAGGACATAGAAGCCGAGGCCTTCCCCTGACGCTGCCTCTAGGCACTGGGGTTCAGGGGTTGACTGCCTCTGAATGTGGAGGTTCCGTTTAGTCACCGTGGCTGGTAGCCACTGATATCGATCCTCCGTTTCCCTCGGCATAGTCCAGCATCCTGCCTCACACAGTGGCCTCTACCAGTTCCTCTGGAGGGCCACCAATAGGACATAGAAGCCGAGGCCTTCCCCTGACGCTGCCTCTAGGCACTGGGGTTCAGGGGTTGACTGCCTCTGAATGTGGAGGTTCCGTTTAGTCACCGTGGCTGGTAGCCACTGATATCGATCCTCCGTTTCCCTCGGCATAGTCCAGCATCCTGCCTCACACAGTGGCCTCTACCAGTTCCTCTGGAGGGCCACCAATAGGACATAGAAGCCGAGGCCTTCCCCTGACGCTGCCTCTAGGCACTGGGGTTCAGGGGTTGACTGCCTCTGAATGTGGAGGTTCCGTTTAGTCACCGTGGCTGGTAGCCACTGATATCGATCCTCCGTTTCCCTCGGCATAGTCCAGCATCCTGCCTCACACAGTGGCCTCTACCAGTTCCTCTGGAGGGCCACCAATAGGACATAGAAGCCGAGGCCTTCCCCTGACGCTGCCTCTAGGCACTGGGGTTCAGGGGTTGACTGCCTCTGAATGTGGAGGTTCCGTTTAGTCACCGTGGCTGGTAGCCACTGATATCGATCCTCCGTTTCCCTCGGCATAGTCCAGCATCCTGCCTCACACAGTGGCCTCTACCAGTTCCTCTGGAGGGCCACCAATAGGACATAGAAGCCGAGGCCTTCCCCTGACGCTGCCTCTAGGCACTGGGGTTCAGGGGTTGACTGCCTCTGAATGTGGAGGTTCCGTTTAGTCACCGTGGCTGGTAGCCACTGATATCGATCCTCCGTTTCCCTCGGCATAGTCCAGCATCCTGCCTCACACAGTGGCCTCTACCAGTTCCTCTGGAGGGCCACCAATAGGACATAGAAGCCGAGGCCTTCCCCTGACGCTGCCTCTAGGCACTGGGGTTCAGGGGTTGACTGCCTCTGAATGTGGAGGTTCCGTTTAGTCACCGTGGCTGGTAGCCACTGATATCGATCCTCCGTTTCCCTCGGCATAGTCCAGCATCCTGCCTCACACAGTGGCCTCTACCAGTTCCTCTGGAGGGCCACCAATAGGACATAGAAGCCGAGGCCTTCCCCTGACGCTGCCTCTAGGCACTGGGGTTCAGGGGTTGACTGCCTCTGAATGTGGAGGTTCCGTTTAGTCACCGTGGCTGGTAGCCACTGATATCGATCCTCCGTTTCCCTCGGCATAGTCCAGCATCCTGCCTCACACAGTGGCCTCTACCAGTTCCTCTGGAGGGCCACCAATAGGACATAGAAGCCGAGGCCTTCCCCTGACGCTGCCTCTAGGCACTGGGGTTCAGGGGTTGACTGCCTCTGAATGTGGAGGTTCCGTTTAGTCACCGTGGCTGGTAGCCACTGATATCGATCCTCCGTTTCCCTCGGCATAGTCCAGCATCCTGCCTCACACAGTGGCCTCAACCAGCTCCTCTGGAGGGCCACCAATAGGACATAGAAGCCGAGGCCTTCCCCTGACGCTGCCTCTAGGCACTGGGGTTCAGGGGTTGACTGCCTCTGAATGTGGAGGTTCCGTTTAGTCACCGTGGCTGGTAGCCACTGATATCGATCCTCCGTTTCCCTCGGCATCTGTTTCCAACTGAGCTGAGTTATGGGACTGCTTCTATAAGAACATAAGAGCCCTACTGCATTGACATTCATCTAGTCCCCTCTAGCTAGTGAGGTGCCTCAATTTTGCCTACACTCCCCCAACAGGTATCCTGAAATATACTGCCTTGGAACATGGAGGTTCCAGTTAGGCATCACGCACAATAAGCCGTATTTTCCACGAATCAGTCTTGAGTTCCACTCTAAAGCCCTCTGAGCTAGCGGAAGCCCTGTGGCAGTGAGTTCCACACGTTGATTTTGTGACAGTGTCTGATGTGGAGAGGGACAGCAGAAAGGGATGAGGCACTACTCGGCTCTCGTGGTCCGTTCTTATATGCCCAATCACCACTTCCAGTGCTGTTTTTCTGTGTCCTTCTGTCCTGAATCTACCATCCATCAACTACACTGAGCTCTGGTGTTGTTTTGAGCGAGGGGGAAAAATGTTTTGTAATTTGAGAACTAGATTCAGGTGGGTAGCCTGAAGTTTGACTCCAGTGGCACCTTTAAGACCAGCGAAGTTCTATTCTGGGTATAAGCTTTTCTGTGCACTCACGCTTCTTTGGATATCAGTATCTGAAGAAGTCTGCATGCAGATGAAAGCTTATGCCCAGAATAGAACTTTGTTAGTCTTAAAGGTGACACCGGAGTCAAACTTTGTTCGGTTAAGAACATAAGAGAAGCCGTGTTGGATCGGGCCAATGGCCCATCCAGTCCAACAGTCTGTGTCACACAGTGGCCAAAACCCAGAGGCCATCAGGAGGTCCACCAGCGGGGCCAAAACTCCAGAAGCCCCTCCCACTGTTACGCGCCCCCCCAGCACCAAGAACATAACATAAGAGAACATAAGAACGTAAGAGAAGCCATGTCGGATCAGGCCAGTGGCCCATCCAGCCCAACACTCTGTGTCACACAGTGGCCAAAACCCAGGGACCATCAGGAGGTCCACCAGCGGGGCCAGAATTCCAGAAGCCCTCCCACTCTTGCCCCCCCCCAAGCACCAAGAACATAAGAGAAGCCATGTTGGATCAGGCCAGTGGCCCATCCAGTCCAACACCCTGTGTCACACAGTGGCCAAAACCCAGGTGCCATCAGGAGGTCCACCAGCGGGGCCAAAACTCCAGAAGCCCTCCCACTGTTACGCCCCCGCCCCCGCACCAAGAACATAACATAAGAGAACATAAGAACGTAAGAGAAGCCATGTTGGATCAGGCCAGTGGCCCATCCAGCCCAACACTCTGTGTCACACAGTGGCCAAAACCCAGGGGCCCTCAGGAGGTCCACCAGCGGGGCCAGAACTCCAGAAGCCCTCCCACTCTTGCCCCCCAGGCACCAAGAACATAAGAGAAGCCATGTTGGATCAGGCCAGTGGCCCATCCAGCCCAACACTCTGTGTCACACAGTGGCCAAAACCCAGGGACCACCAGGAGGTCCACCAGCAGGGCCAGAACTCCAGAAGCCCTCCCACTCTTGCCCCCCCCAAGCACCAAGAACATAAGAGAAGCCATGTTGGATCAGGCCAGTGGCCCATCCAGCCCAACACTCTGTGTCACACAGTGGCCAAAACCCAGGGACCACCAGGAGGTCCACCAGCAGGGCCAGAACTCCAGAAGCCCTCCGAGTGCTGCCCCGCAAGCACCAAGAACACAGAGCATCACTGCCCCAGGCCTAGTGTTCCATCTTGAAGAGTGCTCTTCAGTTTGAAGCAGGAAGTAGCAGGCAGTTGTGTTGTGTATTGTGCCCTGTTTATTGTTGCATCCGCGTACCATCTTCTGTATCTGCAGGGCTGTGGCTCTTATATGCTCATATCCTGTGTGTGATTGTGGTACGTGGAGGCATGCAAGGCAATTGTTGGCTCTTTCTTACGTGGGAAATGCTTCCTGTGTGGGAGTCGGGGTTGCTTTTATCGACCTCTGTGTTTTCGTTTATGTGGTGACGTCAGTCACTGCCTGTGATGGTTCACCGTACACCGTGAACAAGAAGCAAAGCCTCTGCCCCAAGTCACTTACAGTTCAGACAGTGTGTGTGTATTAAGTGCCGTCGAGTGGCTTCTGACTTATGGAGACCTATGAATTAGGATAGACTGCCTTGGCACATGGAGGCTCATAAGAACATAAGAAAGAGAAGCCAATGTTGGATCAGGCCAATGGCCCATCTGTCCCACACTCTGTCACAAAGTGGCCAAAAATACCTGGTGCCATCAATATCTTGCAGAAGGTGAAATCATCCCAAAAATGACCACCTTAAAACCTTACTGTATTTTTGAAATAGGTGATACTCCTGTGATATAGAAACTGATAAAAGGTATAATTCTGTTATAGAATATGCTGATTCCACAGTTATTATGTAGATAATCATTGCACTATATGTTCTTGATATTAGTCAAATCGTTATATCTTGTATGACAAAAAATAATTTAAAAAATGGAATTAAAAAAAAAACACCTGGTGCCATTAGGAGGTTCAGCAAGTGTGGCCAGGGCCCTAGAAGCCCTCCCACTCTTGCCCCCCCCCCAAGCACCAAGAATACACAGCATCACTTGCCCCAGACCGAGAGTTCCTGTCTATACCTTGTGGCTAATAGCCACCGATGGACCTCTGCTCCAGATGCTTATCCAACCCCCTCTTGAAGCCGTCCATGCTTGTAGCTGCCACCACCTCCTGTGGCAGTGAATTCCATGTGCCAATCACTCTGTGGGTGAAGAAGGACTTCCTTTTATCCGTTCTAACCCGACTGCCCAGCAATTTTGTGGCGCGCCCATCAGAGTTCTTGTATTGTGAGAAAGGGAGAAAAGTCCTTCTTTCTCGGCCTGCTCTATCCCAGGCCTAATCTTGTAAACCTCGATCGTGTCACCCTCCCAGCCGTCGTTTCTCCAAGCTAAAGAGCCCCGAGCGCGTTGACCTTTCTTCATAGGACAGCCTTGCTCAGGTCTTGCAAAGGGGAGGGCCTTTGTAGCTTCCTTGGCGGAGTCAGTCCCATCTCCTGTTGGGTCTTCCTCATTTCCTGCTGCCTTCCACTTTTGTCTTTCCCCGTGAATCTCGTCTTCTCATAATGTGACCAATGCTCCCTCTAAGCTGTGGAGTCTTGTGAGCAAAAATTCTGCTTTGTGAGCTACCGGCATTAAAGTTGTGAGCGAGCGATTTGGCTACTGCAGAAATTAGTTTGCTCTGGAGCCCTCCTTCTTGAGCAGAGTCAAAAATCTGTGAGCCGGAGGCTAGAATACTGTGAGCTAGCTCACACTAACTCAGCTTAGAGGGAACACTGAATGTGACCAAAGTACGATAGCCCCAATTTAGGCATTTTAGCTTCTGGGGAGAGTTTGGGCTCGATTCGATCAAGAAAACCACCGATTTGTCTTTTTGGCGGCCCGCAGCGTCCATAAAACTCCCCTTCTGATACCACTTCTCAAATGAATCAACTTTCCTCCCGTCTGCTTTCTTCGTTGGCCAGCTTTCTTCCCCTTAGAGGAGACGGGAAAAGACACAGAGGGGGAAGCCAGGCAAGGAAAAGACGTGGAAAAGCCATTGCGAGCCCCCAAACAGTAAAAAGCCCCAGTAGCACCTTTAAGCCTAACAAACTTTATTGTAGCGTAAGCTTTCGAGAAGCACAGCTCTCTTCGTCAGAGGCGTCTGACGAAGGGAGCTGTGTTTCTCGAAAGCTTATGCCACAATAAAGTTTGTTAGTCTTAAAGGTGCTGCTGGGACTTTTTACTATTTTGCAGCAACAGACCAACACGGCTAACTCCTCTGGCTCTGCAGGCAACCAAGTTTCGGATCAGGACAAAAGTCCAGCGGGGTCCCACGTAAAGATCCATTTAGTCCTGTCTCGTGTCTTCAGGAAGCAAGGGATCGGATCCTGCAAATCTGTTCTGCGAATCAAGGTGCTCCCTCACCCTTGCAGGGGTCTTCCACCGCGTGCACCGAGGGAAAGTTTCCTGTGCCAGGGGAGCGGGGAAACACCACCGTTAGCAGACCGGATTTCCAGGATCCAGTTCAAGGGCAAGAAGGCAAGAGGCCCTTTCCCATCATTCTCCCCCGCCCAGCAGTTAATATTCAAAGATGCATTGCCACTGAATATGGAGGTTCCATTTTCTGTCACTGTTCACAGCTGCTTGGTTTCAGTTGGGGGGGGATCAGCGGTGTGAGGTTAAGCCCAAAGTTTCCTCTGAGCCACAGCAGAAGAAAGAGAACTATCTTGTGCGTTGGGTGATAGCTGTTGTTTCGTTTCCTGCCTCTACCAGGTGTTGTTTAACACACCACAGGGTGGAAGCTGTAGCTTTAGAGGGCAGTTAGCGGCTGCCCAGTGCTTCCCCTTTTCTAGCAGAGAGGGTGGCGTGAAGCACAGTTCAAGATCTGCTCAGCCGTTTCCCTGAGGGGCTAGTCTTCTGCATTCGGGGACTTTGGTCTCTGCGTTCAAAAGTGTGATTTCACACACACACACCCCGTGTGCTTTGAAGCGGTACAGTCCGAGGAGGACTCTAACCGTGCATCTTCTGGGTGCAAACACACTCTGCTTGGGGCGTTTAAGCCCCCTTTTTCCAAAATGAGGAAATGACTCTCGCCCAGAACTCCCTGTGTGTTTCCCCTCTGTATAAAACGCAGCATAACTTCAGCGTACTTGTTCTCGGCGTGCCCGCCAACAGCCCTTTCCGTGCTTTCTCACTGCTTGGCTGCCGCAAAGGGAATTTCCACTCTGGGTCTCGAAATTAATTTCTGTTTAGAGTAAGAAATTAAGGGCTCTTTGTATACGCTTGTGTGTCGTGCTCTGTGCGGAACAAAACCCTTTGGAGGGCTCTGCCGTTCAGGAACGCTGCCAGAGTCAGAGGCGACAGGACGAGCGTGGGCAGAGGAGCCCGAGTGCCAGAGCTGGCCTGCCGCCACCCTGCGTGATGTCAGGATCTCGATGAACCTCAGTTCGGGTCCCTTCTTGTGCAGTCGGCTTCATCCCGACGCACTGACGTTGCCCCTTTTGTGGAGACGTGGAAGTGCCGGCCGCCTGCCGAGGGCATTACCTGGCAGTTTCTGGGGCCGGGAATTTAAATCGAGACACTTGCTATTCCTGCAGCAGAGAGGTGCCAGCGAGAGGTGGGAGTCATGTGGGCACGGGGCTTAAAATAGAACAGCGGCTGACAGCAGGGCGAGGAGAGGCCGACAGTGCCCGCGTTCGAGGGCACGCAGAAGGACAAAAAAAAACGTGCAGCAGCCGGCCGTGAGTGGGGCCTGCTGTGGGCGAATGTTTATCTGCCGTGCAGGGTTGATTCCCTTAAAGAGAGCCATAGGGGAATCTACTCTCCAGGGTGTGGGGTAGCCCTGTCTTGCCCTCTTTTCTTTAAAATTTCTACGCCCTTGAGAACTGGAGACTTAGCGCGTGTATGTATGTGCGTCTTGGGTTCCAGTGCCCCCATAGAGCCTCAAGGCTCACTGGGTGCTCTTGAGCCAGTTGCGATCTCCCGCCCAGCCTACCTTGTAGGGCTGTTGTGAGTGTGAAATTAGGAGCCAGGGAGAGCCATGCAGGGTAAAAATGTCACGGTCGTCAAAATAAATGGTACAGCTTCTTATTGTCTACCCCGTTCCAGTGGACACGGGGCTCTGTGGTTCTGTATTTTGACAAAGGGCGGAGATACTTGAAATCTTAAGAGCCCTGCTGGATCACACCAGTGGCTCATCTAGTCCAGCATCTTGTCTCACACAGTGGCCAGCCAGTTCCTCTGGAGGGCCGACAACAGGGCACAGAGTCCAAGGCCTTCCCCTGATAAGAACACAAGAGCCCTGCTGGGTCAGACCACTAAGGGTCCATCTAGTCCAGCATCCTGTCTCACCCAGTGGGCAACCAGTTCCTCTGGAAGTTTGGCAACAGGGCAGAGAGGCTGAGGCCTTCCCCTCATAAGAACACAAGAAGAGCCCTGCTGGGTCAGACCAGTGAGGGTCCATCTAGTCCAGCATCCTGCCTCACACAGTGGCCTGAACCAGTTCCTCTGGAGGGCCAACAACAGGGCAGAGAGGCCGAGGCCTTCCCCTCATAAGAACCTCAGAAGAGCCCTGCTGGATCAGTCCAGTGATTCACCACCCCATAGTGTGAGAGTCTCCAAGAATTAGGACAAATCATCTTTTGTGCCCTCTTTAGTCACTGCTACATGATTCCTGCAAGGTAGTCATTTGGGGCGAGTTATGTCACCAGCCAAGGCGGTTTGGTGAAGGGGACCAACATTACTGTGTCTATTGAAGCATGTGGTTGGTCAGCTAGTAAAGATTTTTGCATGCTTGCTACTTCATAGGAGTTGTGAGGCTGTGTTAAGAGGCGTAAAAACCCTTCTCCACCCTGGGTTGGCTATGAATCTACATGTCCCAGGTTCAAATGTCACCTATGTTGTGATCTCTCTCCATAGTCTGGGGCATAGCCTTCACTCTTAGCTCCCCCAGTCTGCAATGTGGGAATGATACCAGTTTAGCAGTCACAAGAAGATAATAGAACAAAGTTTGAGTTCAGCGGCACCTTTAAGACCAACAAAGTTTAATTCTGGATATAAGTTTTCATGTGTGTGCACGCTTCTTCAGATAATAGGCACATTTCTGTGGACCTGTTCTCCTATGGGTTCTGCTTTTGTCCGGGTGCAAAGAGTCTCAGGAGGAAGAGGAAGAAGAGTTGGATTTATACCCCACCCTTCACTCAAAGAAGAAGAAGAGATTGGATTTATACCCTGCCCTTCACTTGGAGTCTCAGAGCGGCTTACAAACTCCTTTCCCTTCCCCTCCCCACAACAGACACCCTGTGAGGTGGGTGGGGCTGAGAGAGCTCTGACAGAAACTGCTCTTTTTCAAGGACAGCTGTGCCAGAGCTTGTGACTGACCCAAGGTCACATCAGCAGGTGCAAGTGGAGGAGTGGGGACTCAAACCCGGTTCTCTCAGATTAGAGTCCGCACACTTAACCACTACACCAAACTGGCTCAGTGGTAGAGCATCTGTTCGGCATGCAGAAGGTCCCTGGTTCAGCCAGTGTAGTGTAGGGGTTAACAGTGTTGGACTAGTGTCTTGGAGGCCTGGGTTCGAATGCCCACCTGTGCCATAGAAGCTTGCAATCTGATCTTGGGCCAGTCACACTCTCTCAGTCTGACCTACCTCGCAGGGTTGCAGTGAGGATAAAATGGAGGAGAGGAGAACAACATAAGCCACTTTGCGTCCCATCGAGGTGAAAGACGGGGTTCCAGTAAATAGCACAAATCCCTGCGTCTCCAGTTAAAAGTAGCAGGTCGGGGGAGATGCGAAAGACCTCCACCTGAGAGACTGGAGTGCCGCTGCCAGTCAGAGTAGACAATACTGACCTTTCTGGAGTGAGGGCCTGACTCAGTATGAGGCTGCCTTGTGTGTTCGTGTACAAGCATTCAGGAACACAAATTGCGAAGTATTTTATTGCATTTCCAGAGATACGAAACGTTGGTCCTGGCACCCAAGCATCTTTCCCTGCGCCTGTGATTCAGGGTGGGGTCTTGCATCGTGTTGCGTGTCCCCCCCCCCACATATACCTGTCATTCCCTCCATCGGTGTGTCTCTGTTTCATTCACTAAGTAACCATAGCAACCTCACAGCCAGGTTTGGTTCCCGTCTCGCTGTCTTTGGTATGCGCGTCTTCTGCAACCTCTATTTATGCAGTAGTGCAGCATGTACAAAACCACGGTGCTGCTCCAGGCCGGGGACGCCTTCCAGTGTGGTTAGAGTGTTGCACTAGGATGTAGGAGGTTCGCATCCCCACTCTGCCGTGGAAGCTTGCTGGGGGACCTTGGGCCAGTCACGTGTACTCAGCCTAGCCTACCTTACAGGGTTGCTGTGAGGATGAAACAGAGGAGGGGAGACCGATATTGAGCTGCTTCGGGTGCTTGTTGAAGAGAAAGGTGGGGTACAAATGAGGTAAAGAAATAAAAAAATTCTTGGCAAGGAACCGCAAGCCCATAAGAAGGAGCCCCCTGCTGGATCAGACCAATGGACCATCCAGTCCAGCATCCTGTCTCACACAGTGGCCTCAACCAGTTCCTCTGGAGGGCCAACAACAGGGCAGAGAGGCCGAGGCCTTCCCCTCATAAGAACATCAGAAGAGCCCTGCTGGATCAGACCAGTGAGGGTCCATCTAGTCCAGCATCCTGCCTCACACAGTGGCCTCAACCAGTTGTTCTAGAGGGCCCAACAACAGGGCATAAGAGGCCGAGGTCTTCCCCTGATAAGAACATCAGAAGAGCCCTGCTGGATCAGACCAGTGAGGGTCCATCTAGTCCAGCATCCTGCCTCACACAGTGGCCTCAACCAGTTGTTCTAGAGGGCCAACAACAGGGCATAAGAGGCCGAGGTCTTCCCCTGATAAGAACATCAGAAGAGCCCTGCTGGATCAGACCAGTGAGGGTCCATCTAGTCCAGCCTCCTGTCTCACACAGTGGCCTCAACCAGTTCCTCTGGAGGGCCAACAACAGGGCACCGAGGCCAAGGCCTTCCCCTGACATTGCTTCCTGGCTCTGGGATTCAGAGTTTGACTGCCTCTGAATGTGGAGGTTCCCTTTAGTCAGCATGGCTACTAGCCACTGATAGACCTCTCCTCCATGAATCTGTCTGGTCCCCTTTTAAAGGTATTGAAACCTGTGGCCATCACTACCAAATTCCACATTTTAATCACTCGCTGTGTAAAGAAGAATGTCCTTTCGTCCATCCTGAATCTGCTGCCCAGAAGTCTCTGTTTGTGTTTGTAATGGGAGCGGGGCCTGTGGTCATTGAGGCATTAAGAGTGGGCTGTACCACTTCCGGCTACAGGTAGACCAAATGGAACCATTCCCCCCCCCCCACTTCTACCAGTATCGCAGTGACTTGTTTGAAGTGGCCTTATACTGAATCAGACCCCCGGTCCATCAAGTTCAGACTGGCAGCTTGCTCTCCAGGGTCTCAGGCAGAGGTCTTTCACATCGTCTGCTGTCCGGTCCTTTTAACTGGAGATGGCGGGGATTGAACCTGGGACCTTCTGCATGCTAAGCAAAGGATCTACCCCTGAGCCATGGCACCTCCCTGATGAACACGTGTAGCTGCCTTATAGTGAACCAGACCCTGGGTCCATCAAGGACACTATTGCCTACTCTGATGGGCAGCAGCTCTCCATGGTCTCAGGTTAAAGGTCTTTCCCATCCCCTACTGCTTGGTCCTTTTTAAGTGGAGATACCGGGGATTGAACCTGGGGCCTTCTGCATGCCAAGCAGAGGCGTTTCCACATGTAATGTTCCCTCTAAGCTGTGGAGTCTTCTGAGCAAAAATTCTACTTTGTGAGCTACTGGCATTAAAGGCGTGAGCGAGCGATTTGGCTACTGCACAATTTAGTTTGCTCCCAAGCCGTCCTTCCTGAGCTAAGACAAAAATGAGTGAGCCAGAGGCTGAAAAACCTGTGAGCTAGCTCACACTCACTCGGCTTAGAGGGAACACCGGCCGCAACCCCTCCCCCCATGGCAGCCACCCTGAGCCTGTTTCGACGGGGTACAAATCAAATCAATAAATAAACAAATAGGTTGGACCTGGATTGGGGAAAACCTGGGTTCAAATGCCGATTTTGCCATGAAATTCACTGGATGGCTTTGGGCCAGTTGCTCTTCCTTGATTTAGTCTACCTCATAGGGTTGTTGTGAGGAACAGAGAATGATGTGCGCCACCTGGAGCACCTTGGACGAAGGGCGGGGTTCCCTGGCCAGGGACGGAACTTGGGACCTTGCCCATGCAAAGTATGTCGTCTGCCCCCAGGGTCCCTCCCTTCACCGTGCAAGTGGAGCCGGCTGGCCCTGTTGGCATCTCGCAAGCCGCAGGCAGAGGAAGCTACGGGAAGGCAGGGCGCCACCCCGGAGAGCGGAAGCAGAGGGTGTGGCGCATGCACTTCATTATTTCAAGTTGCCATCCAAGGTGCCGTCTGGAAAGGTAGCGACATAACAATGTCAGAAGTCAGCCTCATTGCAGCTGCTCGCGGAGGTGGCTGCCACAGGAAGCTCTGAGGTTCCGCCCTTCTCTTCTCGGCCTTATTTTGAGCCACGTCTCGGCTTCGAAACTCGCCTTCCTGGTCTAAGGCTTGGGCTTTCCCGTGTTCATGACATGTGTCCCTCTGAGCACGTGTAGTGTGTGTGTGTGTGGGGGGGGGTCCGTTCACTGTCGTTTGCCGCCACTCCTTCGAGGATGAGCGCATAGGGCACCTCGAGGAAAGGATTTCGGGGCCGGGCCTTTTCCTCGGCCTTAAAAACCCCAAGCCGTTGGTTTTGCCACTTCCCACCCTCTACAAAGGAAC
>NW_015166425.1:446266-452548 GCF_001447785.1 Gekko japonicus
CTCTTTTTGGTCCGGAGCCCCAACGGTCCATTGCTGTTAGATCTTTCCTCGCTGAGACCCTTTGGCGCAGAACGGATTGCGAAGGGCCGGCATCCTAACCAGCTCTGCCGTTGCGTCGTACTTCGGAAGCACCTGGGCTTGCCGTCTTTGGCCAAAATTAGCGTGACCTCCTGGAGGTGTGTGATTTTTCGCTTGCTGGCAAAGGGTTCTACTCACGTGCCTACTACCAGTGCGTGCTTAGGAAGCTCAGGACAGATGGCGTAGTGGGTCAGGAGAGCTGGAACGAATTATTCACCCTAGGTGAGTAGCTGGCCGTCATGCTAAGATAGTTAAAAGCCAAGTTAGCTGCTGAAAGGATCGCCTTTTGTTTTTAAACTTATGGATTTTTAAAATTTATGTTATTCATCGATTTTGGGTCGTACAACCCAACCAGAAGTAGAACCAACCAGAAGTCTGAAAAACAGAACGGAAACAAAATTACGTGGTAGGATCCTGGATGCCTTCTGCCTGGGGGTTTCCCGAGCTGGCTATTCCGGAGTATACACACCAACGCACAAAGCGGCCTTATCCTGAGTCAGACAATTGGTCTATTGAGGTCAATATTGCCTACTCAGACTGGCAGCCTGTCTCTCCATTGTCTCAGAGATAGGTCTTTCCACTGCCTGGTCCTATTAACTGGAGATACTGGAGAAGTTTGTTAGACACTGGGGTTAGACACGGGAACAAGCGGGACCTGTACAAAAGAGACGGCCTCCGCTTGTCCCGAGAAGGAACCGGGCTGCTGGCGCTTAAAATCAAGATGGTGGCAGAGCAGTTTTTAAACTAAATCCTGGAGGAAAGCCAACTGGAGATGAAATGTCTCGGGTTCAGAATGGCTCGTCTCTAGGAGATGACGGGGAAGCTGTTACTGTTCTAGAGGGAAATGGATTGGGACCGGCCACCGAGAGGGTGACAAACAATATTGACTGCCTGACTAGGCCTAGAGGCCACAGGGGAAGGTTGCAGGCCTCACGTGTCTGGGAAATTATAGATGTTTATATGTAAATGCTAGAAGTGTCTGAGGTAAAATGGGGGAGCTGGAATGCTTAGTGTCAGAGGAGATACAAACACTGTGATGTGATGACTAAGGCATTTAGTAAATCATTGCACGTTAAACATTGTATTACATTCGTATTTTAACCATCATGCATTAAGAAAGGCGATCCCAGATCACCGCAGACTGTGACAGCAGCCATGAAATTAAAAGACGCCTGCTCCTTGGAAGGAAAGCGATGGCGAACCTAAACAGCATGATAAAAAGTAGAGACATCACCCTGCCAACAAAAGTCCACATGGTCAAAGCAATGGTATTCCCAGTAGTCATGTATGGCTGCAAGAGTTGGACGGTAAGGAAGGCCAAGCGCCGAAGAATAGATTCTGTTGAACTATGGTGCTGGAGAAGACTGTTGAGAGTCCCTTGGACTGCAAGAAGATCAAATCAGTCAATCCTAAAATAAATCAACCCTGACTGTTCCCTGGAAGGCCAGATAATGAAACTGAAGCTCAAATACTTTGGCCACCCAATGAGAAGGGAGCACTCCCTGGAGAAGACCCTGATGCTGGGAAAGACTGAAGGTCAAAGAAGACGGGGACGGCAAAGGATGAGATGGTTAGATGCAACGAATGAGGATGGTCATAGATGCAACGAACATGAAATTGAGCAAACTTCAGAGGACGGCGGAAGACAGGAAGGCCTGGCGTGATCTGGTCCATGGGGTCGCGAAGAGTCAGACTCGACTGTGCGACTGAATAACAAATTAAAAAAGACGTGGAACGAGATTTAAAAATCTTTTTACAGTAAAATACCAAAATGCTCCCTTGGAGGCTTTTTCTAACTCGAATTTAGTGAATAAACCCAGATTGACTACTTACGATAACCTACTAGATAGGGATAGAGAACTGAAATCTCAGGAAATGTTAAAAGGCCAAGGGATATCATTATCCTGGTGGGAGAGAAATCAACTTGAATCCAGGTACTCTAAAGATAAACAAGCCGGGTTTGTGCAAGAGCATTCTGGCCTGGATATAATTTTGCTAGGCAGTGGAAATAAATTTATTAAGAAATTTTATTACTTCTTACTAGACTATAAGATGCATGAGGAAGAAGTAAAAGTTTATATGATATCCTGGGCAAGGAATATAGGACACAATATCGAATTAATAAAATGGGATAAGGTATGGCAGAACTTGAAATTTATGAAAGCGATATCTCTGTGGGAGAATGTATTTAAAATGTTCCACCGGTGGTATCTGACCCCTGATGTTGCATGGTGTTATTCAAATTTTTCAGATAAGCGTTGGAAGTGTAAGGTTATGGTGGACATGTGATAAAATTAAAATTTTTTGGAAAGAGATTCACAGCATTATATGGTACAAATAATGAACATTCAATTTCTACTTGAACCTGAAATGCTTTTATTAAATATCATACCAGATAGGTTTCAGAAGAATGATGTTTATTTGCTTACACACTTGGTTACTGCTGCCAGGATGACATTAGCTAAGTTCTGGACGAAAGAAGACATCCCAACGAAAGGTGATTATGTAACCAAGGTCATAGAGGTAGCAAAAATGGACTATTTGTCTTTGAAGCTGCGGGGAAAAGAAGGCAAGACTTTTCAAGACATCTGGTTGAGACTCTACACATGGTTAGACAAGAACTATTAATCTGATTAGGTTTTTCTGTTTTGCCCTTAAGTATGTACCTCTTGTATACATCTGTGGAAGGTGTGTTTTTTTTGTTATGGTTTGCTTTGTTTATACCAAAAATAAAAAAGAACAAGGGCTTGTGCCCAAAAAACACACATTGTATTACATTATAGATAAATACATCTTTATAATATTACAAGGAAAAGACCATCCATCTCAGTGAGCACCTGGATATAGGCTCATTTCGTCCCAATCTTCTGCAGGAGTAATCCTATTATCTTCAAAGGTCTCAGCCTCTTGATACAGCTCAGTATTACGTTGGGAGCGAGCCAGTGCTAATGCAAAGGCCTTCTGAATTAGGCTGGCAAACTGCTCTGTACAAGCCTCAAGAGTATACATTCTTCAAATTATTAGCCTCGGAAAAAAACATGGTTGTTGAAAATGCTTAGTGTCAGAGGAGAACATAGACATTGTGGGGATTTCAGAAACTGGGCGTGATGAGGATAATGAGTGAGATACAGTGATTCCTGGATATAAATGATATTGGGAGGGAGGGGTCAGAGGTAGAGTGGCTCTGTATGTCATAGAGGGTTCTACAGTCCAGTAAAATTGAGAATCTAAGCAAAATAGATTTGCTTACAGAAATGCTACGGGTGGAAATTATTTATTTATTTATTTATTATTTCGATTTCTATACTGCTCGTAACCCCTAATGGGTCTCAGAGCGGTTTACAATGAACTACATTATGTAGTTATATCTATCTAACTAGGGTCACAATCTTTCACGGGGGAGGGGTTCCCTACCGGCACCCATGCGGCAATCTTGTTCTTTTTCCGGCGGCCTCGTTGTTTCTCCTGCTGATCCGGACGGCTTCGGGCGGCTTCAGACGACTGGCGACCATCTTCTGGGTAGGCTCCGCTGACTTCCCTTGGTGCGCAGTTGCTTCAGGGCGCAGCTTCCGGCTATACGTCCCATCGGGCTCCTGCCGCGCTGCGTCCCCTTCGTCGCTGCGTCACCCGGCTCCACCTCCTCTCGATCTGGTCGCCACCTCCTGCCGCCGCTGCTCCGCCGCCGTTTCTTTTCGCCGCTCCGATTGCTGCTGCCGTCATCAACCGCACTCCTGGCACGGAACCAGGAGGAGGGTGCCTCCCTGCCGCCTAGGGCAGGTACCCATTTGTCTAGTTGTTATTAGAGCCGCTGGGTTGGCAGGAGCTGGGACTGGGGCCGGGGGCTCAACCCGGCCGCGGTGGGGATTCGAACAGCCATTGTGGCTGTTCGCTACAGATGTTACCTGCAGGCGTCGTATTGCCTGCACCACCGCTCCCACAATGTGCCCCAAAGAAGTTTAACTCTGGCCCCGGTCACACGAGCGAGATAATCCGGGGGGGGGGAGTGAAGCTTTTTGCTCCGGAGCAAAAATGAAGCGCAGTATCGCGATCAGACTTTCCCTCAATGCTCCGTGCACATGCCCCGAGCCACGATCACACGTCGACAGTGAAGTGTGGCGGGGGGGGGAGCGGCATGGCACAATCACACACGCGGCGATCACAAGCTGCTGCTTCCCAACCTCACAGGCATTTTTTTTCCCAGCCGGAGGTCCCACCTGCGCATGACCAAGGAAGTGAATCCATAGAACAGTGGGCATGCGCAGCTCCACATTTGTGTGCATACCACGGAGGCTTAAACAAAACATACGGTGTGAGACGGGACGCAGACGGGCGCTGGATGCTATGGGATACCAGCGCTTCCGCGATCCGATGCCCGCCTGCACCACGCGTTTTCAGGAAAATACTGCACTTTCCCTAAAAATTTCCCTACTATCTATCTTTTAACTCCGCTTCTTCGGCTGGGTGCCACAGGTTGCCTGCTGGTGTGGGACACTTGCCAGATGTTCACGTGTGATCGTGCCGTAAAATCCGCATGGCAGCTGTCCCTATCGCGCGGCTAATTCTCCGTGTGATCGGGGCCTCCGGGAGTTTGTTATCGCCCACCAGATCAAATGTTAGAGGATGATCTAAAAACAGGCAAAGAATTAAGGAAAGCAGCTAGATGAAATAACTTTGTCATAATAGGTGATTTGAACGAACCACACATTGATTAGGTCAATAGGTGTTCAAGTCGGGAGAAAGAGATTGTGTCACTGAACCTATCAGGGTGGGGTGGGGAGGCGATCCTGGACTTGGTCCTAAGTAATACTCAAGGCCTGGTGAGAGATTTAAAGGTGATAGCACCGGTTGGGAACAGTGACCATAACACTGTTAAGTTTAGCATGTATGTAATTAGGGAGTTGCCCCAAAAGACAGACACAACCTGGTGTAGTCGTTAAGTGTGCGGACTCTAATCTGGGAGAACCTGGTTTGATTCCCCACTCCTTCACTTGCACCTGGCTGGATGACCTTGGGCAAGCCGTAGTTCTGATAAGAGCTGTTCTTGAAAAAGAGCAGTTTCTGTCAGAGCTCTCTCAGCCCCACCTCCCTCACAGGGTGTCTGTGGTGCGGAGGGGAAGGGAAAGGAGTTTGTAAGCTGCTCTGAGACACCTTTGGGTAGTGAAGGGCAGGGTATAAATCCAATCTCCTCCTCCTCCTCCTCCTCTTCTTCTAAAAGGGGTATCCTCCTCCTCTTCCTCCTCTTCTTCTTCCTCTTCTTCTTCTATTTTTTTTAAAATATTTTCTTTATTCATTTTTCCACCAAATCTAATAACAATAACCATTGTTACTCATATTTACATCAACTTGTGCAGAGTTCTTCCCATCATATCATTAGTATTGCCTTCACTTTTCTTATCAAGTCTAGAACACTTCATTCCAACTATTCTATAATACAAAATTCTAATAAATCAAACAGTACCCATAATTTTAAGAACTTAATTATCTTACATGCCTTATGTTTAACTTTCGTTATCATATCAGTTTTATCCACCTATAAAATTTTGCCCAAAATTTTTCAAACTCTTCCCAGCCTTTTTCCCTCAAGAGAAACGTCAGTTTCTCTAGTTCCGCTACATCTATTAATTTTAACTTCAATTCTTCTTTTGTAGGAATATCCTCATTTTTCCATTTACTAGCATATAGAATCCTAGCTGCCGTGATTATATGCATCACTAAATAACTTTCCCTATTTTTGAAATCATCTGGGATAAAATTCAATAAAAAACATTCTGGTTCAAATGGCATTTGTCTACCTAATATTTCTTCCACCATTTCTTTTACCATCTTCCAATATTTTTTAGACTTATTGCATGTCCACCATAGATGATAAAAGGTTCCATCCCTTTGTTTACATTTCCAACATACTTTCCCAATTGTTTTGTCAAATTTATTCAGTCTAACTGGAGATATGTGCCATCGATAAAACATTTTTATAATGTTCTCCTTATATGAGGTTGCTCTAACCCATTTTATATTTTTTTCCCAAACCTTTTCCCATTGCTCTAGCAACAACGTATGGCCTATATCTCTGGCCCATGCAATCATTGATGGTTTAACCTCTTCGTCTTGCATTTTCCATTCTAACCAATAGTTATACGCCTTTTTTATAAACTTCATTTCGCTTCCTGTCCATATTTTATCTAATTCCGTTAATGTATCATAAAA
>NW_015166425.1:454218-454385 GCF_001447785.1 Gekko japonicus
GTATATTGGCCACAAGATTAAAAAGAGTCCTGTTAGAGGTTATAAAGAGAGATCAAGCGGGGTTTTTACCGAGGAGATATTTAAAAGATAATGTAAGAACAATATTAAATATCCTAGAATTTTATGAACAGCATTCTGAAAAAAATTTGGCCTTGCTATTTATAGAT
>NW_015166425.1:454536-454660 GCF_001447785.1 Gekko japonicus
TTATACATTTTTGCATTAGAATCCCTCCTAGAAAATATAAGAAAAGATGAAAGAATTAGAGGGCTACAAATTAAAGGAGAAAAATTTAAGACCTTGGCCTTTGCCGATGATATGGTGTTTATTT
>NW_015166425.1:454762-481108 GCF_001447785.1 Gekko japonicus
GATGTAGCTGGTCTTAAGATAAATCATAAAAAGACAAAGATTTTGGTTAAAAATTGTGATGAGGGAAAAAAGAAAAAAATACAGGAAATAACAGGCTTTGAAGTTTGTAAAAAAGTAAAATATTTGGGAATAACTTTAACAAATAGATGTTGTTCTTTATATGATGATAATTACCAAAAAGTCTTGGGGGAAATAAAAAAAGATCTAGAGAGATGGAAATCATTACAATTTTCACTGCTAGGTAGAATATCAGCAGTGAAAATGAATGTTCTACCCCGAATACTGTTTCTCTTCCAAACAATACCGGTTTTGAGGAATCAAACCTTTTTTAAAGAAATAGAAAAAATAATAAAAGGCTTTGTCTGGCAAAATAAAAAACCACGGATTAAACTAAAATATTTACAAGAAAGGAAAATCAGAGGTGGTCTGGCGTTACCAGATTGGGCTTTGTACTATAGAGCAGCAGCGATGAGCTGGCTCCGAGATTGGGTAACATTGGACGATGATAGGATTTTAAAACTTGAGGGCCACGATTTGTGGATGGGCTGGCACTCGTATCTGTGGTACAATAAGGCCTCAGTACACAGTAATTTTAAACATCATACAATAAGAGGGGCATTATACAAGGTTTGGGATGAAATTAAAGTTAAAACATATGTGAAATTCCCTAGATGGATTTCACCAATAGAAGCGTTTGTGAAACCATCCTTATATAAAAGGTATAAAAAATTTAAATATCAGGATTTTTTAGATGAAAAAGGTGACATGAATGCAAAGGATTGTTGTTGTTCAGTCACACAGTTGTGTCCAACTCTTCACAACCCCATGGACCACATCACGCGAGGTCTTCCATTGTCCTCCAGAGTTTACTCAGTTTCGTGTTTGTTGCGTCTATAACTCTGTCTAACCATCTCATCCTTTGCCGTCCTCTTCTGCATTTACCTTCAGTCATCCCCGGCATCAGGGTCTTCTCCAGCAAGTGCTCCCTTCTCATTTGGTGGCCAAAGTATTTGAACTTCAGCTTCAGTGTTTGGCCTTCCAAGGAACAGTAATTTTCTCCCTTTCTCACCATGCAAGAACTCGTGGGGACTCAGTGAAATTAATGAGCAGTAGGCTTAAAACAGATCAAAGGAAGTATTTCTTCACCCAAAGAGTAGTTAACACGTGGAATTCACTGCCACGGGAAGTAGTGGTGGCGGCTACAAGCATTGACAGCTTCAGGAGGGGATTGGATCAACGTATGGAGCAGAAGTCCATCACTGGTATTAGCCACAAGGTATAGACAGAGCACTGTGTCTGGGGCAATGATGCTGTGTATTCTTGGTGCTTGGGGGGGACAACAGGGGGAGGGCTTCTGGAGTTCTGGCCCCACTGGTGGACCTCCTGATGGTACCTGGCTTTTGGCCACTGTGTGACACAGAGTGTTGGATTGGATGGGCCATTGGCCTGATCCAGCATGGCTTCTCTTATGTTCTTATGGTTGAACCTAGGACCTTCTGCATGCCAAGCAGATGCTCTTCCACTGAGCCACAGCACCTACTCAGGCTGGCAGCGGCTCTCCAGGGTCTCAGGCAGAGGTCTTTCCCAGCACCTGCTACCTGATCCTTTTAGCTGGAGATGCTGGGGATTGAACTAGGGACCTTCTGGATGCCAAGCAGGTGCTCTGCCACTGAGCCACAAAAGCCTCCCATGGGACTGTATCCTAAGTTCTGTGGTTCCCAGTGTGGTCATGTAGTCTGAGGGGATACCTGTTGCTAGGAGGTGGTGCCCATTGGCTATGGCGAGTCCCATCTCCATGGCGATATGCTGTCCTCACCACGGCGAACGTTCCGCCTGGAGTTCCCGCGGCTGTCATTGGCTTAGGGCCCTGAGCTGTGATAGGAGGAAGGAGTACCGTCTCCATAGTGCCCGCCCAGTGCATCAGTGTCTCTGGTGACCCCCTCATTCCCCCCCCTTCTCTTTTCCCAGATGCCGTGACCTGCTGCCATGACGGAGGAGCGGGTGCCGCAGCTGGTGGACTATTTCGTGGTGGCCGGCTTGTCGGACACCTCCAAGCCGCTCGAGGACGAAGGCCAGCCGCCACGGGCGTCCCGTCCCTGCGAGCCCATCAGTGACGTGGCGGTCATCATCCGCTCTCAGGGCGAAGAGGTGCCCCATGGCTTCACGTGCATCGAGCGCACGACGTCGGGGAACCCCGTGGAGCTCAACGCCGGCCTGCTCAACAACCCCCAGATGTACATCTGCTACAAACGGGGGCGGGACAAACTGCCCATTGTCGAGTTGGGGTAAGTGGCCGAGCGGAGGGGTGGCATTTGGTCTGGCACGGGTGCTCTCCGAACTGCGACGTGAGATGTCCAACCGAGGGTCCCCCAACCTTTCTGGACCTTCAGGCACCTTTGGGATTTGGAAACCAGGTGGTGAGCGCTGCCCCGAAACGGCTTTCTCAGGAGATGGAGCCAAACAGAATACCTCCCTTGATGCTTTGCAAAAGAGACACAGAAAGAAAGATCGAGGAATAAAAAGAAGGAAGATCTGCAGAGGTAGTGGGGCTGAAAGCACAGTTCCCTACCAGTCCTTTTGACCTTCCAGCTGGTGCAGGTGCTACTTGAATGAGGGACATTAGAATCATAGAATCCCAGAGTTGGAAGGGGCCCTACTGTCCCCTAAAAAGAACACTTTCGTGATGTACGTAACCACGTCCCGTTGGGCCTTCTAACCCAGGACAGGATTTACAGCGGCTCTCCTGGGTCTCCAGCAGAGAAAGGCGTTCCCCCGCATTGTGCAAGCACTCTGCCCTAGGAATGTCCTTTCAGAGAATCTCTTGCAGCTATGTTATGATACATTGGTGAAAATTAATGAAATGGTTGATACGTACCTGTTGAAATAACAGACCCAGAGTCGCTGCTTTCATCCCCATTCGGAAACAGAATAGTATCGAAACGATAGAACATCCCGGAGATCATTGTCAGTTTTACCCTTTTCAGCTGCCTTTGTGCATTTATATATGCAGATTTTTTGGTATACATTTTTGTATAAATTTTGTGATCATTATTTAAATATTTTCTAGCGCAGTTGCCCCACATTGTGTGTGGCATAGCCAGGAGATCCTAAGATTGTCCGGCAGCCGGAAGTTCTAGCTCCTTTAGCGTCATGCACCACTAGGTGGCGAGCTAGACCTGTTTTTAAGGCATGAGACGTTTCAGAGGTGGTTTGCCGTTGCCTGCCTCTGCGTCACGACCCCCGGTGTTCTTTGGAGGTCTCCCATCCAAATACTAACCAGGGCCGACCCTGCTTAGCTTCCGAGATCTGACGAGATCCAGCTTGCGTGGGCCATCCAGGTTGGGGCCAGTGCTCCCTTCTAAGCTGTGGAGTCTTGTGAGCAAAAACTCTACTTGGTGAGCCACTGGCATTAAAATTGTGAGCGAGCACATTTGGCTACTGCATAGATTAGTTTGCTCTGGAGCCGTCCCTTCCTGAGCGGGGGGAAAAATGTGTGAGCCGGAGGCTAAAAAATTGCGAGCTAGCTCCACATTAGCTCAGCTTAGAGGGAACACTGGCTGGGGCATGTTGGCACAGGCCGGCACTCGACCCAGTGATCTTCTGCATGCCAAAGGTGCCCTCTGACTCTGAGCTCCCCGGATAGGAAGCGGCCATATCCTGTTAGCTCCCCCAAATCCACTCTGACGGTCGCTGGTTGGGCGGGGGCTCTTGAAGGACTTTACCACTACGCCAAACCACTACGCCAAAGATTTTTTGGGCGCAAGCGTTCGCGAGTCAAAGCTCCCTTCGTCAGATATCTTGGCCTGCTCGCCTAGGGTGAGCAGCAGTGAGGCCCAGGCGAGCAACAGCAACGGGGCTTTGCCAGGATAGAGGAGTCCTAGATTTTGGCAGCTGTCAGATATCTGACGAAGGGAGCTCTGATTCTCGAAAGCCTGCACCCAGTTTTTTTTTTTTTGCCGATCTCTAAGGTCCTACTGGACTCAAGTCGAGCTGTTCGACTGCAGACTAACTCGGCCGCCCCTCTGAACTGATGAATGAATGACCTCCGAAGCATCCTGTCGTTCACAGCCCTGCTCAGGCCTGGCAAATGGAGAACTTCCAGTGCAGCGAACAAAGAAACTGTGATATCTTTTTTTAAAAAAAGAAAACCCCAAATGCAAATGAGGAAGTGATGTGAAATGACAGCTAAACATGACTGCAGGCGGAAAGCAGCGGGGCAGAAATAACGTCCGCTGCAGAGAGCGGACTGAAACGAAGAGGTTTTCGTTTGCTTTTGAGAAATCAGTAGGGGATGAGCGATCATTGCCCAGAGGGTCCTCCCCAGGGGTCATTTCCTGCAGGAGCGCACAGGAGCGGAGCTCCGGCAGTAAAGAGCCCAGGGGGCGGGCACATGCAACAAGCCCCACCCCCTGCTCCCAGCAGCCCTCAGTCAGAACAAGAAGCAGCCAGGTACGATGCAGAGCTCCCCCTGGTCCAAAACAGTCCAGTGGCACCTTTAAGACCAAGTTTTATTCAGGTAAACCCATCTTTCTGTTCAGCTCTCAGTTTTGTTTAGTTTGGTGTAGTGGTTAGGAGTGCAGGCTCTAATCTGTGAGGACCGGGTTTGATTCCCCCGCTCCTCCACTTGCAGCTGCTGTTGTGACCTTGGGTCAGTCACAAGTTCTTTCAGAGCTGTTCTCGCAAGGATAGTTCTCTCCCTCCCCCCTTAAAAGATGCCTCCATTTACAAAACCCAGTGTGGTGTAGTGGTTAAGAGTGTCTAGGATCTGGGAGACCTGGGTTCGAACCCCTGCTCTGCTACAGAAGCTTGTTGGGTGACCTTGGACCTCAGCCGAGCCTACCTCTACAGATCGTTGTGAGGCTGGAACGGAAAAGGGGAGAGTGTTGTAAGCCACTTTTTAGGTCCCCGTTAGAGAGTATGAGTGAAGTAAATAAGTTATCTCAAATTTCACTTATTATATATATATTTTTTAAAAAACAAGTTTCTAGTCCCTGAGACTGCAAGGATATGCTTTGCTCCGTGCGACTACATCCTCAGCCAGTTTGGTGTAGTAGTTAAGAGCGCGGACTCTAATCTGGGAGAACTGGGTTTGATTCCCCACTCCTCAGCATGCAGCCAGCTGGGTGACCTTGGGTCAGTCACAAGCTCTCTCGGAGCTGTTCTGTCACAAGCAGTCCTCGAAAGAGCGCTCTCAGCCCCACCCGCCTCACAGGGTGTCTGTTGTGGGGAGGGGAAGGGAAAGGAGATTGTAAGCCGCTCTGAGACGGGGTATAAATCCAATCTCCTCCTCCTCCTCCTCTTCTTCTACTTCTACTTCTTCTGCCCCACTTGTAGGGAACCCAAAACTTAAGTTCCCAAATCATGAAAGGGGCGATTCCCACCCCCACTCTGATGTCTTCGCTCTGGTTACCGTTCTCTAGGGTCCACTATGACGGGAAGGACCGCCCCAAGACGGGCCACAAGATCATCGACACGACTCCCTACAGCCGCTCTGCCAACCTGGCCTCCGGAGGCCCCGGCCACCAGCGCACCTTCCTGACCTTCCGTCGAGCCAGCGAGGGTCAGGGCTACAGCACGCTGGGCGTCACCGATATCTGCCTCATCATGCCAAGCAAAGGGGAGAGCACGCCCCATACGTTCTGCCGCGTGGACCGGAACCTCAATGCCGGCATGGTGGGTCCCGGGAGAGAGGGAGGGGGCCGGGGGGACCATCTGGAGCAGCTTGGGCCTACGTGTTTCCATCTCATTTTGTGTATTGAGTGCTGTCGATTCACTTCCGACTTATGGAGACCCTATGAATGAATGACCTCCGATACGGCCTGTCGTTTACAGCCTCGCTCAGGTCTCGCAAACAGAGGGCCGTGTCTTCCTTGAGGGAGTCAATCCATCTCATGTTGGGCCTTTCTCTTTTCCTTCAACTATTCTTAGCACGATTGTCTTTTCCATTGAGTCTTGTTTTCTCAGAATGTGACCCAACTATGATAGCCTCAGTTTAGTCATTTAGCTAGGGTTCCCTGACAGGGGTGGGGGTTTACCCGCTTTCAGGGCCCACTGTCTGCCATCTCCCAGCCAGCCAAGGGGGGGAGCCCCGCCCCCAAAGAGCCCTGTCCGTGCCAATGTGCCTGGCGTAATGACGTCACCCAGAGGTGATGTCATTGCGCAGGGCATGTTGCGTGGGGGATACTCTAGTGTTTGAGGAAAAAACTCTGTGGTTACCATAGAGTTTTTAAATCAAACGCTAGAGTGTCCCCCGCACGATTGTCTTTTCCATTGAGTCTTGTTTTCTCAGAATGTGACCCAACTATGATAGCCTCAGTTTAATCATTTAGCTAGGGTTCCCTGACAGGTGGGGGTTTACCCGCTTTCAGGGCCCACTGTCTGCCATCTCCCAGCCAGCCAAGGGGGGGAGCCCCGCCCCCAAAGAGCCCTGTCCGTGCCAGTGTGCCTGGTATAATGACGTCACCCAGAGGTGATGTCCTTGCACAGGGCATCTTGCGTGGGGGAGACTCTAGCGTTTGAGAAAAAACTCTGTGGTTACCATAGAGTTTTTAAATCAAACGCTAGAGTGTCCCCCGCAAACCCCCCCCCAGGTGACGTCATCATGGCGCACACACTTTGCATGCGTGCTGAAAAGTCCCGGGCATGGAGAGGGGACCCCCCCCCCGCCAGCAGCCAGGTAAGACGTGGTAACCCTCCATTTAGCTTCCTGCAAGAGTTCAGGCTTGATTTTATCTAAAACCCACTGATTTGTCTTTTTGGCGGTCCACAGTATCTGTAAAATTCTCCTCCACTACATTTCAAACGAGTCCGCATTCTTCCTGGCAGCTGTCTTCGTTGTCCAACTTTTATACCCATCCGTAATAATGGAGAATACTACGGCATGCATTAACTTGATCTTCGTCGCCAGCAACCTGTCCTTACACTTAAGGATCTTCTCTAGCTCCTTCACGGCTGCCGTTCCCAGTCTCAGTCTCTTTCTGGTTTCTTGGTTGATGTCTCCTCTTTTCTCCCCTGCAGTGGGGCCCGGCTCTCTTTCTCTGCTACAAGAAGGCTCTGGCCAAAGGGAACACCCTGGTGTATGAAGCAGGTCAGTGGCTGCGTGTGAAGGATGAGTGAACGGCTCGTGGGGATCTCTCTTTTTTTAATTAAAATTTTTATGAGAAGAAAAATTACAAATTACAGATTACAGAAAATTACAGATAACAGAAAGAAAATTAAATAAATAAAAATAAAACAGAAATAAAATAAAATAAAAATTACAGATTACAGAAAATTTACAGATAACAGAAATAACAGAGCAGGGGGAAAAGCAGAGAAACAGAAGAGAAAAGCGATGTAGATTAAAAGGAAAAGAGGCTTCCGATTTTCTCTGTGACAAATATATGTGTAATTTCAGAATTTTCTCTTACTCTGTGCTTATCGTGGGGATCTTTTTTCCTGATTAAAATTTTTATGAGAAGAAAAAATTACAGATAACAAAGAAATAACAGAGCAGGGAGGGAAAGCAGAGAGAAAAAAAGAGAGAAGCTGTATAAATTAAAAGGAAAAGAGGCTTCCGATCTCCTCTGTGACAGATATATCTGCAATTTCAGGATTTTCTTTTACTCTGTGTTTATCGTGGGGATCTTTTTTCCTGATTAAAATTTTTATTAGAAGAAAAAATTACAGATAACAGAGCAGGGGGGGGAAGCAGATAAAAAAGAGAGAGAAGCTATATAAATTAAAAGGAAAAGAGGCTTCCGATTTTCCCCGTGACAAATATACCTGCAATTTCAGGATTTTCTCTTATTCTGTGTTTATCGTGGGGATCATGACCACCATGGTGGGCATTGTTTCTTAGGGCTGCGATAATCGGTTGTCGAGACCAGAAATCGCTGGTTCATCCGTCGGTATATTTTTAGCAAGTTTTGAAAATATTTTTAATACAGCTAGTTTGAAATCCAGTAGCACCTTACAGGCCAGCAAGATTTTCAGGGTGTGGAATCATGGAGCTAGAAGGGGGCAAGAGTTTGTCCAGCTGCCGCTTGAAGACTGCCAGTGAGGGGGAGTTCACCGCCTCCCTAGGCAGCTGATTCCACTGTCGCACAACTCTCACTGTAAAAAGGGTTTTCCTCATATCTTCCCACCCTTAATTTAAACCCACTTAACTCTTGAAAGGCTCATACCCTGAAAATCTTGTTCGTCTCTAAGATACTGCTGATATCAAAACTAGCTCTGTTACAAGTTTTTTCAAAGCTGTTCTCTCAGGAGCAGTTCTCAAAAGAGCTCTCTCAGCCCCACCTACCTCACAGGGTGTCTGTTGTGGGGAGGGGAAGGGAAAGGAGATTGTAAGCTGCTCTGCGACTCCTTCGGGTAGTGAAGCGTGGGGTATAAATCCAATCTCCTCCTCCTCCTCTTCTTCTTCTTCGAAAGCTTCTCCAGCTGGGAAGAAGAGAAAAACTTCCATAGGATATAATGTCGTACATTTGGTATAGTGGTTAAGTGTGCGGACTCTAATCTGGGTGAATCGGGTTTGATTCCCCACTTCTCCACATGCAGCTGCTGGTGTGACCTTGGGTCAGTCACAAGTTCTCTCGGAGCTGTTCACTCAAGGGCAGTCCTTGAAAGAGCTCTCTCAGCCCCACCTACCTCACAGGGTGTCTGTTGTGGGGAGGGGAAGGGAAAGGAGATTGTAAGCCGCTCTGAGACTCCTTCAGGTAGTGAAGGGTGGGGTATAAATCCAATCTCTCTTCTATTCTTGTCTTCTACCTCACACCAGCACAGTTATCCTCTGAAACTACTTTTAATACATGTGCATGTGAAACTGAAGGGTGGCAAATGCATTGTCAGAGGAAACATCGAGAGGGGGAATTCCTGTTATGAGCCAGCATGATGGAGTGGTTAGAATGTCAGACTAGGATCTGAGAGACCCGGGTTCAAATTCCCGCTCTGGCGTGAAAGCTCGCTGGACCTGCCACACGTTCTCAGTCTAATCTACCTCACAGAGTTGTTGTGAGAATAAAATGGAGGAGAGGAGCAGGACGTAAATAATTTTGAGTCCTCGTTGGGGAGAAAGGGGATATGTAAATGAAGTGAATCCCTATGTAATAATGGATGAGACATTTTCCCTCAGGTGCTTGAGACCGAAGAGGAAATGCCTCTTTCGAAAGAGTGCCTGACTGAGCTATTCCCTCATAGGCATGGGGTAGAAGTTGAATGCCTCTTCCAAAATTGCCAAAGCATTTCTACCTGTGTGGACAGGATAATGGACTGTGCTTCTTGTCAGATGGTGTTCATGAGGGGATTTCCTTCAATATATGTAGGAGAAGGACAAAGTCTCTCAGATGAAGATTCCTGTCACGGTGAAGTCCCCCATCAAAATATTGTCTTTTAAAAGAACAGTTGTGTTTTTCTCATACATAAATGAAAAAATGAGAACAATTATTTCTTTTTTGTTTTGAAAGAACAGAGAAATAACATGAAGAAAATACAGAAAGAGAAAAAAGGGGTCACCTCACATACTTAAATATATCAAAGGTGATTATATATAACCAAATATAAAAGACAGACGAATAGTTCTCCCCGCATCCCCTTTGTTACACTGAAAAGTTTTTTGGACTTTGTCCATATCATACAATGATATTTACTTCTGATCAATGTTCCCTCCAAGCTGAGTTAGTGTGAGCCAGCTCACAGTTTTTTAGCCTCCGGCTCACACATTTTTGCCTTCGCTCAGGAAGGACGGCTCCAGAGCAAACTAATTTATGCAGCAGCCAAATCGCTCACTCACAACTTTAATGCCAGTAGCTCACAAAGTGGAATTTTTGCTCACAAGACTCCGCAGCATGGAGGGAGCTTTGCTTCTGATGGGTGCATTTTTGTTTATATTCCTAATTTTGCATTTCTGATTTCAAACCTAGTCTGTTTTGCAGCCATATTATTAGTATCACCATTGCGACATAGTATTACTTGTTTTCTCTTAAACATAACATAAAAGAAGCCAATGTTGGATCAGGCCAATGGCCCATCCAGTCCAACACTCTGGGTCACACAGTGGCCAAAAATTCCAGGTGCCATCAGGAGGTCCAGCAGTGGGGCCAGGACATTAGAAGCCCTCCCACTGTCCCCCACCCCACCCCAAGCACCGAGAATACAGAGCATCCCTTGCCCCAGCCTGAGAATTCCTATCTGTACCTTGTGGCTCATAGCCACTGATGGACCTCTGCTCCATATGCTTATCTAATTCCCTCTTGAAGCTGTCTCTGCTTGCAGCCACCACCACTTCCTGTGACGATGAAATCCATGTGTTAATCACTCTTTGGGTGAAGAAGGACTTCCTTTTATCCGTTCTAACCCGACTGCTCAGCAATTTCATGGAGTGCCCACGAGTTCTTGTATTGTGAGAAAGGGAGAAAAGTCCTTCTTTCTTGACCTGCTCTGTCCCATGCATAATCCTGTAAACCTCGATCATGTCACCCCTCAGCCGTCGTTTCTCCAAGTTAAAGAGCCCCAAGAGCTCTTCTTCTGCATACTCACTATTACTTTTAACAGGTAGATAATATAACAAAAATACAGAACGGAAGTCTATTATATACCTCAAAAATAAGAACATTTTAAAAAGATGTTCTCCCCAGAGGCCATTTCCTCACACACATTTATATTCAGTGTGTTATGTTTAAAACTGATTCTCATTCTGCTCCTTGAGAACAATTATTAACTCATTTACAAAAAACTTATATTCCACCTTTCTGCCCAGTGGGGACACAGGGCGGCTTGCGACCTTCTCCTGTCCTCCATTTTCTCCTCACAACCACCGTGTGAGGTTGCTGAGGCTGGATTCAGAATTCCAAATGTGACCGCGGACTCAAAAAGGTTGGGAGCCCCTCCCGTAGAAGAAGAGTGGGACAAAAGTTATAGATAAAACATGGAGCCCATTTTAAGTAGAAGAAGAAGATTGGATTTATACCCCGCCCTTCACTACCCGAAGGAGTTTCAGAGCAGCTTACAATCTGCTTTCCCTTCCCCTCCCCACAACAGACACCCTGTGAGGTAGGTGGGGCTGAGAGCTCTTTCGAGAACTGCTCCTGAGAGAATAGCTCCGAGAGAACTTGTGACTGACCCAAGGTCACACCAGCAGCTGCATGTGGAGGAGTGGGGAATCAAACCCGGTTCTCCCAGATTAGTGTCCGCGCACTTAACCATGACACCAAACTGGCTTTTAATGTTTGTTTGTTTGTTTTCCTCCCTCACCAGGTCTCCTCAGCCGCTATCCCAAAGAGGATGCCGAGAGCTTCCCGCTGCCCGAATCCGTGCCTGTCTTCTGCTTGCCCATGGGCGCCACCATCGAGAGCTGGCCAGCCGACACGAAGTACCAGCTTCCTGTCTTCTCCACCTTTGTGCTGACTGGGGCCTCGGGGGACAAGGTAGCGTGAAACGGGCGGGTGGCGGCTCTGGGAAAGGTGGGCTGCCGTGAAGAGGCAGTGTGGTCTAGTGGTTAGAGAGTATTGGACTAGGTATCTGGGGAAACCAGGTTCGAATGCCTGCTCTGTCATGGAGGCCTGCTGAGTGGCCTTGGGCCAGTCACACACTTTCAGCCTGACCTACCTCACAGGGTGGTTGTGAAGATAAAACAGAAGAAGAGGAGGAGGAGATTTATACCCTGCCCTTCACTTGGAGTTTCAGAGCGGCTTACCATCTTCTTTCCCTTCCCCTCCCCCCACAACAGACACCCTGTGAGGTAGGCGGGGCTGAGAGAGCTCTTTCGAGAACTGCCCTTTCAAGGACAGCTCTGACAGAACGATGGCTTGCCCAAGGTCATCCAGCAGCTGCAAGTGGAGGAGTGGGGAATCAAATCCGGTTCTCCCAGATTAGAGTCTGCGCACTTAATCACGACACCAAACTGGCTCTGGAGAATGATACAAGCCACCTTGGTCCCCATTAGGGGGAAAGGTGGGGTATAAATTAAATGAATAAAGAGGCCGTAAAATGACCGTTTGGCTGGAGCGGCAGCGTGTCAATAAAGTAAATCGAATTAGCTTGGGTGCCAGCAGCGTTGGACCTCGGAGTTGAATGGAGGGCGGGGGCGTGGTCCCGTCTTGGCAGGTTGTTTATCTGGCAATCTGGGTGGGGACGGTAGACAGACAGGGAACCAGACAGGTAGGTGTCATAATAACAGAGTGCTTCATTATGACCTTGTAATACTTGAGAGTCTCTTGGACTGCAGGAAGATCAAATCAGTCAATCCTCAAAGAAATCAGCCCTGACTGTTCCCTGGAAGGCCAGATAATGAAACTGAAGCTCAAATACTTTGGCCACCCAATGAGAAGGGAGCACTCCCTGGAGGAGACCCTGATGCTGGGAAAGATTGAAGGTCAAAGAAGACGGGACGGCAAAGGAGGAGATGGTTAGACAGTGTCATAGATGCAACGAACATGAAGTTGAGCCAACGTCAGAGGACGGCCGAAAACAGGAGGGCCTGGCGTGATCTGGTCCATGGGGTCACGAAGAGTCGGACTTGACTGCAACTGAACAACAACAAATACTTGGGGGCCTTCAGCTCATTGGTAGAGAATTTGCTTAGCATGCAGAAGGTCGCAGATTCAATCCCCGGCATCTCCAGCTAAAAGGACCAGACAGGAGGTGAAGTGAAAGAACTTTGTCTGAGACCCTGGAGAGCCACTGCCAGTCTGAGTAGACAATGTTGACTTTGATGGACAGTGGGTCTGATTCAGTAAAAGGGAGCTTCATGCGTCCCAGAGGCCCTGTCAGTGAGAAGAAGAGATTGGATTTATACCCCGCCCTTCACTACCCAAAGGAGTCTCAGAGCGGCTTACAAACTCCTTTCCCTTCCCCTCCCCACAACAGACACCCCGTGAGGGAGGTGGGGCTGAGAGAGCTCTTTCGAGGATTGCTCCTGAGGGAACAGCTCTGAGAGAACTTGTGACTGACCCAAGGTCACTCCAGCAGCTGCATGTGGAGGAGCGGGGAATCAAACCCGGTTCTCCCAGATTAGAGTCTGTGCTCCTAACCACGACTACTCCAAACTGGTAAGTTAAGGTTATCATATAATGTAAAGTGGGAGTTAAGGCTGAGTCGACTTGCTGACGGCCACCGATTTAGAAAGTGTATTTATCCGTTTGGTCTATTTCTGTCTTACCTAGTGAGATTATGGCAGAGGTGAGGTTTCAGTTGTGGACTTTCTGAGTTGTGCCTCAGTCTCTTAAGCGCCTTTGTTTATATTTGTTTGAGAGACTTCTGTTCCTCTTCCGTAGAGGCATGCTCGAGGCGGCTTAAAATCAAAATTAGAAATCAACAGCAAAAAAATAAATACGTTGTTCAAACAAGCCACCCAAGATAAACGGCATAAAACTATCCAAAAAATGTACTTCAGACCAGAAGCAGATCTATATCAAAGCTAATTAAAAGCCTGGGTAAAAATGGGCGTTCTGCCCTGGAACCTCAAGAGAAGGCTGTTACAAAGGCAAGGTGCCACCAAACACATCAGCCTAAGTCATTTTTGCCAGATCAACACCTTGAAATGAGGGGAGAGGAACTAGTTATCTTCTGATTTACATTCATTAAAGTACAAAGATGGGTTAGTGGTATAAACTCATATACAACAAATTGCTTATAACCAGGGGTCATTTTGTAGAAAAAGAGGTGCAGGAGCTAATTAGCATAACCTATTAGCATAACTTATTTGCATAAGCCACACCCCCTGACATCACCGGAAGTGTGTCAGAAGGCAACACCCACCACTCAGGCTCCACTGGACTGTTTTGGATCGCTAGCTATTGGGGGCGGGGGGATGTGCAGATCTGTCCTCGCAGAGGAGGGAGAGCTTGTACCTGAATAAAACTTGGTCTTAAAGGTGCCACTAGACTGTTTTGGACCGGGGGGCTCTGCAACGTACCTGGCTGCTTCTTGCTCTGAGGGCTGCTGGGAGCAGGGGGTGAGGCTTGTTGCATGTGCCCACCCCCTGGGCTCTTTACTGCCGGAGCTCTGCTCCTGCAGGAAATGACCCCTAGTTATAACATTTAAGCATTACTTGCAAAAAAAGGTGTTCAAAACCAACAGTAGGCTATATTTCTATGCAGTGTTCCCTCTAACCTGAGTTAGTGTGAGCTAGCTCACAGTTTTTTAGCCTGCAGCTCACACATTTTTGCCTTAGCTCAGGGAGGATGGCTCCAGAGCAAACTAACTTATGCAGTAGCCAAATCGCTCACTCACAACTTTAGTGCCAGTAGCTTACAAAGTAGGATTTTCGCTCACAAGACTCCACAGCTTAGAGGGAGCATCGCTAGGTGCATGGCGCGCTGTCCCCTACACTCCTGTCCCTAGGTGTATGGCACGCCGACCCCTGCCCTCTCGTCCCTAGCTGTACGGCATGCTAACCCCTCATCTTTTCCCCTAGGTATATGACCACTGACCCCTACCCTCTCGTCCCTAGCTGTACGGCATGCTAACCCCTCATCTTTTCCCCTAGGTATATGACCACTGACCCCTACCCTCTCGTCCCTAGCTGTACGGCATGCTAACCCCTCATCTTTTCCCCTAGGTATATGACCACTGACCCCCTACCCCCTCGTCCCTAGCTGTACAGCATGCTAACCCCTAATCTTTTCCCCTAGGTATATGACCACGGATCCCTACCCCCTCGTCCCTAGCTGTACGGCACGCTAACCCCTAATTTTTCCCCTAGGTATATGACCACGGACCCCTGCCCTCTTGTCCCTAGCTGTATGGCACGCTGACCCCTACCCTCTCGTCCCTAGGTGTACGGTGCCGCTATCCAGTTCTATGAGCCTTTCCCACGGGAGCTCCTCTCAGAACGGCAGTGCTTGTGGCTCAACCTACTCACCGTGGTCGACCGGCGCCCCATCACTAGCAAGATGGTGCAGACCCGCAAGAGCATCTGCGTCTTGTCGCACTGGCCCTTCTTCGACGTCTTCTGCAAGTTCCTCACTTTCCTCTACCGTTACAGCATCTCGGGCCCCCACGTGCTTCCAATTGAGGCGTAAGTTACTGTTTTGTGAGAAGGGGGCCTTGCAGTCCTTCCCTTATCCTCCCTACCACTGCGCTGGCCTTCAGCTGATGACCACAGGAATAAACAGCTTTCGAAGGGGATTAGAGAGATTCATGGAGGACAAGTCCATCAATGACTACTAGCCATGGTGGCTGAGGGGAACCTCCACACTCAGAGGCACTGAGCCTCTGAATCCCAGAGCCAGGAGGCAACGTCAGGGGAAGGCCTCAGCCTCTCTCTGCCCTGTTGTGGGCCCTCCAGAGGAACTGGTTGATGCCACTGTGTGAGACAGAATGCTGGACTAGGTGGATCACTGGCCTGATGCAGCAGGGCTTTTCTTGTGTTCTTATCAGGGGAAGGCCTCGGCCTCTATGCCCTGTTGTTGGCCCTCCAGAGGAACTGGTTGGCCACTGTGTGAGACAGGATGCTGGACTAGATGGACTATTGGTCTCATCCAGCAGGGCTCTTCTTACACTCTTATGAGGGGAAGAAGGCCTCAGCCTCCATACCCTGTTGATGGCCCTTCAGAGGAACTGGTTGAGGCCACTGTGTGAGACAGGATGCTGGACTAGATGGACCCTCACTGGTCTGACCCAGTGGGGCTCTTCTGATGTTCTTATGAGGGGAAGGCCTCAGCCTCTCTGCCCTGTTATTGGCCCTTCAGAGGAACTGGTTGAGGCCACTGTGTGAGACGGGATGCCGGACTAGATGGACCCTCACTGGTCTGATCCAGCCAAGGCTCTTCTGATGTTCTTATGAGGGGAAGGCCTTGGCCTCTCTGCCCTGCTGTTGGCCCTCCTGAGGAACTGGTTGAGGCCACTGTGTGAGACGGGATGCTGGACTAGATGGACCCTCACTGGTCTGACCCAGCAGTGATTTTCTAATGTTTTTCTGAGGGGAAGGCCTCGGCCTCTCTGCCCTGTTGTTGGCCCTTCCAGAGGAACTGGTTGAGGCCACTGTGTAAGACGGGATGCTGGACTAGATGGACCCTCACTGGTCTGATCCATCAGGGCTCTTCTGATGTTCTTATGAGGGGAAGGCCTCGGCCTCTCTGCCCTTTCATTGGCCCTCCAGAGGAACTGGTTGAGGCCACTGTGTGAGACGGGATGCTGGACTAGATAGAGTGTTGGTGTGATCCAGCAGGGCTCTTCTGATGTTCTTATGTCCTTTCACTTGTGGTACAACGTGTTTATTCAGGGATCCTGGACGGTTTTTGTCATCTTCTGGGCATGGAACAGCGGTCACTGTGGGTGTGGAGGGGGGTGGTATTTGTGAATTTCCTGCCTTGTTCAGGGGGCTGGACTACATGACCCTGGAGGTCCCTTCCAACTCTATGATTCTATGATTTTATTCTGTGTGTTGGGAAGGTGGTGGGAGAGCGGCTTGAAGCAGAGTGTAGGCGGAGGAATATATTTCTGTGCTGCACCTTGATAGCCCAGACTGCCCTGCCCTGGACGGCCCAGGCTACCTCGATCTCGGAGGCTAAGCAGGGTCGGCCCCGGTTAGTACTAGGACAGGAGGCCACCAAGGAAGCCCAGGGTCGTTATGCAGAGGCCGGCAACTGCAAACTGCCTCTGTTCATTTCTTGCCTTGAAAACCCCGTGTGGGTTCGCTGTAAGCCTGCTGCAACGTGATGGCTCTTTCCACCACCACCAATAGCCCAGACTAGCCCGATCTCATCAGATCTCAGAAGCTAATCAGGATCGGTACTTGGATGGGAGACCACCAAGGAAGAAGAAGAAGAAGAGATTGGAGTTATACCCCACCCTTCACTACCCAAAGGTGTCTCGGAGTGGCTTACAAACTCCTTTCCCTTCCCCTCCCCACAACAGACACCCTGTGAGGTAAAAGAAGAAGAAGAGAAGAGATTGGATTTATACCTTGCCCTTCACTACCCAAAGGAGTCTCAGAGCGGCTTACAAACTCCTTTCCCTTCCCCTCCCCACAACAGACACCCTGTGAGGTAAAAGAAGAAGAGGAGATTGGATTTATACCCCGCCCTTCACTACCCAGAGGTGTCTCAGAGCGGCTCACAAACTCCTTTCCCTTCCCCTCCCCACAACGGGCACCCTGTGAGGTAGGTGGGGCAGAGAGAGCTCTTGACAGAAACTACTCTTGAAGAAGAAGAGGTTGGATTTATACCCCGCCTTTCACTACCCAAAGGTGTCTCAGAGCGGCTTACAAACTCCTTTCCCTTCCCCTCCCCACAACGGGCACCCTGGGAGGTAGGTGCAGCAGAGAGAGCTCTTGACAGAAACTGCTCTTTTTTCAAGAACGGCTCTTATCAGAACTACGGCTTGCCCAAGGTCATCCGGCCAGGTGCAAGTGGAGGAGTGGGGAATCAAACCCACTTCTCCTGGATTAGAGTCCGCGCACTTAACCACCACACCGAACTGGCTCTCACAAGGAAGCCTGGGGCCGCTACCGAGAGGAAGGGAGGGGCGAAGCAGAGAACCCCGTGAGTCAGAACTCCATGGGGGTCATCCAGCCCGTCACGACTCAGCGGCGTGCTTCACCTTTCACCTTCGAAACAAGCAAACCAAGCTCCAAGCAGAAAACCCAACAGGTCAAGAAGACAGGTTCAGACCCAACCCTTTCTCTGAAATGTGCTACTTTTTCAATTTGCGGGGTGTTTTTTTAAAAAGACACAAGGAAGCCTTTGCACATTGTACGCTCTGACCTGCAGCCTCCTTCGGTCCATTCCAGGCTGTTACCATAGAATTCTGCCTCCTCCTGTTCCGTGCGCAGGCCAGGTCATAGGCTGGAAAAGCCCAGCGCTCCTCCTCAACATAGGATTAGCCAAGTCCATGGAGGAAGGAATAAGCTATCAAGGGCTACACTTTTGCAGTGTCTGTTCCGGCTTTGGTTCTGGGCTCCACACAAAGTGCCAGTCTTGACCAGTGCTCCCCTCTAAGCTGTGGAGTCTTGTGAGCAGAAATTCTACTCTGTGAGCCACTGGCATTAAAGTTGTGAGCGAGCGATTTGGCTGCTGCATAAATAAGTTTGCTCTGGGGCCCCATCCTTCCTGAGCTAAGGCAAAAATGTGTGAGCTGGAGGCTAAAAAACTGTGATCTAGCTCCACACTAACTCAGCTTAGAGGGAACACTGGTCTTGACCTCTGGGTAAAAAAGAATGTTTGTGTTCTATTATTGTGGAAGAAGAAGAGGAGGAGGGGTTGATTTTTTTTGGGGGGGGGGAGCATTTCCTCCTCATTTCCCCTGTATGAATCCCACTGAAACCCTACTAACAAGGTCTTGAACATACCGTCTTAAAAAGTGCAAGCCTGCTCAAGACGAAATTCCCGGAGTAATAGATAAGACGCAGTTTTGGTAGCGTGAATACACTGACGCTCTTAGAATTCCAAAATCTGATGCGTGTAATAGCCCATAACAACTGTCAACACGGACTGTGAACACAAATGTTAATAATAATATCGTTTTGTAATAAGTTAAATTTAAAAAAACACACTTAAATGTGTTTTTAAAAAGTGTGGGTCGGGTGAGTTTGGATGTGGCGCAGGGCATTTTTGGTTGTGGCCTCGTAATGTTGGATCACCCTCCTCCGGGACGCCTGCAAAGCAGCTTTTCTTCCGTCCTTCTGAGGAAAGTTGCAGGCCTTCCGCCCTCTGAAGTGGAGTCTCCTGCTGCTGTTCGATGCCAGAGCATCTATTTAATTCAATTTGTATCCCGCCCTTTCCGCTGAAGCAAGCTCAGAGCGGCTTACGTTAAAAGTTAAAATACAGTAAAATGACAATTCAATATAGGATGGGGGACAGGTCCCTTTTACTGGTGGGGCAAAGTTAGAATCCTAGAGTCGGACGAGATCTCCAGGGTCATCTAGTCCAACCTCCTGCACAATGCAGGAGATTCACAAATACCTCCCCCCCCCCCCACACACACACACCCTGTGAACAATGTTCCCTCTAAACTGTGGAGTGTTGTGAGCCAGTTTGCTGTAGTGGTTAAGTGCGCAGACTCTAATCTGGGAGAACCGGGTTTGATTCCCCACTCCTCCACTTGCACCTGGCTGGATGACCTTGGGCAAGCCTTAGTTCTGTCGGAGCTGTCCTTGAAAAAGAGCAGTTTCTGTAAAGAGCTCTCTCAGCCCCACCTACCTCACAAGGTGTCTGTTGTGGGGAGGGGAAGGGAAAAGGCGTTTGTAAGCCGCTCTGAGACACCTTTGGGTTGTGAAGGGCGGGGTATAAATCCAATCTCTTCTTCTTTTTCAAAAATTCTACTTGTGAGATACTGACATCAAAGTTGTGAGCGAGCGATTGGGCTACTGCATCAGTTCGTTTGCTCTGGAGCCATCCTTCCTGAGCTAAGACAAACATTTGTGATCTGATCTGCTGGTTTTGTAGTAACAGGACTGCTCACTGATTCTTGAACCTTAAAGTTGTTATTAAAGGCAGATTGTAGCGGGCAGGGTAAGATAGGATTTTTTTGGTCTTTGTTGCTTTGCCTGGACCTCTTTCTTCCTGGTGACTTTTACGGTGTTTGCTTTTTAGACACATCTCCCACTTCATGCATAACGTCCCCTTCCCATCTCCGCAGAGGCCCCGGATTCTGGTTCAGGTAAGGACAAGGGGGTGACCGCAGCAGTTGGCTGGCTCTGATAGGTTGGAATGTGTGTGTGTGTGTGTGTGTGTGTGTGTTCTTCCCGGTGGCTACCTGTGCAGACAACAGAAAATGTTCTCTTTCACCTTTCTGAACACAAAACCCTTGTCCTGTAACAACTTAAATAGCTTGTTGATGAATTGGAGCCCAGGAGATACCTATCGGGTGTGTGTTGGAATGGACACTGGCCAATGTATGCCTCTGGCCAGGGACTCCTTTTAAATGGGGCCTGTCTTTTTGAACTGAGCATGGGGGTGGAATAGCCTGTGATATAGACTCCACCCATTACCACATCAGATGAGCCTAAGGCCCCACTGGATGGGCCATTGGCCTGATCTAGCACGGCTTCTCTTATGTTCTAAAGGCTAAAGGGCTCTTTAACCCCTTCTTGCTCGTTGTGAATAGCAACAAGGCCTTTGAGAGATCCCTTCTGTGATACTGTTTCCTTGTGCCTGACAGTGAAAAGCTGTGGTAACATAACAAGAGAAAGGCTGGGCCAAAGCCTCTCTTGGCAGAAAGAGTGGGAGAATTTAAAGAGGCCTTTGCTGATATCTCAAAAAAGGTGTGATGGAGATGCATTGGTAGTGTTGGTGGAGGAGATCCTTTTGGCATCAGAGACTGCTGTGGGCCAGACAGGAACCAGTGAGGACTGGATTTGCACCAGTGTGGGCATTGTATGTTCCCCAGCTTTGCCTCTCAGCTTGAGCACAGAGCCCTTTGCCATCTCTGCTGCTCTTACGGAGCCCTTTGCCATCTCTGCTGCTCTTGCGGAGCCCTTTGCCAACTCTGCTGCTCTCACAGAGTCCTTTGCCAGGTCTCTGAGTCCCAAAGGCTGATTGTGTTCTTTCTCTATCCTACCAGATGTCTTCTTACGACAACGTGCTCTTATGCCAGCCTGTGTCTTCGCCGCTGCCACTGAGGTAGGAAGAACAGCGGGGGACCGTGCATGAGGCGGGAGGGTCGGCGTTCTGACGCGTGGGCATCATCAAAGGGACGCAAGCCTCTGGTAGCGTCCTGCTAGAATGGCGGCAAAGAGTCAAAACTGTTCTGCATCTGCCCTTCCCTTGCAGTGGTGCCAGTTTCCTGACCCTGCTGCAGACACTGGGCCCCGAAAACGCCGTCGCCCTCCTCGTGGCGATCCTTACTGAGCAGAAGTTACTCATCCATTCTCTGCGGCCGGACGTCTTGACCAGCGTAGGCGAAGCCCTGGTCTCGGTGAGTTTTACTCTATTTATGAGGGGCTCCATCACTACTTGCTCTGCTTGCCAGTCCCCTAGTTCATAAGAACGTAAGAAGAGCCCTGCTGGATCAGGCCAGTGGTTAATCTAGTCCAGCATCTTGCCTCACACGGTGGCCTCAACCAGTTCCTCTGGAGGGCCAACAACAGGGCAGAGAGGCCGAGGCCTTCCCCTCATAAGAATGTCAGAAGAGCCCTGCTGGACCAGACCAGTGAGGGACCATCTCGTCCAGCATCCTGTCTCACACAGTGGCCTCAACCAGTTCCTCTGGAGGGCCAACAATAGGCCAGAGAGGCCGAGGACTTCCCCTCATAAGAACATCAGAAGAGCCCTGCTGGATCACCAGTGGTCCATCTCGTCCAGCATCCTGTCTCAGACAGTGGTCTCAATCAGTTCCTCTGGAGGGCCAGCAGTCGGCCAGTGAGGGTCCATCGCGTCCAGCATCCTGTCTCACACAGTGGTCTCAACCAGTTCCTCTGGAGGGCCAACAATAGGCCAGAGAGGCCGAGGCCTTCCCCTCATAAGAACATCAGAAGAGCCCTGCTGGATCAGACCAGTGAGGGTCCATCTCATCCAGCATCCTGTCTCACACAGTGGTCTCAACCAGTTCCTCTGGAGGGCCAACAATAGGCCAGAGAGGCCGAGGCCTTCCCCTCATAAGAACATCAGAAGAGCCCTGCTGGATCAGACCAGTGAGGGTCCATCTCATCCAGCATCCTGTCTCACACAGTGGTCTCAACCAGTTCCTCTGGAGGGCCAACAATAGGCCAGAGAGGCCGAGGCCTTCCCCTCATAAGAACATCAGAAGAGCCCTGCTGGATCAGACCAGTGAGGGTCCATCTCATCCAGCATCCTGTCTCACACAGTGGTCTCAACCAGTTCCTCTGGAGGGCCAACAATAGGCCAGAGAGGCCGAGGCCTTCCCCTCATAAGAACATCAGAAGAGCCCTGCTGGATCAGACCAGTGAGGGTCCATCTCATCCAGCATCCTGTCTCACACAGTGGTCTCAACCAGTTCCTCTGGAGGGCCAACAATAGGCCAGAGAGGCCGAGGCCTTCCCCTCATAAGAACATCAGAAGAGCCCTGCTGGATCAGACCAGTGAGGGTCCATCTCATCCAGCATCCTGTCTCACACAGTGGTCTCAACCAGTTCCTCTGGAGGGCCAACAATAGGCCAGAGAGGCCGAGGCCTTCCCCTCATAAGAACATCAGAAGAGCCCTGCTGGATCAGACCAGTGAGGGTCCATCTCATCCAGCATCCTGTCTCACACAGTGGTCTCAACCAGTTCCTCTGGAGGGCCAACAATAGGCCAGAGAGGCCGAGGCCTTCCCCTCATAAGAACATCAGAAGAGCCCTGCTGGATCAGACCAGTGAGGGTCCATCTCATCCAGCATCCTGTCTCACACAGTGGTCTCAACCAGTTCCTCTGGAGGGCCAACAATAGGCCAGAGAGGCCGAGGCCTTCCCCTCATAAGAACATCAGAAGAGCCCTGCTGGATCAGACCAGTGAGGGTCCATCTAGGGATGTGGTGGTGGAGCTAATCTGTGCCACGATGGTTTGATTCCCTCCATTTTCGGCACTGCAAGTCCCACCAGCATCCTGAAGCTGATGGCCAATTTTGAGACGCCTAGCTTTATTTTTGGATGAGTTATGCCTAGAGATGTGAAGGCCCGGAAAAAAAACGGAAAAATTCAGGAAAAAAAAACGGGCTTTTCCTGTTTTTTTCCTGAAGCCTTTTTGGTTTTTTTCCGAAAAATTGGAAAAATTGGAAAAAGAAAAGAAAAAAAATTGATTATGGAACATTTTATTTTAACATGATGAATAAAATATTTTAAGACAAGGTGTTCAAATATTTTCCAAATCATTTCTTATACACACACACACACACACATATATATGGTATCAGATTGATCTAATTTCTGTGCACTGAGGACAATTAAGTCCTAGGTTACAAACTGAACTCTCCAATGCAAGAACAAGATGCATTTCTTCCTTTAGGAGGTGCGATTGTTAGAAGAAAATAAAAAAGTTTCAGTTTTGTTTTTGCATGTGGATGGGTATTCTGTTTGTAATAATTGTTTAGATACACTATATTTTTAATATGCTAGTTGTGATAATTTCATGCCAACTAAAAATGTCCATAGTCATATTTTATGTTCCTAAAGTAATAGAATGACTTTCAATCTAGAAAAGACAAAAGAAATGCTAATGTAGCATTTTTTTCAATTTTTCCGAAAATTTCTGGTTTTTTCCGGAAAAAAATTGGGGAAAAAACGGGGTTTTTTCCGAGCTTCAAAATTTCCGGAAATTTTACATCTCTGCCTGCCACAGACAACCTTAGCTTAAACATATGGAGCGGTGGTCCATGAGTGGCTGTTAGCCCCAAGGTCTAGATGGAACACTCTGTCTGGGGCCACTAGTGATGCTCTGTCTTCTTGGTGCTTGGGGGGGGGGCAACAGTGAGAGGGCTTCTGGAGTTCTGGCCTCGCTGGTGGACCTCCTGATGGCCCCTGGCTCTTAACCACTGTGTGACACAGAGGGCATCGTAGTTGCATGCTGGAACGCTGTTCCAGAAAGGAAACCGTCTCTGCTTTGCTCATCTGAGCCGGGCCTTCTGCAGGTGCCAACCTGCTAATGGACAAAATCAACCACTGCCCTACCCCTGCCTTCTCTGTGGTGGCTCCTACCTTGCGGAAATGGCCTGCTCCCGCTCTCCTGGTTTTCCAGCAACGATGCAATCCTGAATCATTAAAGAGGGCTTTTCCATGCTGGTAATGCGAGGTTGCATTGTACAGAACGGTTTTACAAACTTGTTTGGAGAAACAGCTAGGGACTGTGGTCTCGACTGCTGTGTACAGCTTATTGTAAGTCGGATCCTATTATGTCATTTCTGTACCGCTTAATGTGTCGTGTTAATACTTACATGATGCTTCAGTTAAGAACATAAGAGATGCCAATGTTGGATCAGGCCAAAGGCCCATCCAGTCCAACACTCTGTGTCACACAGTGGCCAAAAATACCAGGTGCCATCAGGAGGTCCAGCAGTGGGGCCAGGACACTAGAAGCCCTCCCACTGTTGCCCCCCCCCCCAAGCACCAAGAAGACAGAGCATCACTTGCCCCAGAGCCCCTATCTATACCTTGTGCCTAATAGCCACTGATGGACCTCTGCTCCATATGCTTATCTAATTCCCTTTTGAAGCCGTCCATGCTTGTAGCCGCCACCACCTCCTGTGGCAGTGAATTCCATGTGTTAATCACTCTTTGGGTGAAGAAGGACTTCCTTTTATCCGTTCTAACCCGACCGCTCAGCAATTTCATGGAGTGCCCACGAGTTTTTGTATTGTGAGAAAGGGAGAAAAGTACCTCTTTCTCGACCTGCTCTTTCCCATGCATAATCTTATAAACCTAGTTCTTTCTTGGGTTCTGTATTCTGGCATTGGGGCTTCCTTCCCCGGCTGAACGCCAGTCCTGAACCCCTTTCCCCCGTGTGTTCTTGCAGATCATTTTCCCCCTGCACTGGCAGTGCCCGTATATCCCACTGTGCCCACTCACCCTGGCCGACGTACTGTGTGCCCCGGTGCCCTTCATTGTGGGCCTCCACTCCAGCTACTTCGACCTCTACGACCCGCCTCACGATGTCATCTGCGTCGACCTGGATACCAACACCATCTTCCAGTGAGTCTCCCCTGCAGGGCGGGCCCTGGGGGTTGGCCTCCTGTCCCCCTTTTCCTGCCCGGCGACCCCGTTCCTCGCTCACTCCTTGCCGTGCTTGCGGTGGTGGTGGGTGTGGCATCCTTCCTGGGGGGGGGACTGTTTTGCCTTTAAATCATACTTTGTGATGTGCTTGCTTATGGGGGAAACAGTTTTCCCTTTAATTCACACTTTGTGTGTATAAACTTGGTAGTTATCTGCTGCCACCAGGAATTAAAAATTCCAAATCTCTCTCCTTTGGTAGTGTGGCCCAGGGTCTGGGCACTTCAGGGGACTATGTGTCCCTGAGGAAGGACTGTACTGAATTCTGGGATATATTTAAACAAAAATGGATTTATTGAATAAGAACAAAATAGGTTTCTGGGAAAAGGAACTTGTAAAATATAACTAGCAAGCTTGGTGTCACACCAGTCTCTCAGACACCAAAATTCCGCTCTGACAGGATTCTCTTTCTCATATATGTAGCCAAGCCGGCTAAACTCTTTGACTTTTCCACACAGGATAAAACATTGGTCTAATCGCACAGTTTAGACACAGCTTGTTTCTTTTCCTTATAGACTCTCTCACAGTACTTTTAGAGTTCCACAGACTCTCTTTAAAGCTTTTCACGCTTCACTCTCCAAAGACACACACAGGACACTGAACTCTGCGAGTGGGGGAGGGGGCAGGTGGGGGGGGTGTTGGGTGGGGGCGTTCTCAGGAGGCACTAACCGTACGGGCAGCTTTCCTCTGCACACAGGAGTGAAGAACGGAAGCTGCTGTCTCCGCGGTCCCTGCCCCGGAAACCCTGCAAGGTGTTGTTGGCTTCGCTGCACTCCCAGTACCAGCAGCTGGATGAAAGTGAGTAAAAGAGATGGGCAGGATCCTAGCTATGGTGGGCCTTTTGGGGGCTTTGCCCCCTTTCTTAAAAGCACAGCCCCGCAAGACTTTCTCCTGTAAATGCTTTTTTCAATAGTTTTAAAACATTTTTAAAGGTGTTCGCTCCTTTAAGCACACTGGGGTACTGTAGCTGACTAATTCCCCCACTGAGCAAGGGGGTTGGAGTAGGTGACCTCTAGGATCCCTTCTAACTCTGTGTCAAGAAACTGGTCTCCTTGAAGAGAGTTTTTCTGCCTGAGTGTCAGCTTTCTTGACTATAGAAGACATCGCCCCCACCTGCCAGCTTGTTCTCAGAATTGTTGCTTCAGCCGGCAGAAGTGATTAACTTGCAGCAGCTGAGAATTGTCGTCTAAAGCGGCTGACAGCTTGCAATTTAGAGAGCTCTATCCTGGTCACAGCTGTCTATTGGCTAAAGGGCTTTTCTTTCTGCACTGAGAACTTCAGCCCCACCAGGAAAAGAATTCGCCCCACAAGCCACAAAACCCTGTCTACGGGGGTGGGGGAGAATTTGGGGCAGGAGGTAGGGATGGACAGGATAGGATTGTAGAGCTGCAGAATTTACAGGCTGTGGAACTGAAGTCTCTCTGGGTCACCGACTCAATGTTCCCTCTAAGATGTGGAGTCCTGTGAACAAAAATTCCACTTTGTGAGCTGCTGGCATTAAAGTTGTGAGCGGGCGATTTGGCTACTGCAAGAATTACATTGTTCTGGAGCCGTCCGTCCTGAGCAAAGACAAAAATGTGTGAGCTGGGGGCTAAAAAACTGTGAGCTGGCTCCACACTGACTCAGCCTAGAGGGAACGCTGGTCACCGTAGCTCAAAAAAGGGCAATGCAGAGCTGGACAAAAGTACAGAAGGGAGGCAGTCAAGAGGATTAGGGGGTTGGAGCACCCC
>NW_015166425.1:481149-513578 GCF_001447785.1 Gekko japonicus
GGGGGAGTCAAGAGGATTAGGGGGTTGGGGCCCCCCCCCCCCCCCCACGAGGAAAGGCCGGAGAGCCTGGGACTTTTCCGTTTAGAAAAGGGACGACTAACTGGGGGACATGATAGAGGTTTATAAAGTTAAGCACAGGGTGGAGAAAGTTGGCAAAGGGAACTCTTTCTTTCTCTCCCAAGAGACTAGAACTTGAGGGCATCCAGTGAAGCTGATGGGCAGTAGGATCAGGACGGACAAAAGGAAAGACTACTTCACAGAGAGAGTGATTAATATGTGGGACTCACTGCCGGGATGCTTTTAAAAGGGGATTAGACAGATTCATGGAGGAGAGGTTTATCAGCGTCTACTAGCCATGGTGGCTGAGGAGAACCTCTGCATTCAGAGGCAGTCAGCCTCTGGATCCCTGTGCCAGGAGGCAATGTCAGGGGAAGGCCTCTTGGCCTCTCTGCCCTGTTGTTGGCCCTCCAGAGGAACTGGTTGAGGCTACAGTGTGAGGCAGGATGCTGGACTAGATGGACCCTCACTGGTTGGATCCCTGTGCCAGGAGTCATCGTCACAGGAGAAGGCCTCGGTCTCTCTGCCCTGTTGTCGGCCCTCCAGAGGAACTGGTTGAGGCTACAGTGTGAGGCAGGATGCTGGACTAGATGGACCCACACTAGCCTGATCCAGCAGGGCTCTTCTGATGTTCTTACCAGGGGAAGGCCTCGGTCTCTCTGCCCTGTTGTCGGCCCTCCAGAGGAACTGGTTGAGGCTACAGTGTGAGGCAGGATGCTGGACTAGATGGACCCACACTAGCCTGATCCAGCAGGGCTCTTCTGATGTTCTTACCAGGGGAAGGCCTCGGTCTCTCTGCCCTGTTGTCGGCCCTCCAGAGGACCTGGTTGTTTGCCGTGTGAGATGGCATGCTGGGCTAGATGGACCACTGGTACTGCCTGGCAACCCTAGTCACATGGGATACAATAACGAGCTGTTCAGGATCTCTCTGCCTAATCACGTCCCCCCTCCCTCTCCCTCTCTCTTCAGTTTGGTGTAGTGGTTAAGTGCACGGACTCAAATCTGGGAGGACCGGGTTTGACTCCCCACTCCTCCACTTGCACCTGCTGGATGACCTTGGGCAAGCCCTAGTTCTGATAAGAGCTGTTCTCTCAAGGGCAGTTTCTGTCAAGAGCTCTCTCAGCCCCACCTACCTCACAGGGTGTCTGTTGTGGGGAGGGGAAGGGAAAGGAGCTTGTAAGCCGCTCTGAGACTCCTTTGGGTAGTGAAGGGCGGGGTATAAATCCAATCTCTTCTTCTTCTTCTCTTCAAGTGTACAATCGGCCGGTCGAGGAAGCGTCTCTGGAATTTCTGCTGACTGACTACGACGTCATCTACGGGCGGCGCAAGCAGCTGGAACTGGACATCCAGGCCGCCTTCCTTCGGTTCATGGCCTGCCTCCTGAAGGGTTACCGCACCTACCTCCGGCCCATCACCCAGGCACCCTCCGAGAAGACCCGCGACTCCAGCAACCTCTTCTACCTCCAGGGTACGGCGAGCTGCTCTCTTAGCTGCAGGGACGATGGCGGCCTCTGGAGAGCACCGTTTCTTCTTTGCGCAAGTGGGAGGTTGGCCCTTTTCCACCTCTGTGTATTGGAGCAGGGCGGGCCTTGCAGTTTTCTGCCTTGTAACAATAACTGTAGCAAAATGCCACTGGGCTGTGGCCGCCGCTCAGTGATAGAGCCTTTGCTTGGCATGCAGAAGGTCCCGGGTTCAATCCTTGGCATCTCTGGTGGAAAAGATTAGGTAATAGGTGACGTGAAAGACCTCTACCTGAGACCCCGGAGAACCTGTAGGGTTATGAAGGTAGAACATGAACAGAGGGGGTTGGCCGTCGCCTGTCTCTGCGTAGCGGCCCTGGTCTGCCTCAGTAGTCTCCCATCCAAGGACTAACCAGGACTGACACTGCTTAGCTTCTGAGATCACATGAGATCGGGTTAGCCTGGGCTATTCAGGCTAATTTTTTACAGCATCTAGAATTGCTCTCTACAGAACAAAAGAAGTCATGTTAGACCAGGCCAATGGCCCATCCAGCCCAACACTCTGTGTCACCCAGTGGCCAAAACCCAGGTGCCGTCAGGAGGTCCACCAACAGGGCCAGAACTCCAGAAGCCCTCCCACTCTTGCCCCCCCCCAAGTACCAAGAATACAGAGCATCACTGCCCCAGAGATAAGAACATAAGAGAAGCCATGTTGGATCAGGCCAGTGGCCCATCCAGTCCAACACTCTGTGTCACACAGTGGCCAAAACCCAGGTGCCATCAGGAGGTCCACCAACAGGGCCAGAACTCCAGAAGCCCTCCCACTCTTGCCCCCCCCCAAGTACCAAGAATACAGAGCATCACTGCCCCAGACAGAGTATTCCATCTAGACCTTGTGGCTAATAGCCACTGGTGGACTTCGTGGTGTGGAGCAGGGGTGAGTGTGGGTGTGTGCGGGGGAGGTAGTTGTGAATGTCCTGCATTGTGCAGGGCGTTGGGCTAGATGACCCTGGAAGGTCCCTTCCAACTCCTGTGATTCTGTGACTTCTGCTCCAGATGTTGATCCAATCCCCTCTTGCAGTTGTCTATGCCTATAGCCGCCGCCACTTCCTGTGGCAGCGAATCCCAGGCGTCCATTGCTCTTTGGGTGAAGAAGGACTTCCTTTGATCTGTTCTCAGCCTACGGCTCCTTAATTTCATGGAGTGCCTACAGGTTCTTGTATTGTGGGAAAAAGAGAAAAGGACTCCTGTCTCTACCTTCTCTGTCCTATGCAGAACCCACAAAGGATCAGACCACTGGTCTGTCAGGGTCAGTATTATCTGTTCTGACTGGCACAGACTCTCCAGGGACTCTGGTGGAGGTCTTTCACATCACCTCACCCCGGTCCCTTTTTAAACAGCCAGGGATGGCTGCACCTCCAAATGGAATTCCGCATCGTCAGGGCTTTTTTTGTAGAAAAAGCCCAGCAGGAACGCATTAGCATAATAGGCCACACTGAACAGCAGAAACTCATTAGCATACTAGGCCTCACCCCTGACACCACAGTTCATTGTCATATTAGGCCACTCCCCCACGTTACCAGAAGTGTGGTCATCCAGCCACACCCACCTTTTGCTTCTTATTCTGTTGACCTTGTTTGTTGTCCAAACCCAGGGCCTTTTTTTGTAGCAGGAACTCCTTTGCATGTTAGGCCACACACCTCTAATGTAGCCAATCCTAATGAGTTTCTGCTGTTGGGCGTGGCCTATTATGCTAATGCATATTCCTGCTGGGCGTGGCCAACTTGGGAGCCAGCCGGAACTCCGTTCCTGTGCGTTCCTGCCCAAAAATAGCCCTGCGCATCGTCAAGGATGTGGCTTATAAATCCGAGGGCTTTCATATCCGGCGTTCCTTGATCTGGACGTAGCAAGACGCCTGTCACGGCTCCTCCCCGTGTGTCCCCCACAGGCTTCCTGAAATCGAGAGACCGGGCCTACCACAAGTTCTACGGACAGCTCCTGCGCACCCAGCTCTTCACGCAGTTCATTGAGGAATGCTCGTTCGTCAGCGACCGACATACCTCTCTGGAGTTCTTCGACTCCTGCGTTGAAAAGGTAACCAGGAAAGGGCCTCAGGAAAGGGGGGCCGTGTCTGACTAGAGGCAGAGCCGGGGACTTGCTAAGCTGTTACATTTGGAATCAGCGGGAGGAAGCTACTATGGTACCCTAACCCTTATATGGAAGGTTTCCAGAAAGAAATGTTTTGCCTTTCAGGAAAACATTGAAATACATCCACAACTTACGTAGCCAGTTTGGTGTAATGGTTAAGAGCGGCGGACTCGTAATCTGGGAGAACCGGGTTTGATTCCCCACTCCTCCACATGCAGCTGCTGGGTGACCTTGGGCAAGCCATAGTTCTGTCAGAGCTGTCCTTGAAAGGGCAGCACTTGAAAGAGCTCCCTCAGGCCCACCTACCTCACAGGGTGTCTGTTGTGGGGAGGTGAAGGAAAAGGAGTTTGTACGCTGCTCTGAGACTCCTTTGGGTTGTGAAGGGCGGGGTATAATTCCAATCTCCTCGTCGTCCTCCTCCTCCTCCTCTTCTAAAAGGGGTAACCTCCTCCTCCTCCTCTTCTTCCTCTTCTTCCTCTTCTTCCTCTTCTTCCTCTTCTTCTTCTTCTGAGCCAGTTTGGTGTAGTGGTTAAGTGCATGGACTCTAATCTGGGAGAACCGGATTTGATTCCCCACTCCTCCACTTGCACCTGGCTGGATGACCTTGGGCAAGGCGTAGCTCTGGCACAGCTGTTCTTGAAAAAGAGCAGTTTCTGTCAAGAGCTCTCTCAGCCCCACCTGCTGAGTTATAATAATAACAATAATAGTTGGATTTATACCCCCCTCGTTCACTTGGAGTCTCAGAGCAGTTTACAATCTCCTTTCACTTCCTCTCCCCACAACAGACACCCTGTGAGGTAAAAGAAGAAGAGGAGGAGATTGGATTTATACCCCACCCTTCACTACCCAAAGGAGTCTCAGAGCGGCTTACAATCTCCTTTCCCTTCCTTTCCCCACAACAGACACCCTGTGAGGCAGGCGGGGCTGAGAGAGCTCTGAGAGAACTGCTCCTGAGAGAACAGCTCTGAGAGAGCTGTGACTGACCCCAGGTCACCCAGATGGCTGCATTTGGAGGAGTGGAGAATCAAACCCAGTTCTCTCAGATTAGAGTCCATGCTCTTAACCACTGCACCACTCTGGCTTTCTCCCTAGTTTCTAGCCCAGGACATTGGGTGATGGTGACATCCAATCAGAACACGTCTCCAAGAGAACTCTCTGGAATATTACCTCACCACTCTCAATCTGCCCTACCCATATCACAGATGACACATTCCCCTGAGAACCCAAGTACCCGGCTCCCACCCTTGGCCTTCAAGATATCAAGAGATATGCAGGCCAAAACTGATGAACAGCACCTGCAAGACAGCTCAGGCCCAATACCATCCGTCTTCACCCTTGAGGCGAAATGGGGGAGGGGGTGGAGGAAGGTGTTGTGCCTCACAGACACTTTACCTTACTACACCTGAACTTATTTTACTGCTCTCACATAAAATGCATCATAGGATGATTAGCATATAAAGGTGTAATTTTGGGCACCGTCACGAAATGTGAAAGCTTTAGTTCTCCAGAAGCAAAAACTGCAACTACAAGATACCAGAGAGCTGTTGTGGTGTAGAGGATAAGGCAGGGGTGTCAGCCATGTGGCCCGAGGGCCGGATGAGGCCCCCGGAGGGCTTCTGTCAGGCCCGCAGTGGAACTGGCTCTCTTCTGCTTCTTCTTCCAGTTCTGCTGCTGCTGCCACGTCATCGTAGGTTTGCAGCTGACAGATACACACCTGAACAGCCATATTCAAGATTGCAACAGCACAGACATTTTGATGCAATAATTCAGAGCAAGAGGTGTCAGTTATCAGACACTGTTAAACACAGGGCTATTTTGGGGCAGGAACGCACAGGAACGGAGTTCCGGCTGGCTTCCAAGTTGGCCATACCCAGCACGAATGAACACACTTCTGGTGACATGGGGGTGTGGCCTAATATGCCAATGAGCTGTGCTGTCGGGGGTGTGGCCTAATATGCTAATGAGTTTCTGTTGTGGGTGTGGCCTATTATGCTAATGAGTTCTTGCTGGGCTTTTTCTACAAAAAAAGCCCTGGTTAAACAAAAATATTGCAAGAGTGCTCATGTTTTAAGCATGTTTTTATTTTAAGTAAAAACAACCCTTTGCGTTTGTGTCCTTTATAAAGTTTATATCTCCGCTACCTGGCATTAAATTTTATGACACACACGACCCGGCCCAACAAAGTCTCATTTATGTCAGATCCGGCCCTCAGAACAAATGAGTTCGACACCCCTGGGATAAGGTGTCGGGCTAGGATCTTGGAGACCCAGGTTCAAATTCCCGCTCTGCCGTGGAAGACCACTGGGTGCCCTTGGGCCAGTCACACCCACTCAGCCTAACCTACCTCACAGGGTTGACGTGAGTCTAAAATGGAGGAGAGGAGAAGACCGTAAGCCGCTTTGGTAAATACCCAGAATCCTTGGCTGCTGAATCTATCTCCCCCCCCCCACCAGCCTTTGTCAGGCAATTTGCAGCTGCTTCTTCCAGCCAGGCTAAATGTCCGGTGGGCGGTGCCATTCCTGGGTCCTTCCCCCTCACTCTCTGCATGGCATCTTTGTATTCTTCCCCACTCAGGTGCAGGTGGATCTCGAGAAGCCGGAAGAATCTCCCCTGATGGAACTGGACGACTCCCACGGCAGCGAGCACACAGTGTTCATCATGCCCCCTGAGGAGCCAACGGCGCCCGACGGGTCTGAGCTGCTCCCGCGCTACAAGTGAGTTGCGGTGCTGTCACACTCTAGCTGTCACCTCTCTGTGTCTCTCTTCTCCCCGGGCCAGGAGCTCTCCAGCTGTGGTTTTTGAGTTCCTGTAAAAGGGGCAGTGAACCTCTCCTAGAGGATCTGTAATGGTAGGTGGGTACCTGGATGGATAAGAAAGAAGCCTGATAAAGGGCCAATATTGGAAGAAGAAGAGAAGAAGAAGAGATTGGATTTATACCCCGCCCTTCACTACCCAAAGGAGTCTCAGAGCGGCTTACAAACTCCTTTTCCCTTCCCCTTCCCACAACAGACACCCTGTGAAGTAGGTGGGGCTGGGAGAGCTCTGAGAGAAACTGCTCTTTTTCCAAGAACAGCTCCGACAGAACTATGGCTTGCCCAAGGTCATCCAGCAGCTGCAAGTGGAGGAGTGGGGAATCAAACCCGGTTCCCCAAGTTAGAGTCCACGCACTTAACCACTACACCAAAGGAAGAAACTTCCTGACAGAGCAGTTCCTTGGTGGAACAGGCTTCCTTGGGAGTTGGTGGGCTCTCCTGCTTTGGAGGTTTTCAAGCAGAGGCTCTAGATGGAAGGTCTAGATGGAACACTCTGTCTGGGGCAGGGATGATCTGTGTTCTTGGTGCTGGGGTGGGGGGGACACTGGGAGGGCTTCTGGTGGCACCTGGTGTTTTTGGCCACTGTGTGACACAGAGTGTTGGACTGGATGGGCCATTGGCCCGATCCAACGAGGCTTCTCTTATGTTCTTCCTGTCTTCCTCTCCCCCAGGTACGATGGTTTCCCCGTGCTCCAGGCCAAGCTCTTTGAGCGCCCCCAGGACCAGCTGATGCCCTCGCTCTGCCAGGCTCGGAGCAGCGCCCCCAGCAGCCCGGCACCACGCAGGACCAAACAGGTAAAAGGGCTGGCGCACGAGCACAGGAGGGGTGCATCGTTGCAGGGTGGGGGAACCCGCGGGTGGCTGTTCAGCTGGTGCTTCCCGGGTCTTGCTCTCTGTAAGCTGCATGTTTGGTGTAGTGGTTAAGTGCGCGGACTCTAATCTGGGAGAACCGGGTTTGATTCCCCACTCCTCCACATGCACCTGGCTGGATGACCTTGGGTCCGTCACAAGTTCTCTCAGAGCTGTTCTCTCACGAGCAGTCCTTGAAAGAGCTCTCTCAGCCCCACATACCTCGCAGGGTGTCTGTTGTGGGGAGCGGAAAGGGAAAGGAGATTGTGAGCCACTCTGAGACTCCTTTGGGTAGTGAAGGGCGGGGTATAAATCCAGTCTCTTATTTTAAATGTTATTGGTCTTAGAGAGAGAGAAGAGGAGATTGGATTTATATCCTGCCCTTCACTACCCAAAGGTGTCTCAGAGAGGCTTACAAACTCCTTTCCCTCCCCCTCCCCACAACAGACATCCTGTGAGCAGTGTTCCCTCTAAGCTGAGTTAGTGTGAGCTAGCTCACAGTTTTTAAGCTTCCGGCTCACACATTTTTGCCTTAGCTCAGGAAGGATGGCTCCAGAGCAAACTGATTTATGCAGCAGACAAAGCGCTTGCTCGCCACTGTAATGCCAGTAGCTCATAAAGTAGAATTTTTGCTCACAGGACTCCACAGCTTAGAGGGAACATTGCCTGTGAGGTAGGTGGGGCCAAGAGAGCTCTTGACAGAAACTGCTCTTTTTCAAGAACAGCTCTGACAGAGCTATGGCTTGCCCAAGGTCATCCAGCCAGGTGCCACTGGACTCAAACTTTATGCATTAAAAACATGATTTAAAATCAGTAATTCAGAACTGCCAGTAAGCAGAAGAAGTAATCAAGTCCCTTCGTGTATAAAACTGTCTTCAGCTGTCGCCTAAAAACTGACAGTGAGGGGACCAGGTTCACTTCCCTGGGGAGCTGTTCCGTAATTGTGGGGCTGCCACTGGAAAGGCCCTTTCTCATATACCCAACAGATGAGCGTCTTTGGTCGATGGGACAGTCAGGAGGGCTTCCCAGGCTGGAATGTATGGGAGAAAACAGTCCTTCAGATACTCCAGTTCCGATCCATGTGGGGCTTTAAAGAGCAAACCAGCATCTTGAATTGGAATCAGGAGTAGATCAGTATTCATTTATTCATTCATTCATTCATTCATTCGGATTTCTAGCCAGCAGGGCTCAGGGCGGGTTACAACAACACATATATACAACTAATTTAGTGGGCAGTGTAATTGCCATTGCCTGTGTCTGCATAGCAACCAGGGACTTCCAGCAGTCTCGTCATAGCATTCTATACTAGCTGTGGCTTCTGGACACTCTTCAAGGGTAGCCCCATGTAGAGTGCATTGCAGTAGTCCAGTCTCGAAGTAACTAAAGCTGACTCCTTCCTTCTCTGCTCATGTAATGGGGAGCCTCGTGGTGGAACAAGAACTAGTTCAGATGATATATCCCGTCGATCTCTTTCTCTCCAGGAAATGAAGGTAGCCCAGCGGGTGGCCCAGAAGTACTCATCGGTGCCGGACATGTGGGCCAAATGCCTCCTGGGGCACTGCTACGGCCTGTGGTTCATCGCTCTGCCAACCTACGTGCGTGGTGCAGCCTCCAAGGTGCGGGCCCTGCAGACGGCGTACGAGGTGCTCAAGCAAATGGAGACCAAGAAGGTGGTGCTGCCGGATGAGGTAACGGGTGATCCGCACAGCTTTGTTTCTCCGCGCCCAACCCGGTTCTTTAATCCTCCCCGTCTCTTGAGAGCCAGTGTGGTATAGTGGGTAGAGTGGCAGACTGTGACTCTGGGTCTGAATTCCCACTTCTGCTGTGGAAGCTGTCTGGGTGACCTCGTGCCTATTGCAAACTCTCAGTCTAGCCTCCCTCGCAGGGTTGTTGTGAGAGCACAGAGAAGGGGAGAGCCAGTTTGGCGTAGTGGTTAGGAGCGCGGACTCTAATCTGGGAAAACCGGGGTTGATGCCCCACTCCCTCCACATGCAGCTGCTGGTGTGACTTTGGGTCAGTCACAAATTCTCTCAGAGCTGTTCTCCCAAGGGCAGTCCTCAGGAGGGGAAAGGAGATTGTAAGCCGCTCTGAGATTCCTTTGGGTAGTGAAGGGCGGGGTATACATCCAATCTCCTCCTCCTTTTTTGGGTCCCGACTGTGGGGAGAAAAGTGGGCTATAAATGAATAAAGGTAAAGGTTCCCTTGCTCGAAAGCCAGTCAAGTCCGACTCTAGGGTTGCGGTGCTCATCTCCATTTCCAAGCCGAAGAGCCAGCGCTGTCCGAAGACATTTCCGTGGTCATATGGCCGGCATGACTAAGCACCAAGGCGCACGGAATGCTGTTACCTTCCCACCGAAGTGGTCCCTATTTATCTACTTGCAATTTCTTGGTTTCGAACTGCTAAGTTGGCAGGAGCTGGAACTAGAGACGGGAGCTCACTCCGTCTTGTGGCACCTGGGTCTCGAACTGCTGAACTACCGACCTTCCACAGCCTGCAGTTCAGCTTCTTAACCACTTGAGCCACGTCCGCAGCTCCTTTATAAATGAATAAATGTATGCAAAAAGTAAAAGCAAATGCATATTTCCCCTATAACAGAGAGGACTGCCATTCTTCCTAAAGCAGGGGCTCTCCGATTGTGGGTCGGGTGCTGAAAGTGGGGCATACCTTCTTCGCCGATGGGTCGTGAGGCCAGGAAGGGACGGGGGAGGGGGGCCAGGTTCATCAGATCTTGGAAGCTAAGCAGGGTCGGCCCTGGTCATTACTTGGATGGGAGACAGGGTCGCCGATGGGTCGTGAGGCTGGGGGGTCTAGGGTCCATTCCGGGGTCTTTTGGCTTGTGGGTCGCGATGACTTCACCCAGAAGAGGCGTCATCATGTCATCATTGGGGGGGGGGGGGGGGGGGTTGACACTCTAGTTTTTGGGCAAAACTCTATGGTTTGAGCCCAGTTTTACCATAGAGTGTTGCCCAAAAACTAGAGCGTCACCCCCCCAAGGTTGTGACGCAGAGGGAGGCAATGGCAAATCACCTCTCAACATCTCTTGCATTGTAAACCCTATAAGGAGTATTATGTGGCTCAGTGGAAGAGCCCCTGCTTGGCATACAGAAGGTCCCTTGTTCAATCCCTGGCATATCCAGTTAAAAGGACCAGGCAGTAGGCGATGTGAAAGACCTCCGCCTGAGACCCTGGTGAGACTTAGAGAGGGGCTGTGGCTCAGTGGAAGAGCCCCTGCTTTGCATACAGAAGGTCCCCAGTTCAATTCCAGGTGTCTCCAGGTAAAAGGACCAGGCAGGAGTTGATGTGAAGAGGTGATGGGGAAGACCTCCGCCTGAGACCCCGGAGAGCTGCTGCCAGTCTGAGCAGACAATACTGACTTTGATGGACCGAGGGTCCGGTTCAGTACGGGGCAGCTTCGTGCGTCTGTGTGAGTCGCCATACGTTGGCTGCATCTTGAAAGCATGTGTTTGTGTGATATGTAGCCACACAGTACAGCCAGTTGCTCAGTAATACTGCACATTAATAAATGTTCAGTGTGAAAAATGAAACAGGAGCCATGCTGGCCTGCGGTGAAGCCCTTGAGTTTTGCATTGGAGAGGTGAAAACGAGCACAGAGTTACTTTGGAAGCAGGTCCTGGAAAATGTAGTAAATTTTAGACGTGAATTCCAGATTAGATAGGTAAAGGTAAAGGTTCCCTTGCTCGAAAGCCAGTCGAATCCGACTCTAGGGTTGCGGTGCTCATCTCTGTTTCAAAGCCAAAGAGCCAGCGCTGTCCGAAGACGTTTCTGTGGTCATGTGGCCCGCATGACTAAACACCAAGGCGCACGGAACGCTGTTCCCTTCACACCCCTATTTATCTACTTGTAATTTCTTGCTTTCGAACTGCTAGGTTGGCAGGAGCTGGAACTAGAGACGGGAGCTCACTCCGTCTTGCGGCACCCAGGTCTCGAACTGCTGAACTACTGACCTTCCACAGCCTGCAGTTCAGCGTCTTAACCACTTGAGCCACCGCAGCTCCTCCAGATTAGATAGGCCTTGATAAATTCCTTCCGTGACCCTCACGAAACTTCAATGCCCAAGGTTTCTGATGTGGTGAAATTGGTTCCTTGGCTTTGATGGGCTAGACATTCACCGACCCATTCATCCCCTGCCCCTCCTCTTCCAGGTTTGCTACCGGATCCTGATGCAGCTGTGTGGGCAGTACGGCGAGCCCGTCCTCTCCGTGCGGGTCCTGCTAGAGATGAAACGAGCTGGCATTGTGCCCAACACCATCACCTATGGTTACTACAACAAGGTAAATCAGCACTCAGTGTTCACCTGGAAAGGAGTGGGTTGGATTCCCGAAGAATGCCCCTGCTTGTTTCCCTACCCTGGTCTCAAGAGCCTTTCTTGACACAAGGGGCTCTTGCATCAGAGCAGGCCCGTAGCTCCAATGGGGCTTTTGGGGGCTCTCCGTAGCCCCACAAGAATTTCTCTGGGAAATGCTTTTTCCAATCACTTGTAAACATTTTTTTAAAAGTGTGTGCTCCTTTAAGCCGATTAGGGTGCTGTAGTTGACAGATTCCCGCACTGAGCAAGGGGGTTGGAGTAGGTGACCTCTAGGGTCCCTTCTAACTCTGTGCCAAGATACTAATCTCCTTGAAGAGTCTTTCTGCTTGAGTGTGAGCTTTCTTGACTACAGAAGTCATCACACACACACACCACCTGCCGGCTTATTCTCAGAATCGTTGCTTAGCCCGGCAGAAGTGATTAACTTGCAGCCGCTGAGAACTGTCATCTAAAGTGGTTGACAGCCTGCAGTTTAGAGATCTATCCTGGTCACACCTTTCTGTTGGCTAAATGGCTTTTCTTTCTGCGATGAGAACTTCAGCCCCACCAGGGCTCTTTTTGTAGAAAAAGCCCAGGAGGAACTCATTAGCATAATAGACCACACCCAACAGCAGAAACTCATTAGCATATTAGGCCACACCCCTGACAGCACAGCTCATTAGCACATTAGGCTGCACCCCCATGTTACTAGAAGTGTGGTCATCCAGCCACACCCACCTTTTGCTTCTTATTCTGTTTATCTTGTTTGTTGTCAAAACCCAGGGCTTTTTTGTAGCAGGAACTCCTTTGCATCTTAGGCCACACACCCCTAATGTAGCCAATCCTAATGGGTTTCTGCTATTGGGTGTGGCCTATCATGCTAATGAGTTCCTGCTGGGCGTGGCCAACTCAGGAGCCAGCCGGAACTCCGTTCCTGTGCGTTCCTGCCCAAAAATAGCCCTGAGCCCCACCAGGAAAAAATTTGCCCCACAAGCCATAGAATCCTGGCTATGGGCCTGCATCAGAGGAAGGTGCCCTCCACCACAGGAAAGCGCTGATGCTAGTGGAATGAATCAGCAAGATCTGACCGAAGCTCTTCAACATTCCCTCCCCTGGAATGGCACAGTGTCCTATCCCTACCTCACCCCCACCCTAGCCTTACCAGTGTGTGAACCTATCAGTTCACTCTGGTCATCTTTGGAGACCCTGCTTTGGTCACCACCACCATCTTGAGGCTGCACGGGTGGCTACCCGAGAAAGGGCCTTCTCGGTCGCGGCACCAAACTTTGGAACTCCCTCCCAGGGAGATTCATCTGTCTTCCACGAGCGGGTGAAGACCTCTTTGTTTTTTGGCATTCCCTCAGTAATGGTTATTGGCCCTGTCATGCTGGGGGAGAGCCAGTTTGGTGTAGTGGTTAAGGGCATAGGCTCTAATCTGAGAGAACCGGGTTTGATTGCCCCACTCCCCCCACATGCAGCTGTCAGTGTCAGTCACAAGTTCTCTCAGAGCTGTTCTCTCATGAGCGGTCCTCGAAAGGGCTCTCTCAGTCCCACCTACCTCACAGGGTGTCTGTGATGGGGAGGGGAATGGAAAGGAGCTTGTAAGCCGCTCTGAGACTCCAAGTGAAGGGCGGGGTATAAATTCAATCTCTTCTTCTTCAAGGGCAGTTTCTGTCAAGAGCTCTCTCAGCCCCTCCTACCTCACAGGGTGTCTGTTGTGGGGAAGGGAAGGGAAAGGGGTTTGTAAGCTGCTCTGAGACACCTTTGGGTAGTGAAGGGCAGGGTATAAATCCAATCTCTTCTTCTTCAAGAGCAGTTTCTGTCAAGAGCTCTCTCGGCCCCACCTACCTCACAGGGTGCCTGTTGTGGGGAGGGGAAGGGAAAGGAGATTGTAAGCCGCTCTGAGACTCTTAAGTGAAGGGCGGGGTATAAATCCAATCTCTTCTTCTTCTTGTCTCTGGCTCCAATATAGTGTGTTTCTATTGGTTTTCAACAGAATTATTTTATAATTGTAAGTGTTGTTTTTAATTGTTCAAATATTTTAATGTTTGCTGAACCTGATCGGGTGAAAAAGCAGCTTAAAAATAGAAAAAAAAATACTTTAAATAAAATAAACTTTGTGAAGAAGGGAGCAGTGACTCATGAAAGCTCCTCCCTTGCTACAAATTTTGTTAGTCCTTAAGGTGCTCATTGGTCTCTTGCTCTTTTCTGCTGCTGCAGACAGGCAAACGCAGCTACCCGTCTTAAATAAAATAAGTAAACAATCATAAATCGCTCCAAGCGGGCATGCTCAGAGCTTGTGCTTTGTCTGTGCGCTCCAGAACAAACAGCCAGAGCTCGGGCAGCGGCAGTCTGCCATAAAAAATGTACCTGCCCCTTTGAACCCAAAGAAATCCCCTCAGGACTTATTGTCATTCCTCTCCTGGTGGCAGAACAGTCAGCTTCTTCCTTCTCGCACACAGACATTTTGCTTGGGAGGTCTCCAGACTGTATAAACCCAGGGCTTTTTTTTGTAGAAAAAGCCCAGCAGGAACTCATTAGCATATTAGGCCACACCCATGACAGCACAGCTCATTAGCATATTAGGCCACACCCCTGTGTTACCAGAAGTGTGGTAACCAGAGGTTACCATAAGCCACACCCACCTTTTGCTTCTTATTCTGTTTACCTTGTTTGTTGTCAAAACCCAGGGCCTTTTTTTGGAACAGGAACTCCTTTGTATGTTAGGTCACACACCCCTCATGTAGCCAATCCTAATGAGTTTCTGCTGTTGGGTGTGGCCTATTATGCTAATGAGTTCCTGCTGGGCGTGGCCAACTTGGGAGCCAGCCGGAACTCCGTTCCTGTGCGTTCCTGCCCAAAAACAGCCCTGTATAAACCGATCCTGAAAGAACAGTATTTAAATAGCCTCCCGTTACGTTGTAGTAGTTTTATTTTGTGCGTGTGTGTGTGTTTCTATAAAAGTCCTCTTCTCGCCGTCTTCTTTTTCTCTATCTCCATCCTCTTCTCCTCCACCCCAACACACACTTCAGGCCATTTTGGAGAGCAAGTGGCCCTCGAGTACTCAGGGGGGCCGTCTCCGCTGGGCCAAATTACGCAACGTCGTGCTGGGGGCGGCCCAGTTCCGGCAGCCGCTGCGCCTACGCCAGCGAGACATGGAAGTACAGAGCATCAGCAGCCAGTCAGGTATGTGGGAAGGGCTTGGACGGGGCCTGAACATAAGAACATAAGAGACGCCAATGTTGGATCAGGCCAAAGGCCCATCCAGTCCAACACTCTGGGTCACACAGTGGCCAGAAATACCAGGTGCCATCAGGAGGTCCAGCAGCGGGGCCAGGACATTAGAAGCCCCCCCCCATTGTTGCCCCCCCAAGCACCAAGAAGAAAGAGCATCCCTTGCCCCAGACTGAGAGTTCCTATCTATACCTTGTGGCTCATAGCCACTGATGGGCCTCTGCTCCATATAAGAACATAAGAGACGCCAATGTTGGATCAGGCCAAAGACCCATCCAGTCCAACACTCTGTCACACGGTGGCCAAAAATACCAGGTGCCATCAGGAGGTCCAGCAGCGGGGCCAGGACACTAGAAGTCCTCCCATTCTTGCCTCCCCCCAAGCACCAAGAATACAGAGCATCACTTGCCCCAGACTGAGAGTTCTTATCTATACCTTTGGCTAATGGCCACTGATGGGCTTCTGCTCCATATAAGAACATAAGAGACGCCAATGTTGGATCAGGCCAAAGGCCCATCCAGTCCAACACTCTGTCACACAGTGGCCAGAAATACCAGGTGCCATCAGGAGGTCCACCAGTGGGGCCAGGACACTAGAAGCCCTCCCACTGTTGACCCCCCCCCCCAGCACCAAGAAGACAGAGCATCACTTGCCCCAGAGCCCCTATCTATACCTTGTGGCTAATAGCCACTGATGGACCTCTGCTCCATATGCCTATCTAATTCCCTTTTGAAGCCTGCTACTAACATGTTTTATTGGAGCAGGGGTGGTCAAACTGTGGCTCAGGAACCGCATGCGGCTCTTTCACACATACCGTGCGGCTCCCGGCAGGGCGGCTGGGGAAGCGAAATATCATTAGCGAACAACTATCATTGGACAAATAAACAGAATGATCAATATCTGCTTTGACCCCTTTTGTTATTACTTTTGGCAGTCTCATTTAATGTTAATAGAAAGCATATTTGCATATTTTCCAATAAAAATACGGAATATTTGTTCATGTCTTGCGGCTCTCAAACATCTGATGTAAACAATGTTCCCTCTAAACGGTGGAGCTACTGGCATTCAAGCTAAGAGCGAGCGGTTTGGCTGCTGCATAAACTAGTTTGCTCCGGAGCCCTCCTTCCTGAGCTAAGGCGAAAATGTGTGAGCCAGAGGCTAAAAAGCTGTGAGCTTGCTCACACTAACTCAGCTTAGAGGGAACACTGCTGATGTTTATTCTATATGGCTCTTACGTTAAGCAAGTTTGGCCTCCCCTGTATTAGAGCTATGAAGAAATCGTTTCACAGGTCAAAGAAGCAGCAACCAGGAAATGGGTCAGCGATAGTCAAGGGTTTTTTTTGTAAAAACTTCTAAGAAGTGTGACCTACATTAAGGACAATCCCTTCAGCCCGGGTTGGAAAGAAGTCACTGAGAGGTCACTGTGGTTGTTGACAAAATGGCGGAATGAGGTCACTGTGGTTTGGTGACAAAATGGCAGAATGAGGCACTGTGGTTGTTGACAAAATGGCGGAATGAGGTCACTGTGGTTGTTGACAAAATGGCGGAATGAGGTCACTGTGGTTTGGTTACAAAATGGCGGCAGGTTACCACGTTGGCTGACAGGCCCCAATAACATGGCCCCTCAAAGTTGGGGGTGGCTGAAAATGGAGTGTTTCCATTTATGTTGGCAGAGAGTGGCAGAGGTGGGAGGGCACTGGCCTCCCGGTCCAGATCCAATCTGCAGCGGCAGACGACGTGGTCCGGGTACAGCTTGCGTGAAAATTTGCCATCGGCATCTCTGGTGAAGAGCGGCAGCCTGAGCTTCCCGCAACATGAGGAGGCCTCGATAGCGGAAGCCGGCATGACCCGCGGTGAGTTTGGGGAGGTGGGTGAAGAAGAGCCACTTTTGCAGAGCCAGTAGATAGCAGCTGGAACGTAGGCAATGTTAACTTCCATTGTGGGAGAAGATAACATAAGAACGTAAGACGAACTGTGCTGGATCAGACCAGTGGTCCATCTAGTCCAGATTCCTGTCTCACACAGTGGCCTCAACCAGCTCCTCTGGAGGGCCAACAACAGGGCAGAGAGGCCGAGGCCTTCCCCTCATAAGAACGTAAAAAGAGCCCTGCTGGGTCAGACCAGTGAGGGTCCCTCTAGTCCAGCATCCTGCCTCACCCAATGGTCTCAACCAGTTCCTCTGGATGGCCAACAAGAGGGCAGAGAGGCTGAGGCCTTCCCCTGATAAGAATGTAAGAAGAGCCCTGCTGGATCAGACCAGTGAGGGTCCCTCTAGTCCAGCATCCTGCCTCACCCAATGGTCTCAACCAGTTCCTCTGGAGGGGCAACAACAGGGCAGAGAGGCCGAGGCCTTCCCCTCATAAGAACATCAGAAGAACCCTGCTGGTTTAGACCAGTAGGCTGAGGCCTTCCCCTGATAAGAATGTAAGAAGAGCCCTGCTGGATCAGACCAGTGAGCGTCCATCTAGTCCAGCATCCTGCCGCACACAGTGGCCTCAACCAGTTCCTCTGGAGGGGCAACAACAGGGCAGAGAGGCCGAGGCCTTCCCCTCATAAGAACATAAAAGCCCTGCTGGATCAGACCAGTGAGGGTCCATCTAGTCCAGCATTCCTGTCTCACACAGTGGCCCCAACCAGTTCCTCTGGAAGTCCAACAACAGGGCAGAGAGGCCGAGGTCTTCTCTTATGTTGCCTCTTAGCTCTGGGATTCAGAAGCTTAGTGCCTCAGAATGTGGAGGTTCCCCTCAGTTTCCACTTTCCACTCAATACCTGCTGTCCTCTCTACCTTCCAGCGACCAAGGTGCTGGACCACAGCAGTGACACGCTCCCCGCTGTGCCCCCCTGGTTACGGGGCCTACAGGACGGGCCTGGGAGCTCCGAGGACGGGAGCCTGTCGGACGTCAGCAGCTTCCTGACGGATGAGAGCGACCGGTTGACCCTGAGTAGTGTGGACGCCCAGTCCGAAGCGGCCAAGTCGGGGCTGAGCCACGCGTCCGAGAACCACGGGAGCGGCACGCCCCGGAGGAGTCTGGCTGCCAAACTGCAGCAGCTGCTGTCTCCCATGAAGCGGCCTTCCCTCAGGCATGCCGCCAGTGTGGAGCGCTCGCAGGCACGCCGCGGGTCCGAGCAGCGCGAGCCCCCGCCTCGCCGCAGCCCCTTGGAGGGGCATTTGCTGCTTCCCCGTGAGCGGCCGGGCTCCACCGCCTCTGAGGTAGGCCTGTGGTAGACGTGGGGGTGCTGTGTGGGGACCTTTTGTCCCATCCCCAGTGGGGGGCAGCTCACCTCCCGTGGCGTTTCTTCCCCAACAGAGCTCCGTATCCCTGGGCAGCGAATACGATCTCTCGGACACCTCCGTGTGCAGTTTCAACCTCCGCAAATCCAATGACCGGCTTTCGGAGTCCCCGGCGGTTGAGGTACGTCGTGGCTGCCTCAGCCTTCCCGTTTCGCCTCTCTCTCCTTTAAAGCTGTCGTTTATGCGGCCGGGAAAGCAGCAACATAGGGAAAAAAGGAAGGCTCCGTCCTGAACAGTGTACAGTCTAAACCAGGGGTCCTGAACCTTTTTGAGTTTGTGGACGCCTTTGGAATTTTGGGCACAGCCACAAAATGGCCGCCACAGGAGGTGGAGCAGTGGGGACCCAAAGCAGGTTACATTGCGCTGCGCTCCTCCATTCCATCCCCACAACAACCCTGTGAAGTAGTTCAGGCTGAGGGCGTACGACTGGCCCACGCTCACCCAGCGAGCTTCCGTGGCAGAGCACGGATTCGAACCTGGGCCTCCCACATCCGAGTCTGACCCTCTAACCACTAACACAGAGAGCCAGTGTGGTGCGGTGGTTAAGAGTGTCGGACTAGTATCTGGGATACCCGGGTTCGAATCCCCACTCTTGCCCTGAGACCAATTACACTCTCTCAGCCTGTCCTACCTCACAGGGTTGTTGTGATGATAAAACAGAGGAAAGGAGGAGGAGGACGTAAGGGTTCCCCACTGGGGAGGAAGGCAGGGCATGAATGAATTAAATAAATGAATACAACCACCAATCCGCTTCTTGTCTTCAAGACAAAACAAGCCGAAGTTGCTGACCCTTCCCTCTGGCTTTCGGAGTCCCTGGCGGTTGAGGTACGTCGTGGCTGCCTCAGCCTTCCCGTTTCGCCTCTCTCTCCTTTAAAGCTGTCGTTTATGCGGCCGGGAAAGCAGCAACATAGGGAAAAAAGGAAGGCTCCGTCCTGAACAGTGTACAGTCTAAACCAGGGGCTCTCAACCTTTTTGAGCTTGTGGATGCCTTTGGAATTTTGACACAGGGTAGGGGGCTGAGGAACAAAATGGCTGCTATGGGAGTTGGAGGCACACACACACACACACGCATACACAGAGGAAGACCAAGTACTGAGGGGAAGAGGGGTCATTTTGAAAATAACCATGGGAAAGAGGAGTGAGAGAATAAAACCAGCAGTATGGTACCACAACTTTATTTTAATGACAGAAGAGAAGCCATGTTGGATTAGGCCAATGGCCCATCCAGTCCAACACTCTGTGTCACACAGTGGCCAAAACCCAGGGGCCGTCAGGAGGTCCACCAGCGGGGCCAGAACTCCAGAAGCCCTCCCACTGTTGCCCCACCCCCTCAAGCACCAAGAAGACAGAGCATCACTGCCTCAGACATAAGAATGTAAGAGAAGAGCTGCTGCATAAATCAGTTTGCCCTGGAGCCATCCTTCCTGAGCTAAGACAAAAATCTGTGAGCTGTAGGCTAAAAAAACTGTGAGCTGGCTCACACTAACTCAGCTTAGGGGGAACACTTCTCGTAATATTTTATGTATTTATTTATAAATTCAATTTATAGCCCGCCCTCCCCACAACGCGGGCTCAGGGCGGCTCACAATCAGGCATAAGCCAGCGCATAAAACACATTTAAAACCATTTAAAAACCATTTCTGCAACATTACGACATTATTATTAAGTGCTCTGGATGTTCCGAATAGATCTTCCATAAAGATGACGTATAATGCTGTTATATTCACTCAGTGCCATCTGTTCCGCTTGGCGCTGTTGTTCTTTCTTCCAGGGCCAGATGATGATAGTACAGTAGTGGCGGCTCCTACTCAAACGCCTGGCGGAAGAGCTCCGTCTTGCAGGCCCTGCGGAACTGTGCAAGGTCTTGCAGGGCCCAGGTCTCCTCCGGAAGCTCGTTCCACCAGGTAGGAGCCGCCACCGAGAAGGCTCTGGCCCTGGTAGCAGCCAGCCTGGCCTCCTTGGGACCCAGCATCGCCAGGAGATGTTGCGTCCCCGACCGTAGTGCCCGTGGGGGAACATATGAGGAAAGGCGGTCCCTTAGGTATGCTGGACCCCGGCCATTTAGGGCTTTAAAGGTAAGAACTAGCACTTTGAAGCAAATCCGGTACGCTATGTTGGAACGACCGCGTCCTCTTAAAAACGCGCCTCCTTTCCCTTTACTGAAGCAGCAAACCCTGTATTGCATTGCAAAGCCAAGCGGAGGCTAAGTTTAAAACCCCTCTCCTTTTCTGTCCCGGAGCCTACAGTTTGTATTTTATGGGTTGAATGGAAATTGCAAAAGGAGACTGATTCTAAGGAAGACTTGCATGCGTGGCTAGTGTTTGTGATTTATTGTTGTTACTAGGAGAGAGACAACCTGTTATAACTGGTCAAGAGACTTTTGGAGGGGTGGAATGTGGTGATGCAAGTTTGACGTAGGGGAACTGCGGGTGGGTCTATCCCATGGGCTTGGCCCGCTGGCTCTCAGACTTTTTGAAGCGGGGCCACTTCTCACACTGGGGAAGTGAGCGGTGATTTACGAAAGCTCACACACCCTGCCCCAAGTTTTGCTAGTCTTTAACGTGCTGCTGGACTCTCTTGCTCTTTGGTTTCTGAAGAAATGAGCCACGACTCACCAAAGCTGCTACAAATTTTTGTTAGTCTTGAAGGTGCTGCTGGACTCTTGCTCTTTTCTACTGCTACAAACAGATTAACTGGGCTACCCATCTTGATCCCACTTCTAACCAGGGGTCATTTCGTAGAAAAAGGTGCAGGAGCTCATTAGCGTAACTCATTAGCGTAACTTATTTGTATATGCCACACACCCTGACATCACTGGAAGTGTGCCAGAAGGCAACACCCACCGCTCAGGCTCCACTGGACTGTTTTGGATTGCTAGCTATTGGGGGGGACATGCAGATCTGCCCTCGCAGTGGAGGGAGAGCTTGTACCTGAACAAAACTGGGTCTTAAAGGTGCCACTGGACTGTTTTGGATTGCTATCTCTGCAACTTACCTGGCTGCTTCTTGCTCCTCGTGGCCTGGGGCTGCTGGGAGCAGGGGGTGGGGCTTGTTGCATGTGCCCGCCCCCTGGGCTCTTTACTGCCAGAGCTCCGCTCCTGTGCGCTCCTGCAGGAAATGACCCCCTGCTTCTAACACGGTTATCTTTCTTTAAAACCCAACTCTTGCTTGGGAAATACCTGGAGATTTTGGGTATGGAGCCTGGGGAGGGCGTGGTTTGGAGACAGGAGGGACCTCAGCTGGGTACAATGCCATAGAGTCCTCCTTCCAGAGCGGCCTTTTTCCTCAGGGGGGGCTGATCTCTGTCTTCTGGAGGTCAGTTGTAATCCCGGGAGATCTCCAGGCTCCATCTGGACACTGGACATCCTAGGAAGGGGCTGTGTCCGGCGCCCCTCAAAACCTGAAGGAGGTGACCACAGTCCCGGTGGTGGGGGGGAAGGAAACATGTGATCTTTGCCTCATTTCATGTCTTCCTGGGCATCCAGCTCTGAATGTTCGAGGTGGAGCGGGGGGGCCCAGGGCTCTTTTTGTAGCAGGAACTCCTTTGCCTATCAGGCGACACGCCCCTAATGCAGCCAATCCTCCAAGATTTTACAGAGCTCTTCTTACAGGGGCTACTGTAAGCTCTTGGAGGATTGGCTACATTAGGGGGGTGTCACCTAATATGCAAAGGAATTCCTGCTACAAAAAGAGCCCTGAGTGGGGCAAATTATGGGACTCTACTAGGTGGTACTGATTTATGTTGTTTGTTTAGGAAATTTGTATGCCATCTCTCCAGAGGGGAGCTCACAGATGGAAACAAGGCCCAAAGACCAGAGATCTTTGCTTATTTATTTCATTTGTACCCCACCTTTCTCTCCAGCGGGGACCCAAAGCAGGTTACCTTGTGCTCCTCGCCCTCCATTCCATCCCCACAACAACCCTGTGAGGTAGTTCAGGCTGAGAGCGTATGACTGGCCCACGCTCACCCAGTGAGGTTCCGTGGCAGAGCAGGGATTCGAACCCGGGCCTCCCACATCCTAGTCTGACCCTCTAACACAGAGAGCCAGTGTGGCGTAATGGTTAAGAGTGTCGGACTAGTATCTGGGAGGCCCGGGTTCGAATCCCCACTCTTGCCCTGGGGCCGATCGCGCGCTCTCAGCCTGACCTACCTCACAGGGTTGTTGTGATGATAAAACAGAGGAAAGGAGGAGGAAGTAAGGGTTCCCCACTGGGGAGGGAGGCAGGGCATGAATGAATTAAATAAATGAATACAACCACCCCGCCACTTCTTGTCTTCAAGACAAAACAAGCCAAAGTTGCTGACGGACCTTCCGTTCCCCCCCCCCTCGCTCAGGTGCTGCTGTCCAGCTGTTCGCGGTGCCAGGCCTGCAGCTCGTTGGTGTACGACGAAGAGGTGATGGCTGGCTGGAGCTCGGACGACTCCAACCTCAACACCACCTGCCCCTTCTGCGCCCGCCTCTTCGTGCCCTTCCTCAGCATCGAGATCCAGGACTTCCAAGCCCTGCCCAGGTCAGGACCCCGGAAGCTCTGCCTTTCCAGGTGGAGCACCGGATCCGCTGTTGGGGGCGTGCCTTTTGCACGGAGAAGAAGTTATAAAATGGGTTTATTGTCACTACTCTCTGCAGTCACCGTTGCACTGTGCATTCTCTTTGACCGCCAAGCATTGATCAGGGCCTGGCATTTCGCATGGCAAGCCTGTGTGTGGAATTACAAAAGATCTGAGAGTCATTGAGTTTTACTTACGTTATTTATAGTCCGCCTTTTTTGGACTCAAGGTGGATTGCGCAGTGAGTCAATGCAATTGATAAAATGGGGCGTTTAGTAAACAATGCTATGGGATCAGGGTTGTGGAACCAATTGGAAATCTAAAGCAGAACGAAAGCAAAGCATGCCACATTAACTGTTGCAAAAAATTACATCGTAGGATCCTATTTTCTGCAAGCTAAACACGGGAAAAGACAGAAAGGCTAAGAAAAGTTGAAGGCAGCAGGACAAAACGACGACCCAACATGAGCTGAATTGACTCCATTGGGTAGTCGCAGCCCTCTGTCTGCAAGACCTGAACAAGGCAGTTAATGATAGGATGTTTTGGAGTCCTTAATTCATAGGGTCACCATAAGTTGGAAGCAACTTGGTAGCATTTAGCACCAATGTCCCCTCTAAGCTGTGGAGCCTTGCGAGCAAAAAAATCTACTTTGTGAGCGACTGGCATTAAAGTTGTGAGCAAACAATTTGGCTACTGCATAAATCAGTTTGCTCTGGAGCCATCCGTCTTGAGTGAAGACAAAAATGTGTGAGCCGGAGGCTAAAAAAACAGTGAGCCAGCGCACACTAACTCAGCTTAGAGGGAACATTGCTTAGCACTAGGGATGGGCACAAACTGCATTTTTGTGGTTCGTTTCAGTTTGTGGTTCATGGCCGAACCATGAACTGAACCACGAACTGATGCAAACCGGGAGGTTGGTTCACGAACCAAACCGGTTCATATCAGTTCATGACCCCTGCTTTCTGTTCCCCTTGCTTTCCGTGGGGAGCATAAAGCAGAAGTTTAAATGGCTCACAGCCAGTTAACCCCCTGCATTCTGCTCCCTGCCAGAAGTGGCAAGGAGCAGAAAGCAGGGGGTTAACTGGCTGTGAGCCATTTAAACCCCAGCTTTCTGCTCCACACTGCTCAGCTGGGTTTTTTTGTGAAGAGCAAAAAGCAGGGGTTTAAATGGCTGAGAGCCATTTAAATCCCTGCTTTCTGCTCTTCACAAACTGCCATAAACTACTTTAGAACTCATGGAAGTTCATGGTGGCTCTTCAGTTCATGAACTTTGATTCTCAAACCACAGCCAAAATTCATCACAGACTTTTGTTTGTGAGCCAGTTCATGCCCATCCCTACTTAGCGTGTGCGTGCACATGAGAACACACACATACACAGGAACCTAATTTCAGCAAGCGAAACACATTAGTGTATAGACCACAGTCCCTTTGTCAATCACATTTAGTACAGTGCAACTCTATTGCCTGCGTAGACAAGCCAGTTAAAAGCCAGTTAATGCAGAGCCTTGGGGGCATGAATCCTTGCGTGAGGTTTTATTAAGCATGTTTCTAGCCCTCATGTTTGTAAAAGATCCCTTTGGCAAACTTGGCCCAGGGGCAGATGGTAACACCTTCTCCCTTCCGCCCACCTAGCATCACGGACAGCTCTGATACCAGTTCTGTCTCCTCCGACTGGCCACGAGACACCGAAGCACCAGCCCCGGGGGGGCAGGGCCCTGTGCTCAGCGACCGGTACCACTGCCTGTCCCTGGATGAAGCCGAGCCCGAACCTGAGAGGGAATCCAGGGCCGGCTCACTATGCAACGGCTTCGCTGAGCCCCAGGTATGTTGCCCTTCTTGACTGATGGGTCCTTTCTAATAGGGGGGGAAATGGAAACTGCTAGGGGAAGAGTAAAAGAAAATGGGAACTTGCAGTGCCAGCTAGGCAGAGTTTGAGTTTGACCATTCTGTGGCACCAAATCTGACATAAAAAAATCACAGCACTGAAAAACCAGTGGGAGAACATCTTCCCGGACATTCCGTTGCCGACCTAAGAGCAGCAGTCCTCAAACAGAGACGCTTCAAGGGGAGAGTGCAGTGTGAGACTGCTGAGCCTGACTTCATTCACAAGTTCATAACAATGGACTCCCCAGGGCTGACTAGGGACAGAGGATTCTTGTCTCACCCGAGATGCTAATTTTTCTGCCCCTAAGCATTTCCTCCCCTGCTCCAACCAAGCATTTTTTAATACCTTTGCATCCTGGGGTTTTTTCTCCACAACACCCCTCTCACCTTTTGAGTGGAATACAAGGACTGAAGGGTCTCCATTCCTACTTGTATCTGATGAAGGGATCCTTGACTCTCAAAAGTTCATCCCCCCAAATATTTGCGGTTCTCTAAGGTTCTGCTCGACTCAGATCTAGCCAGGGCTTTTTTGTAGAAAGAGCCCAGCAGGAACTCATTAGCATAATAGGCCAAACCCCTGATAGTACAGCGCATTAGCATAATAGGCCGCACCCCCATGTTACCAGAAGTGTGCTCATCCAGCCACACCCACCTTTTGCTTCTTATTCTGTTTACCTTCTTTTGTCAAAACCCAGGGCCTTTTTTTGTAGCAGGAACTCCTTTGCATGTTAGGCCACACACCCCTAATGTAGCCAATCCTAATGAGTTTCTGCTGTTGGGTGTGGCCTGTTATGCTAATGAGTTCCTGCTGGGCGTGGCCAACTCGGGAGCCAGCCGGAACTCCGTTCCTGCCCAAAAATAGCCCTGGATCTAGCTGTTAAAATGCCACGACTCAGTTGCAGAGTACCCAAGGTATAAACGCTGATCCAGGTCTCCTTTTTTTGCACCAGTTTTTTTTTTAAGAACGCAGGAGGGGAAAAGCAGAAAAGGTCACCTTAGGGTGCGGGATCCAGCTCCGTGAGACATTTGGCCTTTTATTTATTCAGGCAAGCAAGTTTGGTTCAGAGGGTAGCCATGTTTGAGAGGTCTGCAGTAGAACGAGATGGGGTAGCCGCGTTAGTCTGTCTGCAGCAGCCGAAAAGAGCGAGAGTCCAGCAGCCCCTTCGAGCAGACATGGGCAAGAGGGAGAACAAGGCCCAAATGTTATTGGTTCCTCCCCTGCCCCCTTTGGAGCTTTCAAAGTCCCCCTTGGGCCCTCTCTGGGCAGTTATGGGTTGGGAGGGAAGCGCCCTGTGCAGTTAAGCGGGGAGGTGAGCAAAAGAGCCAGTTGGGTGTAGTGGTTAAGAGTGGCGGACTCTAATCTGGGAGAACCGGGTTTGATCCCCCACTCCTCCACTTGCACCTGCTGGGTGACCTTGGGTCAGTTACAAGTTCTTTCAGAGCTGTTCTTGAAAAAGAGCTCTCTCAGCCCCACCTCCCTCACAGGGTGTCTGTTGTGGGGAGGGGGAAGGGAAAAGGAGTTTGGAAGCCACTCTGAGACTCCTTCGGGTAGTGAAGGGCGAGGTATAAATCCAATCTCCTCCTCCTCCTCTTCTTCTTCTTCTTCTTCTTCTTCTTCTTCTTCTTCTTCTTCTTCTTCTCCTCCTCCTCCTCCTCCTCCTCCTCCTCCTCTCCTCTCCTCTCCTCTCCTCTCCTCTCTGTCTTTGCCTTGTTTCCTCCAGGCCCCTCGAAGCTCCGCCCCCCGCGTGGAGCACCTGACCTTCGCCTACCTGAGCCCCTTGGTGCTGCGCAAGGAACTGGAGACCCTGCTGGAGAACGAAGGGGGTGACTTCCTGTCCCAGCCGGAGCTGGTGGACAACCACCCCATCATCTACTGGAACTTGGTGTGGTACTTCCAGCGCCTGGGCCTCCCCAGCAGCCTGCCGCAGCTGCTCCTGGCTTCCAAGCACGTCCAGGCGGTGCCCCAGGTACTGCGTCATCTCCCCACCACCACCGCCCCGACAAGGGAAGGGATCTAAGATACCAAAAAAAAAAGGCCTGGACCAGGGGTCATTTCATAGAAAAAGAGGTGAAGGAGCTCATTAGCATAACTCATTAGGTTATTCCACACCCCCTGACATCACTGGAAGTGTGTCAGAAGGCAACACCCACCGCTCAGGCTCCACTGGACTGTTTTGGATTGCTAGCTATTGGGGGGGGGGGGGGCCCCTTACCAGGTTGCCTCTTCAAAAAGGAGGAGGGAGAGCTTGTACCTGAATAAAACTTGGTCTTAAAGCTGCCACTGGACTGTTTTGGATTGCTTTCGTATTGGGGGGGAGTTTCTGCAACTTACCTGGCTGCTTCTTGTTCTTCGTGGCCCAGGGCTGCTGGGAGCAGGGGGCAGGGCTTGTTGCATGTGCCCGCCCCCTGGGCTCTTTACTGCCGGAGCACCGCTCCTGTGCACTCCTGCAGGAAATGACCCCTGCCTGGATCCACCTGTGTAGCTCCGCCTTAAGCTGGTGCCCCAGTGGAATGCACAAATGACACCCACCAAGGGAAGACCATCAACAATTCACAGCTATCTATGATCAGAACTGTATATTACATTCATTAAAGTACAAAGATGGGTTAGTGATATAAACTCGTATACAACAAATCCCTTATAACAATTAAGCATTACTTGCAAAAAAACATGTTCAAAACCAACAGTAGGCTATACTTGTATGCAGTGTTCCCTCTAAGCTGAGTTCGTGTGGAGCTAGCTCACAGTTTTTTAGCCTCCGGCTCACACATTTTTATCTTAGCTCAGGAAGGATGGCTCCAGAGCAAACTAATTTATGCAGCAGCCAAATCGCTCGCTCACAGCTTTAATGCCAGTAGCCCACAGAGTAGAATTTTTGCTCGCAAAAGAGTAAAATTTTTGCTCGCAAGACTCCACAGCTTAGAAGGAGCATTGCTCGTATGCCAAGGGTTCCCTATTGTCTTTGGCATTATCCAGTGGAATGCGCAGCAAAGCCTTGTAGCAGGCCCGAGGAGGGTCTGTTGTGAAGAGCCTTTTCTGAAGCTTATGCTCCTGTCATTTTTGATGACCTTTAATTTCTTAATGTAGGATTCTTTGTGGGGGGTTTTCCCCCCTGGATCTTTTAAAAGATCTGAGTGAATGGCTCTGGCAGAGGTCTTTCACATTTCCTATTCCCTGGTCTTTTTAACTGGAGATGCCGGGGATTGAACCCTGTGCGTTCCTGCCCAAAAATAGCCCTGGGCAAAACTAAATAACAAGCTAAGGTTATAAGCAGTGTTCCCTCTAAGCTGAGTCAGTGTGAGCTAGCTCACAGTTTTTTAGCCTCCGGCTCACAGGTTTTTTGTCTCCGCTCAGGGAGGAGGACTCCAGAGCAAACTGATTCATGCAGGAGCCGGATTGCTCGCTCACAACTTCAATGCCGGTAGCTCGCAAAGTAAAATTTCTGCTCACAAGACTCCACAGTTTAGAGGGAACATAGGTTATAAGGTCAACAGTTGTAAAGCAATACATATGTCAAAATATCAGAAAAATGTCTAAAGATGTCTTTTCTAATTGTGGGAAGTAAACTGATAGTCTCCAGTTCACTTCCCACAATTATATCAGTTTACTTCCCACAATTACAAATGATACCTGCATGCACACAAAAGCTCACATCTTGAATAAAACTTTGTATTTCTTAAAGGTGCTCTGCTGTGAGTCACAGCTAGGGTTGCCAGCTCCAGGCTGGGAAATCCATGGAGATTTGGGGGTGGAGCCTGGGATGGACAGAGAGGGACCTCAGTGGGGTGCAGTGCCACAGAGAGTCCACCCTCCAAAGCATCCATTTTCTCCCGGGGAACTGATCTCTGCAGTCTGGAGATGAGCTGTAATTCCGGGGGATCTCCAGGTCCCACCTGGAGGCTGGCGTCCCTGGTCACAGCCCTTTCTCCGGGATCTGCAGCAGACAGCTCTTTTACAACACCTGCTGCCTGAGCATTTAGCTGGATGTGCCGGGGATAGAACCTGGGACCTTCTGTGTGTTAATCAGATGCGCTTTCCCTGAGCCACGGTCCCTCCCTGTCTGATGGCAGCCAGAATGACTTCCTATCCAAGCGGGTTTGTTGGGAGCAATGTCTGTAATGCCCTGCCTTTTTGACCCGGTCTTGCACCCAATGCTCCCTCTAACCTGTGGAGTCCTGTGAGCAAAAATTCTACTTTGTGAGCCACTGGCATTCAAGTGGTGAGCGAGCGACTTGGCTACTGCATGAATTATTTTGCTCTGGAGCCCCATCCTTCCTGAGCTAAGGCAAAAGAGTGTGAGCCGGAGGCTAAAAAAACCTGTGAGCCGGCTCACACTCACTCAGCTTAGAGGGACCACTGCTTGCCACCAGCCCTTCTCCATTCTTACTTTCCCATTGGCAGGGCTCGAGCCAAGAGGTCAATGTGCGTCTGCTGTGGGATGTCCTGACGCCGGATCCCGACAGCTTCCCCCCGCTCTACGTCCTCTGGAGGTTCCACAGTAAGTGTGGGGGGGGGAGTGGGGGTGCTTTATAATTTGGCCAGGGCTGGTTGGGATGGGGCGCGGTAAAGTGCAAGGCATCTGATAAGAACAGAAGAGAAGCCAATGTTGGATTGGGCCAGTGGCCCATCCAGTCCAACACTCTGTGTCCACACATTGGCTCCAAACCCAGGTGCCATCAGGAGGTCCAGCAGCGGGGCCAGAAGCCCTCCCCACACCAAGCAGCAAGAACGCTACAGAATTTATTTATTTATTTATTTATAAATTCAATTTATAGCCCGCCCTCCCCGCAGACGCGGGCTCAGGGCGGCTTACAACCGGGATCAGCCCGGTTTTGATATTATGGCTAAGAGCCGTTTGTGAGTAACTTCAAAACATATAGGAACAAAGGGAAGTCCAATTTGGAAGATTCGTGATCATGTGGATGCACAGCTGTATGAGGTCTCATGTATGAAAAGGACACCTCAAAACGAATGTTAACTCCGGGGGAGTTCGTCCAGTTTCATCTGCTGACGTCTTCATTTCATCTTGTGACGTCCTTATTTTCTGTAAAACATAAGTGTACAACGGATTGGATTCAATAATGTTGCATTAATACAAATTAGAATTTGCATGATTTGCACTGTTTGCAGTAGTTCTATTGTGTCGGCTCACAAGTAGGGCAGAAGCCAACACGTAAAACACGTTAAAACCATATAAAATCATGACTGCAATATTGCAATATAATAAGTGCTCTAGATGTTCCAGAATGAGCTTCCATAAAGATGACGTCTCAGAGAGGGTACACCCCATCAATGCTGTCAGTTCCACGTGACACTGTCGATCTCTCTTCCCAGGGCCAGAGGCTCATGATGGTCACATAGTGATGGTACAATAGTGGCGGCTCCTACTCGAACACCTGGCAGAAGAGCTCCATCTTGCGGGCCCCGCGGAACTGCGCAAGGTCCCGCAGGGCCCGGATCTCCTCCGGGAGCTCGTTCCACCAGGTAGGAGCCGCCACCAAAAAGGCTCTGGCCCTGGTAGCAGCCAGCCTGGCTTCCTTGGGGCCTGGCATAGTCACGATCATCCCATGCTGGAACAGGCCAGTGGCCCATCCAGACCAACACTCTGTCACACAGTGGCCAAAATCCAGGGGACATCAGGAGGTCCACCAGCGGGGCCAGAACTCCAGAAGCCCTCCCACTGTGCCCCCCCCCCCAAGCACCAAGAAGACAGAGCATCACTGCTGCAGACAGAGAGCTCCATCTATACCTTGTGGCTGATAACCACTCATGGACCTCTGCTTCGTATGTTTACAATCCCCTCTTGAGGCTGTCTGTGCTTGTAGCTGCCACCACTTCCTGCGGCAGTGAATTCCATGTATTAATTACTCTTTGGGTGAAGGAGGACTTTTCTTTGATCTGTTCTAAAACTGCAGCTCATTAACTTCACGGAGTGCCCACAAGTTCTTGTATCATGAGGCATCACAGTATCGGCTGTTTCATTTTCAGTCCCTTTCCTAACCATTCCCAGCATCGAGTTTCTGGCTTTTTCACCACTGCTGCACACTGGGTCGACGTTTTCATTGCACTTTCCACTAAAACCTCAAGATCTCTTTCCATTTCAGTCTCAGCTCGTTTGGTGTAGTGGTTAGGAGCGCGGACTCGAAATCTGGAAGGACCGGGTTTGACTCCCCACTCCTCCACATGCAGCTGCTGGTGTGACCTTGGGCAAGCCATAGTTCTCTCAGAGCTGTCCTTGAAAGAGTTCTCTCAGCCCCGCCTACTTCACAGGGTGTCTGTTGTGGGGAGGGGAAGAGAAAGGAGATTGTAAACTGCTCTGAGACTCCGAGTGAAGGGCGGGGTATAAATCCAATCTCTTCTCTTCTTCTTCTCTTCATACCCGTCAGCATACATTTAAAATAAGGGGAATTTTTTTTGTTCCAGTATATATCCCCTTACACTTAACCCCTGTTGAACTTCATTTGGCATGTTGTTGCCTGCTTACCTGATTTACAGAGATCTTCTTGTAGCTCTTCACAGTCACCCTTGGTTTTCACCGCCCTGGATAATTTCACGTGACCTGCGAACTTCTCCACTACCCTGCTCACACACCCCAGTTCCAGAACCTTTATGAACAAATTAAATAGGCCTGGCTCCAAAACCGATCCTTGCGGGGCTCCGCTGGTTGCTTCCCTCCAGGGGTCATTTCGTAGAAAAAGAGCTAGGGGGACTCATTAGCATAACTCATTAGCATATGCCACACACCCTGACATCAACGGAAGTGTGTCCTCCCCACAGCCGGCGGCAACCTCCAGCGGGCACCAGCAGGGAGCTCCAGGCCCCGCCCTCCCGCACCTCACCCGGGGGGATGGCGTCCCCCCGCGTCCCCCCCCAAATGACCCCTGCTTCCCTCCATTGTGAGAATTGTCCATTTATTCCTCCTTGTTGCTTCCTGAGATTGAACCAACTTTTAAAATAATCCTTTTATTTCATAATACACAATACATGAGACTACATAATACGTAGCATGTAACACAGTATCCATTAGATAAGATTTGGCAATCTAAAGAAGGTACAATATCTTTTCTTTAAAAAACTAGTTCTTTAGAATTTCTATTCCAAGAAGTAATGCAGGGAGACCAGACCTGTGGAGACTTATCTTGTGCACATCTGTCTCCATCCCAGAACTTCCTATACACAGATGTTTTCCCCATTAACATCCTGAGCCATTCCTCAGTATCTGATGCTCTTCTCCTGTCTCCATGCGGCAGCTGTTAATATTCTGGCTCCTGTGAATACATTTTGTATTAAACACATTTAACCAACTTTTAATCCATAAGAGGAGCCAGTGTGGTTAAGTGGTTAAGAGCGGAGACGCTAATCAGGGCTTCTGGTTGGGGGGAAATGGTGATTTGACACACCCTGAAAGTGCTCAGGGTGGACGGTGGTTCCTTATGGCGGTTTGGACAGTTATTCGGTCCAATGCGGCTTCCCCCAGGCAGGGGAAATGACTGGCAGGCATCAAGACCCAAGAGAGAGTTGAGACTGGTGTGATCAAGCCTCGGAGGAGACTTGTGTTACACTTTGATCCCCTCTCCCGAAGCGGGCGTTGCATTCAGCACTTCAGGAGCACACCGGGCTGAGTTATCAGCATAAAATCAACATTTCCCGACTTCATGAATTAAAGGGGATAAAAATGGAACGATGGAGACAGTGTGGAGACACCAGAAATAAACAAGCAAGGTAACAATTACGTTTTTACTCACCGGGAGACAGCCGAAAGCGCATCTAGATTTATGTGGATGAGCGTATATGATCATTAATAACAATTGAGGAAATTTGGACACTAAAAGAGC
>NW_015166425.1:513589-527307 GCF_001447785.1 Gekko japonicus
AGCGGTTAAACAAGCAAAATTACGAGAAAAAGCAAACTGTTTAACATTCCTGTGGTTGTGAGAGAGATAAGAAACAGAAAATTATGCTTAAGAAATCGCGAGAATAAGAGAAGGGGAGGAACTGAAAGGGACTAAAAAGGCCGGGTTCCGGGAGTGAAGCAGAGAGAGTGCAACAGAGACGCAGGACTGCGGCTAGACAAGAACCTGGAGGACCGGAAGAAGATCGGACGGCAAATCGACGGACAGGAAGAAGAGGGGGAAGATTGAGAGAGTGACGCCGGAAGGTAAGAAGAGGAGCGATTAAGCGGATGGACAGGAAGTGAAAAGAGAAGAGCCTACTCTGCATTCTAAAACCATAGAGAAAAAAACGCCCGACATTTTTAGGAGGACTAAGTTTTAAAATTCAATTTTTCGACCAGTATTAGACATTTAAAAGAAGTAAACAGAGCGGTTTGGTTAAGCGCATAAAGGGCAATCGAACTGTGTCAGTGGGAGAAGTTTCTTTGAGCTTTCAATACGGATTTAAGACAGAGACCGAGAGCTGCGTCGTTCTCGACCCCGAAAATGACGAAGGCTAAGAATAAAGAATGACAGGCAGCAATGGAAGCTATGGAAAAGAGGATGATGGATGCCATACAAGATTTGGCAAAACATATGGAACATATGGAAGAAGCCCAAGAAAAAAATATGGCCACAATGAAAGAGCTAGTAGTGTCGGAAGTGGCTGACCTTAAGAAAGAGATGGGAGAAATGAAAAAAGAGTTTCAAGGTTCGGCACAGAAATCTGTGGAAATAGAGGGAAAAAACACAAGACATTGACCAGAAAGTGGATACAGTGGTGAAAGAAAATAAAAGGATAGACACAATGATGGAATATAGAGCTATACAGACGTATCTAAGACTGAGAGGGGTGGAAGAGAAAATGGAGGATGACATCCGTAACAGAGTGATTACAGCATTTGCAGAATACTTAAAAGAAGAAGTTGATGACATTGATATTAACTTCGATTTGATTTACAGAGTGAACTCAGCTTATGCACAGCAGAAAAATCTGCCAAGAGATAAGAACATAAGAACATAAGAGACGCCAATGTTGGATCAGGCCAAAGGCCCATCCAGTCCAACACCCTGTATCACACAGTGGCCAGAAATACCAGTGCCATCAGGAGGTCCACCAGTGGGGCCAGGACATTAGAAGCCCTCCCACTGTTGACCCCCCCCAAGCACCAAGATGACAGAGCATCACTTGCCCCAATCTATACCTTGTGGCTAATAGCCACTGATGGACCTCTGCTCCATATGCTTATCTAATTCCCTTTTGAAGCCGTCCATGCTTGTAGCCGCCGCCACTTCCTGTGGCAATGAATTGTTCAGTTACTAACTAAACGAATGAAGGAGATCATACTTAGAAAACAATTCACGGAACCTTTGGAAATGGATGGAAAGAAGATAATAATAATGAAAGAGCTTCCCGGAGTAATCATTCAAGACAGGAAAAAATTTAAGAGACTTACAGACAAATTAAGACAGTTGAATATAAGATATAGATGGGAAATTCCTCAAGGAGTGAGTTTTAACTTCCAAAGCCAAAGACACAAGATCAAGACAGCAGAACAAATGCTCAGATTTATGCATGATAATGCTAATGACTTTGGAGATAAGTAACTGATCAACATGATGGATTACAAATTGATATCATGGAATGTAAATGGACTCAATTCCCCCCAAAAAAGAAAAATTGTAAAACATTGGTGGGAAAACAAAAATGTAACATAATTTGTTTGCAAGAAACTCACATTAAAAAGGAAGATTCTAAATATTCGGTCGCTAAACAACTAGGAGAAGAATTTTGTTCATTGGCAGAGAAAAGGAACAGAGGGACTGTGATATATATCAAAAAGGAATTTGAACCTAAAGAAATTTTTAAGGACAAAGAAGGGAGATATATCGCAGTGGAAATGAACATGCCCCAAAAGAAAACTCTAATTGTGAATATTTATGCCCCAAATGGAGCCAAGGAAATTTTTTTTAAAGACTTGACTCAAGAACTGGATCAGGTAACTTATGACCAAATTGTTTTGTTGGGAGATTTTAGCGGCACGATTAACAACAAATTGGACAGGAAATCGAAGAAGTCAGATTAAATGCTAGGGAAGCTACCAAAAGTTTTTTTTTAATTGACCAAACAAGAGAAACTAGAAGATTTATGGAGAAAATGGCATCCAACAACTAAGGATTACACATTCTATTCAAACAGACATGATTCCTTTTGAAGGATTGATATGATATGGACAACAGGTGATTTAGCTCTAAGAACCCAGAAAGTTGAAATTATGCCGAAAGTAAATTCAGACCACAATCCAATATTATGGACATCAAAAGAAGGGATAAAGAAACCCAGATGGAGACTGAATGAAGATTTGTTGGATCAGCAAGAGATTGTAAATATTATAACTAAGGAAACCAAGTCATTCTTTCAAACAAACTTGACTAATGACATACAAATACAAACAGTCTGGGACGCTTATAAAGCAGTAATGAGAGGGCTATTGATATCATTGAACAGTAGAAAGAAGAAAAAAGAGATTGGAACAACAAACTATGATACTGGAAAGAATTAAAGTAAAGGAGAAAGAGTTGAAGAAAAGACCAGGAAAAAAGAAAATAATCAAAGAGATTCAAATTCTACAAGAGCAATTGAATACATTGATAAACCAGGAAATTTATTGGAACTTGAAGAAGTTACAACAGAAATCATTTGAAGGGGCAAATAAACCAGGAAAAATTTTGGCATGGCAACTGAAGAAAAGACGGGAAAATAAAATAATAAATAAAATAATAGACGAAGATAAAGAAATTGTGGACAATAAGGGAATTAAAAGAGCATTTTTTAAATATTATACAAACCTTTTCCGAAAGAAGTTGATAAGATAAAGATAAAATATGGAAATATTTGGATAAAGTTAAGTTGCCAAAAATTTCAGAGGATATGAAGGTAATGTTAAATAACCCAATTACCAAAGAAGAAATATTAAAGGCAATCCAAGAGGCGAAACTAGGGAAAGCTCCGGGACCAGATGGATTTACAGTAAAAATTTTATAAGAAACTTAAAGAGGAGCTAGTCCCGACTTTTGAACTCTTGTTAAAAGAAATAAGAATAACGGAAAAAGAAGCAACAATTTCACTCATTCCTAAGGAAGCGCAAGATTTGACAAATGTAAAAAATTACAGACCAATTTCTCTTTTGAACAATGATTACAAACTGTTTGTGAAAATTATATCGGAGAGACTTAAGATATATTTGAAAGATGTTATTGGAGAAGAACAAGCCGGTTTTTTGCCTAATAGGCAGATAAAGGATAATTTGAGAGTGGTGGTGGGTGCAATTGAGTATTATGATAAACATCCAGAAAAAGAGGTGGGTTTTTTCTTTGTAGATGCAGAAAAAGCCTTTGACAATTTAAATTGGGACTTTATGAATGGTATGATGGAAAAAAGTGACATTGGAGAATCATTTCGAAACATAATTGAGGCAATTTATTCAGAACAAAAGGCAGCGTTAGTAATTAATACAGAGATGACAGACCATTTTAAAGTTGAAAAGGGGATGAGGCAAGGATGTCCTTTGTCCCCGTTGTTATTCATATGGATACTGGAAGTACTACTGGGACAGATCAAGGATGACAAAGAAATTGAGGGCTTAACCAACAAAGGATTTTCATATAAATATAGAGCTTTTGCAGACGATGTCATGATTATGGTGGAAGATCCTATACAGAATTTACCATTGCTTATGGAGAAAATTAAGCAGTTTGGAGACTTAGCAGGTTTTTATGTGAATAAAAACAAGTCCAAGTTGATGTGTAAAAATATGACCAGTGGTAAGCAGGAGGAGCTGCAGAGGGTGATACAATGCGAAGTTGTTAAAAAGACTAAATATCTAGGTATTGATTTGACAATGAAGAACATAGACTTATTCAAAAATAACTATGACAAACTTTGGTCCCAAATTAGGCAGGACATGAAAAAATGGGAGACACTAAATTTGTCACTCTTGGGAAGAATATCGGTGGTTAAAATGAATATTTTGCCACGTGTGATGTTTTTCTTTCAGACAATCCCAATAGTGAGAGATGTAAAGATTTTAAACGCTTGGCAAAAATAAATTTCAAAGTTTGTATGGGCCGGGAAAAAACCAAGGATTAAGATGAAGATTTTATGTGATGCAAAAGAAAGAGGTGGATTTAAATTACCAAATTATATCATGATGCTGTTTGTTTAACCTGGTTGCAACAATGGATTATGTTAGACAACAGAAAACTGTTGGCATTAGAAGGACATGATTGTAAGTTTGGTTGGCATGCCTATTTGTGGTATGGGAAAACGAAAATGGATAGTTTTTTTAAGCACCATTATATCAGAAGAACATGGATTAAGTATAAAAGGTTTTTCTCTGAAGAGAGACCACTATGGATAGTTCCAGCAGAGGTGATAAAACCTTTTTCGATACACAGAGGAGAGGATTGGTTGCAATATAAAGACATCTTGCAGACTGCGGGAAAGACGTTTGAAATGAAAGCAGAAGAAGATTTAGACTTTAAGTATGGTTGGTTACAATAGAGACAGATTCAAGACTTGTTTAAAACAGATAAAAAAACTTTTGGGTTTAGGAATGAATATTATGACATTGAGAAACTATGGCTGGGCGGGGGCAAAAAGTTGATATCTAAAATGTATAAGATATTGTTACAATGGTATACATGTTGGAAATGTAAAAAGATAGAAGGTTCATTTTATCATATGTGGTGGACATGTGAGAGGGCAAAAATCTTTTGGAATGAAGTTCATGCTGAAATGGAGAAAATTGTGAAATGTAAGTTTAAGAAAGAACCAGAAATATTACTTTTAGGACTTAAAATGGAGGAAGTTAATATGACAAAAAGGACATTGATGTGGTACATGATTACAACTGCCAGAATGACTTATGTGCAATGCTGGAAGCAGGATAGAATTCCTGAAATAGAAGAATGGATAAAGAAATTGTTCTTTATGGTAGAAATGGATAAAATAACAAGGAAGCTTAATAATTTGGACGCGGAAGAGTTCTTTGAAGATTGGAAAGACTTTAAAGAATATTTAGAGAAATATTGGGATGTTAAGAACAATTTAATTTGCTTTGATAATTATTGAAGGTAGATGACAATAGAAAAAAGCGAAGGAGCATCCACCACCTCCCGAGGCAGACTGTTCCACTGCTCACCCACTCTTACAATTAGGACGTTTCTCCTGATATTCAGCCGGTAAGGACTCCCTTGTAATTTCCACCCATTAGATCTAGTCTTGCAATTGGGAGCAAGAGAGAATAGATCTGCTCCATCTTCTACATGACAGCCCTTCAAATACTTGAAGACTGCAATCATGTCCCCTCTAAGCCTTCTCTTTCCCAGGCTAAACATACCCAACTCTTTCAGCCTTTCCTCGCAAGACTTGGATTCCAACCCTCTCACCATCCTGGTTGCCCTCTTCTGGACACGCTCGAGCTTGTCAACACCTTTCCTAAAATGTGGTGCCCAAAACTGGTCCTGGATGCCTCCTTAACTCTGGAGGCCCAGGGCATGAATATTGCCAAACTGGCGGTTTTCCATCTTTGCCAAGCGGATTAGCCCCTTTCCTGTCGCGCCCTTGACCTAGCCACAGGAACCCCTGCGGCGGTCACCTCCAGACTAGACTACTGTAACTCCCTCTACGCTGGCCTTCCCTTGAGACTGATCCAGAAACTCCAGCTGATCCAGAATGTGGCGGCACGAGTCCTAACAGGAACATCACGGAGGGCACATATACAACCCATGCTGCCCCAGCTACACTGGCTTCCGGTGGAGTACCAAGTCAGGTTCAAGGTGCTGGGACCAGCGTATCTTCGGGACCATCTCCTCTGGTATGTCCCCGGGAGAGCATCACGCCCTACTGAGAGTAATCTGCTGGTCATCCCTGGCCCCAAAGACATCCGGCTGTCCTCGACCAGAGCCAGGGTCGAGAAGGTGGAACCAACCTGGAAGAACTCTCTGCCAGCTTCCATCAGGGCCCTGCGGGACTAAATGGAATTCCGCAGGGCCTGTAAGGACAGCGGCGGGTTTCCATCATAGCTGGCACCATACTCTTTACTTTGCTTTTTTTCATCTTGCCCGCTTCAGCCTCCTCTTCAACCTGCCCTTGAGATGGAAGAACAGGCCAGAGCAGGTTTTAGATTAAATTATAGGTCCCATTCAATGCGCCCTATAAGGCAGGGGTGGCCAAACTGGCTCAGCGTAAGAGCCACAAAAAAAATAAATAAACGTCAGATGTCTGAGAGCCACAAGACAGGAACAGATATGGCACACACGTTTTTGTTGAAAAATATGCAGATTAGCTTTTTTATTAACATTAAACAAGGCTGCCAAAAATAAAAGCAGAAGGGGTAAAGACAGATCTTCATAATGATATTTATTTGTCCAGTGATATGTATTTGTTTATTAATGATATTTATTTGTCAGAGAGAGAGAGAGAGAGGTGGAAAGAAAGAAGGAAAGAGGTGGAAAGAAAGAGAAAGAGAGAAACAAAGAGAGCAAATGGAAGAGAAGGGAGGGAAGGAAGGAAGGAAGGGGGGAGGGAGGGAGGGAGGGGAGGAAGGAAGGAAGGAGGGAAGGGAGGAGGGAGGGAGGAGGGAGGGAGGAAGGAAGGAAGGAAAAGCTTCCCCAGCCACCCTGCCAGGAGCTGCACAACATGTGTGAAAGAGCCACAAGTGGCTCCCAAGCCGCAGTTTGGCCACCCCTGCTCTAAGCTGTGGAGTCTTGTGAGCAAAAATTTGTGAGCTACTGGCTCTGGCAGTTGTGAGCCGGCGATTTGGCTGCTGCATGAATCAGTTTGCCCTGGAGCCCTCCTTCCTGAGCTAAGGCAAAAATGTGTGAGCTGGAGGCTAAAAAACTGAGCTGGCCCACACTAACTCAGCTTAGAGGGAACACTGGTGCCATCTGAAGACTGTGAAATTTTTTTGTGACTAATTGGTGTCAGATTTCAAATTGTATTTTGGATGTTAATTTATTGTAAATCGCCCAGACTCAGGGATGGGGCGATTCAGAAATTTAAATAACAACAACAGCAGCAACAACAGTATGTGCAAAAACATGCCATGTGCTTTGAGCTAGGCAATCGCAGCAGTCCAGGCGTGGGGGAGCCTGATTTCCCATGGCCGAGCCTCTGTCAGTACAGGGGAGGTGGCACCAGGGGGAGGGGACACCAGGGGGTCTCTCCAGCCAATGAGCCATCTGCGTGTGACCACGTGATCCTCCTCCAATCTCCTCCTCCTCCTCTTCCAGGCAACGTCCAGACTCGACTGCAGTCGTGGAGGCGGCACAACCACCCCTTCTCGCTGTCCTTCCTGGATGCCGTGCTGGCTTCCGTCGGGGTGGGCGAGATGCACAAGGCGATCGCCCTCTTCCTGGAGACGGTGGCCGGACAGCCCAACCCGGCCTACGTGCAGAGGTATGGCTTCTCTCCTCCAGCCCCCGACCGCCAAGGAAGAGAGCAACCTGGCGCAACCCCCATGCAAATGGATTATGAGCATCTGCTTTGGGTGTGGGGTGGGAAGCGTACTGGGAAGATGGGTCAGAGATGGGCAACACCGGTCGACGTGATAGGCCGAGGGCCTTCCGGTGTATGAGGCATCTTAAGTCTGGTCGTCAGGGGTATAATGGAGAAGGGAGCTGTGGTGGCTGAGTCGTAGGAGCGCGTGTTTTAGAACCCAAGTGCGCAGACAGAAAGGGAAAGACCTTGCCTTAGATCAGGGGTTCCCAATCTTTTTCAGCCTGCAGGCGTCCTTGGAATTCAGACACAAAATGGCGGCCACGGGAGGCGGAGCCAACCACAAAATGGCGGCCACGGGAGGTGGAGCCCACCACAAAATGCCGGCCATCATTTACCTTCATTCACACAAGTGAAGGCCCTTGTCCTGTGGTGATCAGTTTTCCACAATGTTTTTTTTTAAAAAAAAAACCCTTGCACAGCCAATCAGGAGCCTTGCTGGGCAAAAGCCAGGAAAGTGAGTGCCAGGAAAGACCGGCCGCAGGTGCCACGGCTGGCACAGGCTCCACGTTGGGGGCCACTGCTCGAACACGTGAGAGTTCACAGTGTGAAGGCAGGTGGGCCAGGGGTTGGTGCTTGCCCTAAGGTGGGTTTGTGTGCACTTGATGCAGCGCCACTTGTATTCATTTTATTTTTGAGATTTTTTATTCCGCACCTCCCCAGAACGGGCTCAGGGCGGATCACCAGAAACATGGGGAGTGTCCTCATGCTGTATGTGGGAGGTCCCAGATGTAACTCCTCCCATTTCCAGCTAAAGTATCTTGGGCGGGAGATGCTGGGGAGAGGACCAAGGAGTCCAGAGAGGTCTGTATTTTAGTGGGGCCGTGGCTCAGAGCCTCTGCTTGGCGTGCAGAAGGTCCCCGGTTCAATCCCCGGCAGCTCCCGTTAGAAAGCACCAGGCAGAAGGTGATGTGGAAGGCCTCCGCCTGAGACCCTGGAGAGGGGCTATATCTCAGTGGTAGAAGTTCCCCTTTGCATACAGAAGGTCCCCGGTTCAATCCCCGGCAGCTCCCGTTAGAAAGCACCAGGCAGAAGGTGATGTGGAAGGCCTCCGCCTGAGACCCTGGAGAGGGGCTATATCTCAGTGGTAGAAGTTCCCCTTTGCATACAGAAGGTCCCCGGTTCAATCCCCGGCAGCTCCCGTTAGAAAGCACCAGGCAGAAGGTGATGTGGAAGGCCTCCGCCTGAGACCCTGGAGAGGGGCTATATCTCAGTGGTAGAAGTTCCCCTTTGCATACAGAAGGTCCCCGGTTCAATCCCCGGCAGCTCCCGTTAGAAAGCACCAGGCAGAAGGTGATGTGGAAGGCCTCCGCCTGAGACCCTGGAGAGGGGCTATATCTCAGTGGTAGAAGTTCCCCTTTGCATACAGAAGGTCCCCGGTTCAATCCCCGGCAGCTCCCGTTAGAAAGCACCAGGCAGAAGGTGATGTGGAAGGCCTCCGCCTGAGACCCTGGAGAGGGGCTATATCTCAGTGGTAGAAGTTCCCCTTTGCATACAGAAGGTCCCCGGTTCAATCCCCGGCAGCTCCCGTTAGAAAGCACCAGGCAGAAGGTGATGTGGAAGGCCTCCGCCTGAGACCCTGGAGAGCCGCGGCCAGTCTGAGGAGACAATCCTGACCTCAATGGACCAGTTCAGTATAAGGCACTTCACGTCTTCATGAGAGCTGCTGCTGCTGCTCCGAGCCGATAGCAGGCAGGCTGCGTCGATAAGGCTCGGACTCAATACGTCCTCCTCCTCTGACGAGTCTTAATACGAGCCCCGTTCCCTCTTCTGTGTCCCTCCAGGAGCGTTTACCGGGAGATCCTCTTCCTCAAGCTGGCGGCGCTGGGCAGAGACCACGTCGACATTGGTAAGGGGAGGGGAACGGGGGCAGGGAATCTCCCACCCCCTGTAAGGGTGGGAGGGCTCAAACCGGCGCTGACTTTGCTTCCTTCCACCCTGGGGGTGCCCAAACACGGCGGCCGTTTGGGAGCAGAGCTGTCGGACTGAACAGCTTGTCTGTTTCCCTTTCTATCCAGAGCCGGTTTGGTGTCGTGGTTAAGTGCGCGGCCTCTAATCTGGGAGAATTGGGTTTGATTCCCCACTCCTCCACTTGCACCTGCTGGATGGCCTTGGGAAAGCCGTAGCTCTGATAAGAGCTGTCCTTGAAAAAGAGCAGTTTGTGTCAGAGCTCTCTCAGCCCCATCCGCCTCACAGGGTGTCTGTTGTGGGGAGGGGGAGGAGTTTGTAAGCCGCTCTGAGACACCTTCGGGTAGTGAAGGGCAGGGGACAAATCCAATCTCCTCCTCCTCTTCTTCTTCCTCCTCCTCCTCCTCCTCCCTGTGACATGGGCAGGAGAGTTGCGGGTGTGGGGGGAGCCAGCATGGTGTAGTAGTTAGGGTGTCGGCCTACAGTCTGGGAGATCCGGGTTGGAGTCCCCGTTCTGCCTTGGGCCAGCCACACACTCTCAGCCTCACCTACCTCGCAGGGTTGTTGTGAGGATAAAAGGGGGGGAAGGATAAAACAGGTTCTCCATGGATAAGCTTTTGGCCCGGATCCTCTTGTATCAGTGGCGGAGGGGGAACGTTGGGTCTTTTTGTACCGAGTGGCTGCCTGCAGTCAGCTGCCATGGCAGGATAGGTGGGCGGGTCTCGGGGATCGTGTGTGTATTGGGAGTTGGGTGGGTGTGGCTTCTGGCCCCGCCCTCTCCCCCAGCCCGTCACAATTCCTGCCGCATAGGACAAACCCAGGTAAGTCTCCCCATTGGGGAGGAAAGCTGGGCATAACCAAAGTAAATAAATAAGTAATATTCCTTTTCCAAGTGGGGAGAGAAGAAGAGGAGATTGGATTTATACCCCGCCCTTCACTGCCTGAAGGAGTCTCAGAGCGGCTTACAAACTCCTTTCCCTTCCCCTCCCCACAACAGACACCCTGTGAGGTGGGCGGGGCTGAGAGGGCTCTCTCGAGGACTACTTGTGAGAGAAAAGCGCCGAGAGAACTTGTAACTGACCCAAGGCCGCACCAGCAGCTGCATGTGGAGGAGTGGGGAATCAAACCCGGCTCTCCCAGATTAGAATGCGCGCCCCTAACCACCACACCAAACTGGCTCTGCTCAGGTTGCAGAACTTTCACTGGGCCGCCGCCTCTCACAGTTCTGGAGGTGGGACACACTTCTGAACACTGATGTTTGGACCGAACACTGCAAGCCATTCAGAGTTTTCCACGTCGCTGGGAGTAAGCTAGACTCCTGGGAATCAGTGTGAGAACAGGACAGTGCTCTGCTCTGGTCTGTCTTCTCACAGTGGGAGGAGGAGGGAGGACGCAGGGAATAGGGCGAGCCAGAGCTGTCTTGGCCACACCAAGAGTTTGAGCCTTACCTCCCGCCTGCCAGAGAATCGTGCCCTGACATTTACAAGCCACTACCCTAGTAGGCGGAGCTGCGGTGGCTCAAGTGGTTAAGACGCTGAACTGCAGGCTGTGGAAGGTCAATAGTTCAGCGGTTCAAGACCCGGGTGCGGCAAGACAGGGTGAGCTCCCATCTCTAGTTCCAGCTCCTGCCAACCTAGCAGTTCGAAAGCAAGAAATTGCAAGTAGACAAATAGGGACCACTTCGGTGGGAAGGTAACAGCGTTCCGTGCGCCTTGGTGTTTAGCCATGCCGGCCACATGACCACGGAAACGTCTTCGGACAGCGCTGGCTCTTCGGCGTTGAAACGGAGATGAGCACCGCAACCCTAGAGTCGGATTCGACTGGCTTTCGAGCAAGGGAACCTTTACCTTTTTTTACCCTAGTAGGCACTATCCACACTTTCATCTTCACAGCCCTGAGGTCTAAAAATGGGAGGGGGGGGGGTTCGGTGTAAAGCGAAAACCGAAATTCTCAAAACGCTTCAGTTTCAAATTCTGGGGCTTCCCCACCTTCCGCGTGGCACTGCAAAACCTGCCCTGGGGCCAAACTGGTGGCCTTACCAACACCTCCCTTTCTCTTGTTTGGTGCAGTGGTTAGGAGCGCAGATTCTAATCTGGGAGAACCAGGTTTGAGTCCCCACTCATCCACGTGCAGCTGCTGGTGTGACTTTGGGTCAGTCATGGCTCTCTCAGGGCTGTTTTCTCAAGAGCAGTCCTTGAAAGAGCTCTCTCAGCCCCACCTAACAGGGTGTCTGTTGTGGGGAGGGGAAGGGAATGGAGATTGTAAGCCGCTCCGAGACTCCCCTGGGTAGTGAAGGGCGGGGTATAAATCCAAGCTCCTCCTCCTCCTGCTTCTTCTCTGTCTTCCTTCTCTTTACTGAGTTTTGGCCACTGTGTGACACAGAATATTGGACTAGACGGGCCATTGGCCTGATCCAACATGGCTTCTCTTATGTTCTTAAGAGCCAAGGTCCATGAGTGGCTATTAGCCACCAGGTCTAGATAGAACACTCTGTCTGGGGCAAGTGATGCTCTGACTTCTTGGTGCTTGGGGGGGCAACAGTGGGAGGGCTCCTGGAGTTCTGGCACCGCTGGTGAGCCTCCTGATGGCCCCCTGGGTTTTGGCCACAGTGTGACACAGAATGTTGGACTAGACGGGCCATTGGCCTGATCCAACATGGCTTCTCTTATGTTCTTAAGAGCCAAGGTCCATGAGTGGCTATTAGCCACCAGGTCTAGATAGAACACTCTGTCTGGGGCAAGTGATGCTCTGACTTCTTGGTGCTTGGGGGGGCAACAGTGGGAGGGCTCCTGGAGTTCTGGCACCGCTGGTGAGCCTCCTGATGGCCCCCTGGGTTTTGGCCACAGTGTGACACAGAATGTTGGACTAGACGGGCCATTGGCCTGATCCAACATGGCTTCTCTTATGTTCTTAAGAGCCAAGGTCCATGAGTGGCTATTAGCCACCAGGTCTAGATAGAACACTCTGTCTGGGGCAAGTGATGCTCTGACTTCTTGGTGCTTGGGGGGGGGCAACAGTGGGAGGGTTTCTGGAGTTCTGGCCCCGCTGGTGAGCCTCCTGATGGCCCCCTGGGTTTTGGCCACAGTGTGACACAGAATGTTGGACTAGACGGGCCATTGGCCTGATCCAACATGGCGTCTCTCACGTTCTTATCTTCCACAGTGGACTTCGATAAGAAGTACAAGTCAGCCTACTCCAAGCTAGCCAGCAGCCTGGGCAAGGAGACCCTGAAACAGCAGCGGGCGCAGCCGCTCACCTCCAAAGCCATCGACTGCCGCAAGAGCTTCGGCGCCAACCTGGAGTGCTAGCAGGGGGACCGCCGTCTCTGCATGATGCCTGCCCGCCCCTGCCCGGCACGGTTCCTGCCGCATAGGAATAACCCCGGACAGAACTGGAAATCATACCAAATTGCGGGGGGGGAGGGACGGGGGACAAGAGCGCCAGCATCGCCCTCCCGTGACCGGTGCCATGTGGGGAGGCTGCTCTCCCGGGTGGGGATGTCCGGGGCCTCCGCCCCCCCTAGGGGGTAGGGAAACAGGGCCGAGCAGGTCCTCCTAGGGCCAGCGGTTCTGCATGGATCTGTTTGCCCCGACCCTGTTATATCAGTGGCAGAGGAGGGACGTCAGGCCTTTTGAGTACCAAGTGGTTGTCTGCGGCCAGCCGCCGCGGCAGGATGGGTGGGCGGGTCTCGGGGATCACGTGTACATCGGGGGTTGGGTGGGTGTGGCTTCTAGCCCCGCCCTTCCCGGCCCAGCACTGCACTCTGCACGTGCATGCCACGCCCGGACCCCGCCCCTTCCCGCACACCCCCGACCCAGGTCACTCCCTAGAGTCGTCTATTTTCGTGCAGTGTTATTCCCGGAAGGTGGTTGGCCGGCCATCTGTTTATAACATCGCCCCCCCCCCTCCGATCCGATCCCCCGTCCCCGATCACGGCCAAGTTAATTTGGGAGCGGGCAGCCCTCCCCGCTCCCCCACCGAAGTTGGTTTATTTTTTTACCAGTCAGTGTTCAACGGAAAGGAAAGGAAAGCTATTTTATAATTTATTTATTATCGAACCCTTCTTTTTTGTTTGTTTGTTTTTCGGCGTCTGTCCTCACCCTCGTTGCTTGTGCTGAAACCCGAAAGACGGCCAGCTCGATAAGTGGTAAATGGTGTGTGGGGGGGAAGCCACCGCCCTCTTCACTCAACT
>NW_015166425.1:527517-531538 GCF_001447785.1 Gekko japonicus
GTCTCCCCCTCACCCCCCCCCCCCCGGTGGTTGCGTCCCTTTGTTCGTTTTGTTTCAGTGTTCTCGGTTCTGTAAATAAAGATGCTTCTGTATTTTCTCTGCCCGGCTGCCATCTGCGTTCCCTTTTGCGCGGAGGGGGGGGGGGCTGCGAGGAGAACCCGGACGGAAAGGCGGAGAGTGTTGTCGGGGGTTGGGTGTTCAGATCCCCGACGAAAGGCGGAGAGTGTTGTCGAGGGTTGGGTGTTCAGATCCCCGACGTCTGTCCTAACCCTGCTTTTTGGGAGCCAGATTCGAGTTCTGTAGCACCTTAGAGTCCAACGAGCTTTTCAGGACAGGAGCTTTCGAGAGCCAAATCTCCCTCAGTCAGACACACGAGTGGAGTAAAAATGGAGAGATCCGGAGTACTTTTTCTAGTCGGAAGGTGGGAGGGGGGTTGGGAAAGAATGCTTATCAGGGATGGGGAGGGACGAGGCATGGGTCGGGCCGCACCTGGAGTCTTGTGTGGGGTTCTGGAGGCCTCGCTTCGAAAAGGATGTGGACGGAATGGAGCGGGGTGCAAGCGACGAGGATGATCGGGGGCCTGGAGACCAAGAAGCCCTGGGAGGAAAGGCCGAAGGACCTGGGCACGTTCAGTCTGGAGAAGAGGACGTTAAGGGGGGACGTGATGGCTCTCCTGAAGGATCGGAAGGGCTGTCCCTTAGAAGAGGGCAGGGAGCTGTTCCTGCTTGGCAGCAGAGGAGAGGACTCGCAAGAATGGGTTTCAATTAAGGGTGGGAAGGGACCAGCTGGATCTTCAGAAAAAACTCTTTGACAGTCAGAGTTGTGCAAGAGTGGAATCAGCTGCCCCGGGGAGGTGGTGAGCCTCCCCCTCCCTGGCCGTCTTGAAGCAGCGGCTGGACAAACACCGGTCAGGGATGCTGTAAGCCAGTGATGGCGAACCTTTTAGAGACGGAGTGCCCAAACTGCGACCCAAAACCCACTTATTTATCACAAAGTGCCAACACGGCAATTTAACCTGAATACTGAGGTTTTGCTTTAGAAAAAACAATTCATACATTAACTTAAGATGATCCAAACAAAGTAAGGAAAGCAATCCCAAATGCTTTCATTTACTTAAAATTGTTTGGCAGAGAATTCAACACTTTTATGATAGTCTGGGCCTGGCTGGGGTGATGGCACGCGTGCCCGTGCCATAGGTTCGCCACCACTGCTCTAGGCTGATCCTGCATTGAGCAGGGGGGTTGGACTAGATGGCCTCTATGGCCCCTTCCCACTCTGTGATTCTAGGACTCCTACTCCACATGTTTCTCTAATCCCCTCATGTCCTTCCCTGGGCATATTCACTTCCCACTGAATGTCAGGAAAACAGACATCCAGGTTGCGAGATGTCATCGTCCCGCCGTACACTGCATTGGTCAGGCCGCACCTGGAGTCTTGTGTGCAGTTCCGGAGGCCTCCCTTCCAAAAGGATGCGGACGGAATGGAGCTGGTGCAGAGGAGAGCGACGGGGATGATTGGGGGCCTGGAGACCAAGAAGGCCTGGGAGGAGAGGCTGATGAGGGACCTGGGGACGTTCAGTCTGGAGAAGAGGAGGCTGAGGGGGGACAGGATGGCTCTCTTGAAGTCTCTGAAGGGCTGTCACTTTAGGGGAGGGCAGGGAGCTGTTGGTGGCGGAGGAGAGGTCTCAAAATATTGGATTTAAATTGAGGGCAGGAAGGTACCGGGCTGGATCTCAGGGAAAAAGCTTTTACAGTAAAAGTCGGTTCAACAGTGGACCAGCTGTTGTTCCAACAGCTGCCTAGGGAGGTGGCGAGCTCCCCCTCCCTGGCAGCGGCTGGACAAACACTAGGCACATCCTGCACGGAGCAGGGGGTTGGAATAGATGACCTGTAGGGCCCCTTCCAAATCTGGGAATACTGGGATTCTCTATTGTAAGGAACTCGATTAGATCCTGAAACTTTTCGTGTGTGTGTGCCTGGAAGTCACGGTTGACTTCTGGCGACCCCTAGTGGGGCTTGGGCATTTCAGAGAGGTGGCTTGCGATTGCTTGCTTCCGCATCCCAGCCCTGGTATTCCTTGGAGGTCTCCCGTCCAAGCACTTGCCAGGGTCGGTCCTGCTCAGCTTCCGAGATTTGACAAGACCAGGCTTGCCTGGGCTATCCAGGTCAGGGCCTGAAGGTGAAGTCGCCTTTGACTACTGCAATAAGAGAAGAGGAGGAGGAGGATATTGGGTTTCTACCCCGCCCTCCACTCGAGTCTCAGAGTCGTTTACAATCTCCTTCCATTTCTCTCCCCACAACAGACACCCCCCCATGAGATAGGGAGGGAGGTGGGGCATACAGAGGCGGTTTGCCCTTGCCTGCCTCTGCGTAGCAACCCTGGACTGCCTTGGTGGTCTCCCGTCCAAGTACTTGCCAGGGCCAACCCTGCTTAGCTTCCGAGATCTGACGAGATCCGGCGAGCCTGGCCCGTCCAGGTCAGGTCTGGACCCTGTAACTCTTTTCTGTCTCTGAGGTGCTCCTGGACTCCGATCTGGCAATCCTACTGCACACCCACGTGTGTGAACAGAGAGCCAGTTTAGTGTAGTGGTTAAGAACGTGGACTCTAATCTGGGAGAACCGGGTTTGATTCCCCACTCCTCCACATGCAGCTGCTGGATGACCTTGGGTCAGCCACAAGTTCTCTCAGAGCTGTTCTCTCAAGGGCAGTCCTCGAGAGAGCTCTCTCAGCCCCACCTACCTCACAGGGGGTCTGTTATGGGGAGGGGAAGGGAAAGGAGATTGTAAGCCACTCTGAGACACCTTTGGGTAGCGAAGGGCGGGGTATAAATCCAATCTCTTCCTCCTCATCATCTTCCAGTTCTCCTGAACTCTATACCATAAAGTCTGCCCTTTTCTCCAGGGGAACTGATCTCTCTCGTCTGGGAGAACACTTGTAATTCCAAAAGGACTCCAGCCCCCACCTGGAGATTAGCAAGGCTCCTTGGAGCGAGTATGATATAAAAACGTTCCAGAGAGACTGGAGTCGGCCATCGTATGCTTCTCCGGACAAGCAACTTTGCCTCCTGCTCTCGGGTGAGGCTGATAGGCCAGGAAAATAACGTAATCCACATGTCGGGTTTTGTTTGTCTTTCCACCCCAGTGGTCCCTCACTGAATCACCGGTCTCCTGGGATGACCCTGCCTGGCATTTTACACCGAAGCACACCAGAAATAGCCTCTGGAGGAAATCAATACATCCTTTCGTGGGTTTTTTTTGTTGTTGTCTTCGGTTCCACCTCCTTATTGGCTGCCCGGCTTGGTCATTTCACCCCCCTGGGAGGGATCCGGCCTATCGGAGCCAAGGGTGTCGTGCCAGCAGTCTTGCCCGTCACCCGCTGGCAGCCAATACGGGCCGGAGAAGAGATGAACCAGAGACCCGGGCCCGGGTCCAAACTGGCTGCAGTCCAAACTTCCTTTTGTACAACTGGCAGCAATCTCCGGCCAGGGCAGGAATGGATTTTGGGAACTGCTGTGCAGACCGGGCCCTCCCCCCACTCTTTCCAAGACACTTTGCTTTTAGCTTTTAAGGGAGGCCTTTCCTGTGGAATCGAGAGTCCCGGGAGCCCTGACTGAGCCACTGGATTGTAGCATTGGCTTTGGGCAGGACCAAACTGGGTTTCAGATCATCGGCACATCAGAAGAGTCCCGCTGGATCAGACCAGTGAGGGTCCATCTTAGTCCAGCCTCCTGTCTCACACAGTGGCCTCAACCAGTTCCTCTGGAGGACCAACAACAGGGCAGAGAGGCCGAGGCCTTCCCCTCATAAGAACATCAGAAGAGTCCCGCTGGATCAGACCAGTGAGTAGGATTGCCAAATCCACTTACCCCTCGGAGCGGGGGAACCTCGGCGGTGTCCGGGAGTTCGTTTCGGGGGCGCGCGCAAAGCACGCGCACACCGGCAGGACGTCACCAGAAGTGACGTGCGACGTTGCTGACGTTGGGGGCGTGGCCGAGCTCGTCGGGGGGAAAACCATATGGTTT
>NW_015166425.1:531569-534228 GCF_001447785.1 Gekko japonicus
TAAAGAACCCGCTACTAACTAAAAACCCAAGAGAGGAGATCCTCTAACTAGCTTAGATACATCGAGTCTTCTCATCGTTGATCCCTTTATAAACTGAGTCAAACATTTATAGCCCTTTTCCCTTAAAGTTTAAATGTAACTGTCTAGTAACAGTACCCCCAATCATCCCAAAACCAAAATTCTCAAAGGCAGAATTCAGAGTCCTTCAGCCTTTACTTCTTCTTTTCCCTTCTCTTCCGCAACTTATACGGACTTTTTGGAGCTACTGCCCCTTGCTCAGACAGAGAGTCCTCTCCGGATGAACCAGTTTCCAGCTCGCCACTGGACTTGCTGTCCTCTTCTTTTTTCTCGTCCTCTGACCTTCCCAGCTGAACACTTAGAAATTCTTGAGCTTTCAGAACAGAGTAAATCTTTTCTTTTTTATCTTTGATCTTAAACGTTACGCCTTCTGGAAATAGCCATTTATATCCAATTGAGTTTGTTTGAAGAAAAAGCACAAGTTCTTTGTATTTCTTTCTGCGTTGTCTTACTTCAAATGGAATATCCTTTAGCGTTCTGATGATATTCTCCCCTGCTTTCAGGGGTGTTCCAGCAACTGCTTTCAGGATAGCATCCCTGACATGCCTCTTCGAGAATCTTACTACAATTTCCCCAGGCAGATTATTTTTCTTTATATATCCTGAGTATGATCTGTAAGCCACATCCATATCGTTGAGCAGCGATTCTGCCTTCATTTCTGTTACTGGGGCTAGTAGCTCACTCATCAGCTCTTTAAGATTCTCCCCTCTGTTCTCTGGCACGCCCTGGAAGTGCAGGACTATGTTGGCCTTATCCATTTGAACTTGCAGCATTTGATCTTCCAAGGAAGTTTGTTTCTTTTCCAGCTTTTGCACTTTCTTCTTCACTTTCTGTGTAGTTGGCAGCCACTTCCTTTACCTTCTTGGCATCTTGCTTCATTATTTGTATTAAATCGTTTATTTGAGTTTGTTGTGCAGTAATGCCTTGAGTAACCACGAACATCTGTTCAGCTACAGCCTTTGCCGTCTCACTGGTAGTTTCTGGTTTTGGGCTCTCAGGCCCTTTCGTTTTCAAAAGTCTTTCTTTGTCCCTCTTCCCCGCCATCTTTATCGATTGTTTACTTTCGCAAACTTTTAAAAAGTCTCTGAATGTGCGCTTGACCACTTGGACTCGCTTTGGTAAGTACCTCTAGGCAGTTCCCCTTGTGTTTTCTTTTGCTCCCCCCCTCAATCGCTCAAAAGTTCATGCGCATGGGAGGCGTCCCTCCCCCACTCGTTTTTTCTCCCGTTCAGTGGGGTGGGGTGGGGAGCTATCTTTTCCTCTTTAAACACTACGGAATTGACTCACGTTCATAATCGGTCGTTCGACCTCGCTTCATTTAGTTTCTGCCGCATGATCTCCTGCGCTCGTCCCGGTCAGCGTCACTAAGCCCATTCGGTCTCTCAGCACGGAGAACCGTCGGAACAAAGAGGTGCCTCAATTCTCGGGCATTCCGCCCTCGAAGAGGCAACCTCTTATAAGTTCAATGGCCAGGGTTCCTTCGCTGGGCCCCTGGGGGGGGTTGCGAGCCTGCGCACCCCCTTCTTCGGCTGGAGCGCAGCTTCACCCCCGGGAGGTCTGGGAAGTGAGTCTGCTAGCGCGCTGCCATAAACTGGAAGTCAAAAAATCTTGGTTTCTAAGGTGCTCCTGGACTCAAATACAGCTGTTCTACTGCAGACCAACGAACCAAAACGGGCTAAGCTAAACCATATATATAAAAGTACAAATATTTATTAAGATGTACACATGTTAAAACTTTCCTGATTAAAAATTACTTTATCTAAGATCAGACTATAAAAGCTTATCCACTACACATACATATGATGGGTAAATACTTTACAACTGAAGACCAAACACTTTTCGGCCCCTAAGGGCCTTCCTCAGTGGTCACTATTATCTATATATTCTAGACACACATTCAAAGACCTGTTACAGAGTTTTAGTACACATATAATTAAACCGGATGTTGTTTCCTTGTATACTTATAATCGGACTCCTGGTATTAGTGATGGGCCATAGGTATAGCCATATCACTTCCACAACTTATTCTGGTAACAGCGATTTTGTAGGTCTGAATGTGTAACTTTTTTCCCACCATAGAGAACAATGGAGGGGATGGGGCAACCTGTTTGGGGGCCCATAGAATTGGAACCCCTGGTTCAATATTCCTGAAACATGGCGGGTATCTTGGGGAGAGGCTCCAGCAGCTACCCTGCGATTTTGGAGCCTCTCCCTCAAACCCCCTCTCCTCCAGCCCCCAAAATATACCCTATGTTTTCGCCATTGACTTCAATAGCCCATAGGATATAATGGGGCCAAACTGCGGGAAGCCAATTCAGATCAGAGAATCTGATTCGGCCCGCAGCAGCCTGAAAGGGGCCCGAATGAGCCATTTTCGGGGGTGCATTCGGTTCAGACGAACCGAATGCACATCCCTCCAGCAGCTGGCTTGCTCGGGCTCTCTGCAGCCGCAGGGATCCTGAGCAAGCCAAGGGAAGGGAAGGTGGTTTAAACCGCCTCTCCTTCCCGTCAGCAGCCGGCTTGCTCGGGCTCCCCAAGCAAACCAAGGGAAGGGAAGGTGGCGGAGCAGCTGGAGACATTG